>NC_066583.1:241170810-241500810 GCF_024323335.1 Lathyrus oleraceus | reverse complement strand
GGATTGCCAAACTACATATTTTAATTTTTATTCTATCGAAATTTTGTTGCTCGCCAACCAAAATTTTATCTGTGACAATTTTGTTATTCAATTTTAATCTTTGTCTAACTTGTTTATGCGAGGTAAGTCCTCAGCTGATTTTCATTTTGACGCAGAACCAGAGAGAACATTGCGGGCAAAGCTCAGAGAAGCTAGAAGAAAGAAACTGGCAAACTCTGACAGCGAAGAACCGGCCACACCGAGAACACCAGCTTCCGTTCACTCCGAAAAATCTGAGTCAAACACAGATTCCCATCCAGACACTGTAAACATGGCTGCAGACCCACCTCCACCGGAGAGACTTTTAGGTGACTATGGCAGACAGAATAATCCAGCAGTGCGGTTGACCATTGTGAATCAACCTGTTAATGTTGCTCACTTCCAGTTACACCCGTCTACTATCCGCCAGTTAGAAAGCAAACCTTTTGCAGGAAAGATCAATGAGGATGCAAACAAGCATCTGCAGAGGTTTCTGACTATGACTACATCACTGAAAATTGATGGGCATTCTGAAGAGGCAAAGAGATTGGTCATGTTTCCCTTCACGTTATCTGAGGACGCCGAGGAATGGTTCTATGCCCTACCTGCAGGAAGCATTACTACATGGCAACAAATGGAAACAGCATTCTTGAATGAGTATTTTCCTGCTTCTGTGTATATCCGTAAGAGGTATGACATTGTGAATTTTAAACAGAAAGAAGGAGAGACACTTGGAGATGCCTACAAAAGATTCAAAAGATGTTTAGTTGCATGTCCTACACATAATCTGGATGAAACTGAACAAATGCAGAATTTTGTAAATGGGCTGAAGATGAAAACTAAACAACTCATTGATACAGCTGCTGGTGGCTCGTCTAATTTTTCTACAGCAACCGGTATCAAAAAAATCATCGAAGCTATTGCAGCAAATGAGCATTTGGAATTGTATGACCGTACTGTAAATCAGCCGGAGGGAAAAATTGACTTGAAATTAGCAAATCAGGTAGTGAAAATGGAAGACCAGATTGCTGCTGAGGTTGAAAGGAGATTGAAAGCTATGAATTTAGGTACCCAGACTGTTGCTCAAGTTCAGCCGGTTCCGACCATGATTTGTGAAATTTGTAGTGGACCACACAATACTGTTCATTGTTTTGCAACACCGCAACAGATTGAAGAAATAAAATTTTTAAAGCAGAACAATCCCTACTCCAACACATACAATCCGGGGTGGAAAAATCATCCCAACTTTGCATGGAAAGATCAAAGAGGGAACGTGCAACAGCAGGCACAAGGTCAATATCAAAATCAATATCAGCAGCAGCAACAACAGGTACCTCAGAAGGCAGATTGGGAGATTGCAATTGAAAAGATGGCAGCTCAAAATATGCAATTTGAAGAAGAGACTAGAAACAATCAGAAAAACACCACCGCCTCCCTAAGGAATCTCGAAGTTCAGCTGGGGCAGATAGCACAACAACTGTCAAGTTCTAGAACACCAGGTTCCCTACCTAGTGAAACAGTTCAAAATCCAAGAGGTCAGGAGAATGTTAACATTGTCACGACGACAGAGAAAGAGGTTGCTAAGAAGAAAAAAATTATATCACCGAGCGAGCCGACTAAAGAAGAAACTACAAAAGGAACTAAACCGGTGATTAAGTTGCCCTACCCTCAGAGAGTGACAAAGAAGGAACCTAGTGAGTCAGACTTCGAGAAATTCATAAAAATGTTTAAAAGGATTGAGGGTCATATGACTTTGTTTGAAGCACTTGAAAGGATGCCCATGTACAAGAAATTCGTGGAAGAGGTAATGGCTGAAAAGAAACCAACCACTGAAGAACAGGTATCTGGTAAGGAACAATATAATGCAAACTCCCTGGAGCAGAACATTCCTAACAAACAAAAGGATCCAGGAACCGTCACAGTACCGTGCACAATCAAAGAAAGAACCTTCAAAAAGGTACTAATAGATTCGGGAGCCAGTGTGAATCTGATGCCATTATCGGTCTATCACAGGTTGGGTATTAAAAATATTAGTGATATAAAGACCAATCTGAAGTTTGCGGATCACTCAAGGAAAGATGCATATGGTATAGCTGCAGATGTGCTGGTAACAATAGCGGACTTGACTTTCCCAGTTGATTTTGTAATCCTAGACATACCTGAAGACAATGAGGCAACCATTATTCTGGGTCGACCTTTCATGAAGACGAGTCGATGCAAGCTCGACATGGATGAGTGCACGCTAACCTTGAAAGTTCACAACAAGGAAATAACATTGAATGCTATTGAAAATCAGGAGATGGAAGAAAATACAAAATCTCAGTATCAAGTAGGCTTAATCAAGACATTGAATACTATCAAAGGCTCACCACTGCCAGTAGCCACCCGAAATGGAAAGATTCCTAACACTGGAAGGATAGTTAAAAAGGAATCGTGGTACAAAGGAGTCCACACTGATAAAAGAGACAATTTCCGTGTTGTGGACAAGAGGTGCAACAAGGTTTTGAACCTGAAATACCCCCCATGATAAGGGAAATGAACCGTCGAGCCATGCGACGTTAAACGAAGCGCTTCGTGGGAGGCAACCCACGCGTTTGATTTCTAATTTATTTCGTTTTTATTTTTGGTGTGCTAAAATTTTGTGTAGGGGAGGAGGAGAATTAAAAGGGCAAAGTCACAAACACCTCCAAGTGGAAGGAACTTACACAAGTGCATTAAACCAACAGTAGTCGCTGTGAGTCCCCTTAGTATCTGGATTTAAACATTGAGGTCAATGTTTAGTTCAGGTGTGGGAGGGTTTTCCTTTCATGTTTTATTTCCATCGCTTTTGTTTTTGTTTGTTTTCGTTGTTTACTTGTGTGTACAGAGTGATGAGAAATGGTTGGACGAATCCGGGATCAATGGTAGTGGATGAATGACACCCCTCATACTTATTCTGATATGGCACCCCGGAAGTTGATGCAACCATGAGAAGGTAAAGTCGGACACAATTTGGTGACACTAGACCAAGAGAGCGGTATGGAAAGACCAAGTCAGGAAAGAACCACATAATACGAAGAGACTTCAGAGCTTGCAAGCTAACCAACATGGTGAGATCACAAAAAGCCAAACACGAAATATCAACATGAGAGTTCAGCCAGGTATGACTTTATCACTCTGATTTTGCGTATGTTCTGTTGACACGTCACAGCATGACAACACACACTGAGGCAAGTTGTTGTTTAGCCAGGGCCTTTCTAGCCATCCCTATATGTATGTTTCCCTTCGTAAACCCCGTTGAGCCTTAGCCATTTTATTCATTGTAAACCCCATGTTAACGTTTAACCATTATTCATCGTAAACCCCCTGTTAACTTTTAATTATCCATTCCCTTTTGTGTCATAACTCGGTATGATTGTGTGAATTGCAAGATGTGCAATGAAAATAAGTTTGGGGTGAAAATTTTGAAAGGGAAGGCAAGTGCATAAGATGAGATCATACAAAACAAAAAAAAAAAAAAAAAAAAAAAACAGTATGTATGTCCTTTATAAGAAAAAAAAAGAAAATAAGAAAAGAAAAAAATGCACTTGCCGAGACCTTAGAGATATGAAAGGCACGGAAAGAAAAAAAAGAAAATAAGAAAAGAAAAAATGCACTTACCGAGACCTTAGAGTCCAACAGATATGAAATGCTCGGAAAGTTGAGTAGAAAAAGAGTCAAAAGAGTTTTTACCCCAAAAATATATGTGATGCACAGGAAAAGAAGAAAAAGTACACAATATGATTACCGAGTTCAAAACCCTTTGTTACCCATTTTTTTGTTTATCCCACCGTACCCAAGCCCCGTTACAACCTAAAAAGACCTCAAAAAGTGTGTGAAATCTGTTGTGGTAATGACATTAGAATGTGTTCAAAGTTAAGAGTCTGATACTGTATACTGCGCTGTGAGTGTACACACCTAACCCCGAGAGATATTGTGAGTGAGTGAAAAGCTTGCAGGTGAAGAGGTTTCTGATGTGGAAATATGGTAAACTGCCTGAATTGGAGAGACCTGAAACTCGATTGGAAAGGAAGAACACAAATGGTGAAAGACTAGGTTGCATTGTGGAAAACGAATTCGGAGGTGACCTTTGTTTGGACTCAATACATCACTTGAGGACAAGCAATGAGACAAGTTTGGGGTTGTGATCGGTCACCATTTCCATTGAATTCCCGCCGTTAATCCGACGTATTTTCATCACTCTGGTAAGATTTATGTTTGTTTTTAGTTGCATTTGAGTCAAGTATCAAGTTTTGTTGGTTTGGTATTACATTACATTCGATTACGAGTTTAAGTCAAAAAGACCTTGTTTATGCTTCGTTTGGGTAGTGTCATTGTTCCAGGTTTAAAAAGCAAGAATGGTGAAGTTCGGGACACTCTGAAGGACGAAAATATGACAAAACAGCAGGTCAACACGGCCACCCGTGTGCCACCACACGGCCGTGTTGTTGGTCAAGCAGAGAAAAAGATGAAGCAGAAAACAGGGATCAACACGGGCACCCGTGTGTACACACACGGCCGTGTTGATTAAAACAGTGCATCTACACGGGCACCCGTGTGTAGGGACACGGCCCGTGTTGTTGCTACTGTAACAAATGCTGAAATTAATTAATGCAGGAGAAAAAACACGGGCGCCCGTGTGTACACACACGGCCGTGTTGATTGCACGCAGCTTGGAAAACCTAATTTTTCCTTGTGAACCGATTCTGATCATTAAGGGCAGTATGGACCTTTTGCTTAGAGAGGAGGCATATGAAACTATAAGAAGGCTTGGAAGAGAAGAAAAAAGGGACCTTTTGACAGACGAACGAAAGCATTACAGTGGAGAAGATAGCGAATACAACGGATTCGAAGACGGCGAGATTCAACGGTAGCCACCATTGAAGATCAAATTCTCCTAATTCTTTGTAATGTCTAATCTTTACTTTATGAATTCTTTAAGTACTATGAGAGGCTAAACCCCCTGATGCTAGGGGGTGGTCCTGATGTTATCGTATGTTATGAATGTGAACCAATGATTCCTTGATTACTATGTTATGTCTTTCAATTTAATTGTGTGATGTTATTATGCTTTTGTATCGGACAAATACAAATTAATCTATGACTTCCAATAACAGGACTGTGATTGGTAGGGTTTTCACACAATTGGGTTTATGAATGCATCATCTAGGACTAGTAACTTTCATAAATTACCGTAAACCTTGATATATTGTATGATTAAAACCAATGATTAATTGAATGGACATTTGAGTAAGAATTGGTAGTTTAATAGTTTCTCACTTAAGGACTTAAGTAAGAACATTATGAGGTTAGGTGATTGAATGTATCATAGGCATTAAGGAAATCGGGATAAATTCATAACGGGCTAACTCAACCACTTACCCTAGCATCTTTTATCTTAATCAGTTATTTTTACTATCTTCGTGTCACTATTCGCAATTCCAAAACAAACCAACCATTACCTTTTTGTTTGAATAGAATCGAATTGAAATAAGTAATTCCTACGCAATCCTCGAGATCGATACTGGGAAATAAACTCCCTATTACTACATCGGTGAAAATAGTACACTTGCTATTTTTCCGATCAGGGCACTTGAGCACTTAGACACGATGCATCAGAGCAACCGGGCTACTCGCGGCGCCGGTGGCGTTTCGGCGACCAACATGCATCAACTTAATTTTAATTATTACTCTTGGTTTTGGTATTTGCTTAAAGTTTTTTGAATTTGAAATATGCAACACTTCATGAAGTGGTGCATAATGTAACCATAGGAGAACCATTGCAAATTTATGCTGAAAATGTATCGTTTCATCAAGAGTTACAACCTTATGAAACAACACATGCATGACCTATAAATACATTATTCAATATTCAAAAATCACAATAAAAAAATCGTGCATCCTCTTTACATAATTCCAGACACTCTTCCCTGCATTCAAATCTTTATAAGTCTTGTGCATATTCGATTAGAAGGCTGAATTATTTTGGGCATTCTTGCATTCCAACTCTAAAACTATAAAGAGAGTGCTTGAAACACTTTTAAGAAATGTGACATTATTTACAATCCAGACTTGGATCCCTTCAATCTTAACGATTTATCTAACAGTCTTAAAAGTATTCAAATAATGGCTTTAGACGCTGTAGTTTCAAGCATCAAAGTTATGAACCAGGACCTTATCAAGTTGGATCAATTTTATGGAACCAACTTCACCAAATGGTAAGATAATATGATATTCCTACTGGCCGTCTTGAAGATTCACTATGTCTTAGATCTTGAATTAACACCAATTCCTGAACCAATCGAGGGTGACTCTGATAAACTCAAGAAGGAGAGCAAGAAACGTAAATAAGACACATTACTATTTCATGGATATATCCTGAATACGTTATCTGATCGTCTCTACGATCTTTATATGGATACTCGGTCTGCAACAGAAATCTGGAAAGCACTCGAATTTAAATTCAAGATCGAAGAGGAAGGTATGAAGAAGTTTTTAATTTCTAAATATTTTAACTTTAAAATGATAGACTCCAAGCCCATCCTTCCCCAAGTGCACAAGTTACATGTTTCTCGTGAATAAAATAAAATTTGTGGAAATAGACATTCCTAGAACTTTTCAGTCGGTGCAATCATTGCAGAGTTGCCACCTTCATGGAAAGGCTATAGAAAGAAACTGCTGCATAGTTCCGAGGACTTCTCTCTGGAGAAAATCCAAAAGCACCTTCGAATTTAGGAGGAACCGAAGGACGGGGAGAAATCAGAGTCAGCTGGATTTCCAAAGCCAATGATGTTATCGCTAAAGTAAAAAAGAAACACAATGACATGAAGAACCATCTTGGCCCAAGGAAGGAACATAACATGTTCAAGAAAGCGGGCTGTCAGAAATGTCCAAAAAACTGATGTTTTATGTGTGGTAAACCTGACCACTATGCTCGAGATTGCAGGTATAACAAGTCCAAAAATGAGATCAATGCAATTCATGCAAATGACGATATAATCTCTACAGTGAGGGAAATAATGGCAATCAAAGGAAAAGTGAATTCATGGTGGTATGATACATGTGCTACCGTACATGTCTCTTATGAAAAGGTTGTTTTCAAAACTTATTCTAAGGCAAATGATGGACAGGAAGTACAAAATAAGAAATGAAGTATGATCTAGAGTTGTTGGAACCAGATCAGTCAAACTCAATTTCACTTATGTAAAGAAAGTCACCCTTGTCAACGTGCTTCATATCCCCGACATGAATACGAATCTTGTCAGTATGGATTTGTTGGTAAAATCGGGTATTAAATTTGTATAAGAATTGATAAAACTTATATTGATCTGTAATGATGTATTTGTTGAAAAATGATATTTCACTGAGGGAATGATCAAACTTTGTACTACTGAAAATATTATTAATAAAATATCTAATTCTTCTTACATGCTCGAGTATGTTTCTTTATGTCATAATAGATTAGCATATACTGGTATTAGATCTATGAAAATACTAATTAAATCTAGTTTGATCTCATGTAATATAAACGATTTTGAAAAATGTGAATTATGTGTTAAATCAAATACGATTAAAAAACCTTTCAAAAGTGTTGAAAGAAAGACAAATCTACTTGATCTTGTACATTTGAATTTGTGTGAATTTAACGACATGTTAACCCCTGGGGGAAATAAATATTTTATTACATTCATCGATGATTCTTCTAGATACACATATGTATATATTTTAAAGCATAAAGATGATGCTTTTAATGCATTTAAAATTTACAAAGTAGAAGTGGAAAATCAATTAAGTAAAAGTATCGAAGTCCTTAGGAGTGATAGGGGCGGTGAATACTTTTCTACTAAATTTGATGAATTTTGTGAAGAACATGGCATTATACATGAATATTCTGCATCTCTCACACCATAACAAAATGGTATAGCCGAGAGAAAGAATTGAGCATATCAAGAGATGAAGGATGTCATCTTAATGCATTCTGGATTACCATTCAATTTGTGGGGTGAAGCCTTATTGTTCGCTTGCCACATAATTAACATAATTCCTTTGAAGAAAACCAGTATTTATCCATATTAGGTATGGAAAGGAAAATCACCAAATATTGGTTACTTTAGACTATGAGGTGTGTGGCCTACTATAAAAACATGGATCCTAAAAGAACCAAATTGGGTCCTCGAGGAATAAAATGTGCATTTGTAGGGTATGCACTAAACAGTAAAGCATATAGAATTTTAAACTTAGAGTCTAATGTAATTGTAGAATCCCGAGATATAGAATTTTTGAAAATCTTATTACTAAGGATAAGGAATTCGAGTTTCCCACAAATAAAGAAACTTGTGAAGAAGATTCTTCTCGTATTATAGAGATACAACCTGAAAGTACTTCTCAGATTATTGAAACACAATCCAATCCTAGGATAAGCAAGAGACTCCAAAAAATAAAGGCCCTAGGGTCGACCAAATCGATCCTCAACTTATTTCCTTTTATCTAGTTGAAGGAAATTGTGAGAATTATGTTAGGAGAATTCCTATTATTCTTCAAGTAGAGGATGATCCTAAAACCTACAAGGAAGTAGTGGCTTCAAGGGACTCTTCTTTTTGGAAGGATGCCATCCAAGATGAAATGGATTCAATTATGTCAAATCACACTTGGGAACTTGTTGATTTATGAAAGGGATCAAGGACTATTAGATGCAAGTGAATGTTTAAAAATAAGTATCATAGTTATGGTACTCTAAACACTTATAAGAACAAGTTAGTAGCAAAGAGATTTAGACAAAAGGAGGATGTTGATTACTTTGACACATATGCACCAGTGGCAAGGACAACAATAATTAGAGTATTATTTTCCTTAGCCTCTTTGAATGACCTTATAGTTCATCAAATGGATGTTATAACAATATACCTAAATGGAGATCTCAATGAGAAAATCTACATGGAATAACCAGAAGGCTATGTGCTCCCTGGAAATGAACAAAAGGTAAGTAAGCTTGTCAAATTCTTATATGGACTAAAACAAGCACGGAAACAATGACATAGATTTTTTGACTTTGCCATACTTTCAAATGGCTTTATTCTCAATTCTTGTGACAAGTGTTTATACATAAAGGTGAGTAAGGAGATTGTAATGTTCCTTTGCCTCTACGTTGATAACATGTTGATAGTTAGAAATGATATGAATGGAATTTTAGAGACAAATAGGTTTCTAACTTTCACATTCTAGATGAAAGATCTTGGACTAGCTGACATGATTTTAAGGATCAAAGTAAAGTAGAATAGTGGGGGTTATGAACTTAGTCAAACACACTATATTGAAAAAATTCTTGATAAGTTCAAACACCTATACTTTAAATAAGTAACTACTCCATTTGATCATGGCGTCAAACTTCGAAAGAACAATGGAAGAGCAATGACTCAATTAGAATATGCAAGTGCAGTAGGGTGTTTGATGTATTTAATGCAATATACCAGACCTAATATATCATTTGCAGTTAATAAAATGAATAGATTTACTAGTAATCCAAATAATGAATATTAGAAGGCAATCATAAGGACTTTTGGCTATCTACTAAAAACAAAAAATCTTGGACTTCACTATGGTAGATTCCCCGCCGTGCTAGAAGGATATACTAATGCAAGTTGGATACCTAATGTGGGAGATCACAAATCTACAATTGGGTGGATATTTACACTAGCTAGATGAGCAATTTATTGGAAGAGAAAGAAACAAACATGCATTACTCTTTCAACCATGGAATCAGAGTTCATGGCTCTTGCTTCTACTAGCCAAGAAGTGGAATGGTTGAGATACCTTTTATTGGAAGTTACATTGGTGAAAGACAATGTTTCAAAGGTTTTGATACATTACGATCGCCAATCCACTTTAGCTAGAGGATTCAACGAAGTGTATAATGGAAAGTCTAGACACATAGGACTTAGACACTCCTTCGTGAGAAAATTGATTAAGGCTGGAATCATTTCACTCACCTATATCCGAACGAGCTATAATTTGACTGATCCATTTACTAAGCCATTAGCCAGAGGATTAGTAAAGACAACCTCGAGAGGTATGGGGTTAAAACTCCTTGAATAAGAGTTCCAACAGCGACGACAATCCAATCTTACGTTAACAAAATATTAACCTCAAGATTTAATGAGTAACAACAAGTCGTTGATTTGGATGTTTGTCAGACATTTGATAATAATGTTGACTATTTTAAATTGAGGATTGAGTTTTTGCAAACTCTTAATGAAGTTCAATACCGAGAATAAGTATCTCATGGAAAATGATACAATATGAACTTCACATAGTGAATTTTGAGATGGTATCGTCTCAAAGTGAGAGTTGGAGTTTCTTTCACAAAAAACTCATGAAACAGGAAAGCACATGGCCATAAATAAGTACTAGGCGAGATATGTAAAGGAAGAACCCTTAAAGAATGTGTAAGATAATGCCGGTCTAATCATATGGATTAATGGTTTAAAAACATTGCTACCTAACATTCCGATTAGACTTTGCATTGTCCCCACTAAGATTAAGTTTTAAGTCGAAAGATACATAACTGTATTAACATTCTTTATACCTCCTTTTCTGGAATTAGACTTGTCATTATTAGAACAAGTGAGGGATTGTTGTAAATTATGGATAATCAATATCCACGGAAGTGTTCCAATATGACAAGAAGTGTACAATTGAGTTAATGACAATAAATGCATTGTCAATAGTCCCACAAAGAAAGTTGTACTCACTCTAAAAACATTTATAAAGACTTAAAACATTAAACTCAACAAAGGAGTTAAAGAGGATAAAGTGGCACATGGGCAAATGTGGTTATCCCAAACATTATGCCTCATGTCACATCCAAACAACTCCTTACCGATGTCGCCACCGACGACACTGACTCCAAGGGCGTGTGCGTAGAGGCGCTAGTGACGGTTTATAAGTGGTGCATAATATAAACATAGGTGAACCATTGCAAATTTATACTGAAAATGTGTTGTTTTATCGAGAGTTGTCGAAATGCATCGACAATAAAAAATATCCAATCTACTCATTTGCGGCAAATTTACCGAGATAACCCACTTTTTCGAAGAAATTCCCAAAATAACCCAGTTTTCAAAAAAATTCTCAATCTACCCCACTTTTAGGAGGAGGCGCCAATTGGATTAGCGACCCCTCTTAAAAATTGCAAGGAGGCGCCAATTGGATTGGCTAGGGCACCTGCCCTAGCCAATCCAATTGGCGCCTATGTGTAATTTTTAAGAGGGGGCGCCAATCCAATTGGCGCCTCCCTTAAAAAAGCCTCAAATGAAAAAACTTCCAACACGAAAGTTGTAGATCGTTTCAATACAGTGAATTTGGATATAAAGTTTGCATCATTTGGATTTTTTATGAGAAAGTTATGGATAGTTGAAGTTGGACTTCTGAGTTTTTGAACTATTATCTGACCGATAATGTTTTGTATTATTGCATGTGTTTCTTTTAGGAATATGAATTTTTGTCCAACATAACATTTGAAGTAGACATCTTAAATTTTCCAATGCACTTGGTCCCACCTCAAAATAATTAAAAATGAGTGAGTTAGGTCTTTGCGAACTTGACCCAAAATTAGGGTTTATGTCAAAACAAGTGTATGTGAATTTTGCCAAAAGGGACCAACTTCAAGCCCTTTAGTTTGAATGATAAAAGCCTCAAATGACCAAACCTTCAACATAAAAGTTGTAGATCTTTTCAAGATAATGAATTTGGACTAAAGTTTTGCATCATTTGCAATTTTTATGAGAAAGGTATGGGCACCTGAACTTGGACTCTTTGACATTTTATCTGTTATCTGACCTATAATGTTTTGTATTATTGCATGTGTTTGTGTTAGAGTTATGAATTTTTGTCCAACATAACAAGTGAAGTAGACATCTTAAATTTTCCAATGCACTTGGTCCCACCTCAAAATAATTAAAAATGAGTGAGGTGGTCCTTGCGAACTTGACCCAAAATTAGGGTTTCTGTCAAAACATGTGTATGTGAATTTTGCCAAAAGGGACCAAATTCAAGCCCTTCAGCATAACAATAACAAGTCCTTGAATTAGGGTTTCTGACCTATAAATTTTTGTATTATGATATGTGTTTATTTTAGAATTATGAAAGAAACCTAATGTTTGGAGTTTACACAAAGATAAATTTGACATAATACGAATTGATATTAATAAAATTTGGATTTTACACAAAGAATCCTAATGGTGATGACCGGGATCACCTAACCGACCTCCGGTCCCACATCCCTTAGCTACCCTAACCCTTGGCCCTAACCCACGTTGACGATTCTGCACCGGTGTTTGTTCATCTGATGGTCCAGGAGCGTCATTACCTCCTACAGGAGAAGATCCGTTGAGGTATTCAGCCAACTCAGCATAGTCTTCAGCATTCAATGATGGTGTACCGGCGTAGCTGAGCTCATGACCCATGCCAGAGAAGTTGGGGTGTGGTTGACTCATGGATGGGCGACCGGGACGGTTGAAGGGAGACATGGGTGACAATGATGGGTCTAGGAAAGGTTGGAAAGGTTGTTGGGGTGTTTGGAAGAGATATGGTTGTGGGATGTTTTGGTATTGTGATGTTTGGGGTTCTTGGCTACGGTAGGTGATGGGGCGGTTAGTGTTTTGGCTAAGGCGACTTTGGTAGGGTGATGGTGTGGGTGCAAAGCGATGTTCGGTCGAAGGTTGATGGTTCATTTGTTGGTGGTGGTATGGGGGATGTTCTTGGTTTTAGGGTTGGGTGAATGGCATGTTTTGGTTGTATGTTTGTGTGTTTGTGGAACGGAAAGTTTGTCGGATAGGTGGTTGTGAGTAACCGGGCTGAGAATGTTGTTGGGGGTTAGATGTTGATCCTTCTTGTGTGTAACTTGTCTGGCGTGGGTCGTAGAGGTACATATCATCGGCGATGAATTGAAATCCAACTGATCTATACCAAGCCATATAAGTACGACTTGGTTTTACCTCATTTGGCATGACTGCGTCAGTTAAGACATGGTCATGACGGTGCTTCCACTTGCGACACTCTGATCTTGCGAAGGTTTGCCAAGGGTTGTAGTTCCATTGGTCGTTCACTTTACGCATATGCCATTCTCCTAGGCTAGCTGGGGGATCTGGGATATTCTGGACCATACCAAACTGCAGCTTCACACGACCGGTGTTGTGCAGCTCCACTGTTGTGAACCGTATTATCGGTGTGCATGTTGTCCATACGGCTGCGTCTTCAGGGTTGATCTGATGCTCATGATCCATATTAAGGTATGGACGCCAAATGAACTGAAATGTTAAAGACGATAGGATTTAAATGAATGTAGAAAAAGTCAACATAATATGAAGAAATAATGAAATTATTTTGCTTACGTCTTCCGGTCGAAGGTGATCCAACAGGTTGCGATATTGAGTAATACAGTGTCTCGGACATCTGCTGTAATTCATACCGCGTGCCGACCATCTACACCAAAAAGTTAAAATAAATTAGTTATGGGTAATAAACTGTAAGGAAGGAAGTAAAGATATAGCAATTTAAACAACTTACTTTTTTGCATATGGAAAAGTGAAGGGGTTGTTATTGACCGGTGCTAGAGACGGTAGTCTTGACCATCCCCATGCTTGTAGCAAAACAGCACATCCAGAAAATGTAGAAGTATCTTTGTGGGAGTTTTTTCACAACAAACTATAGAGATAGGCTAGACATGCGGATCCCCAACTATAACTACCTATTCTATATATATGTCTAAGTAAAGGTAAGTACATAATATGCATGCTAGAACCACTACCTTCGGGAAATAAAAAGGATCCTAGTAACAACATAATGTAACACCTAGTTTTGATGATTCGAGCATCTTCGGTAGAATGCTCATCTAAATAAAAACTATTATAATATGACTTTAGGCGTGAAAGTAGTATACCTTGTCCCCTAGCATTATCATCTAACAAATCAGTGTTTAAAAGCTCCATGCAAATTGAATTTGCATAGTTGGTCTTACCATTAACAGCTTTGCCTTCAATTCGTAGTCCTAAAAGCATGTAGACGTCTTCTAACGTCACGGTACACTCACCGGTTGGAAACCAAAATGTGTGTGTCTCTGGCCTCCATCTTTCGCATAAGGCTAGAATGAACTTGTTATCTATAGACCAAGACATAATTTTGCTAATGTGACCAAAACCGGCGAGTTCAACATAAGGTTGAATCATCGGGTCCATTGGGACAAATTCGTGGACTCGAGTTCGAAACCTTGAGACATCCTATAATAGAAATAATGTAACACTTGACTAAGTCGGTATTTCAAAATAAAATGGGGTTGGTGGAGATGAAACATAAAAAATAAGTATAAGAAAAAACTTACGTATGTCGCGATGTTTGCAATTGCTCCTCTGTGTGCTTCGCCCATTGTAAGTAAAGACATATTGTTGGGGAGTTGGTGTAGATGAAAATGGAAGATTTTGTTGAAGATGAAATTGTAAAAGAAGTAATGTAGATGAAGTAGTGAGAAATGTAGATGAAGTAGTGAGAATGTTGGTGTGGAAGAATTGTTGAAGGAGTGGATGAATTTATAGGCAAATGGAGGAGTGCATGAAAAATTGTGTTTGCATGGTGTCTCCACCTCATTTGGCGACCATGTACAATATTAAAGAGGGGGCGCCATTCAAATTGGCGACACCATAGGGTACATGCATGCAAGGCTAGTTCTGAATGCTTGGTTTCGAGGACTGACTCCATGGGGGCGCCATTCAAATTGGCGACCATGTACAAGCCTTAAAGGTAGGCGCCAAACCAATTGGCGCCACCTTCTGCATGTCTGATACGTGGCATTGTTGTCTCCTGCATGCTGAACAACTCACTTATGGATGGCTTGCATGATTGACACATCATCTCTGACCATCTTAGGTGTCCGACACGTGTCTGTCTTGTCTCCTGCATGCTGATGACTACCTTCTTGATAGCTTGCCTGGTTGACACATCAAGTCACACTGTCTTGTAGGATTGACACATCATCTCAGACACGTGGCTCTCTAGTATCCTGCATGCTGAATACTCACTTCTGTCTTGACTAGCTAGCATGCTTGACACATCATCTCTGACCATCTTAGGTGTCCGACACGTGTCTGTCTTGTCTCCTGCATGCTGATGACTACCTTCTTGATAGCTTGCCTGGTGGACACATCAAGTCACACTGTCTTGCAGGATTGACACATCATCTCAGACACGTGGCTCTCTAGTATCCTGCATGCTGAATACTCACTTCTGTCTTGACTAGCTAGCATGCTTGACAGACACATCAACTCATGACTAGCTAGCATGCTTGACACATCAACTCACACTGTATTGCATGACAGACACCTCATCTCTGAAATTACTTGCATGCTTGACACAGTATCTCAGAGTAGCTTCAATGTGATACACTGATACCATCTATTTAAGTGTCTTACTATCACATTCATCTGCACTTGCAAAATACTTTTCATCTCCAAAATACTTTTCATCTTCACTCACATTCATCTGCACTTGCAAAATACTTTTTATCTCGAAAATGTCATCTTCATCATTATACAGTATCAACGTTCACTGCAACGGTGAAACTTTTGAGTCTGAGCTTCATGGTTTTTGTTTTAGAAACACTGATACCATTAGAGTGACAATGAAGAGAAATGCAACCTTTTTGCATTTCAAAAAAAGAATACAATCCTTTATAGCATCAGGTATTGTGTCAAAGATGACATATCAGAATCCTATATTTTTTGAGAATGGTCAATGCAAGTTTCCCCCTCTAAAGATACGAGACGATGAAGATGTTGAAAGCATGTTTCTTAGTCATGAACATTCAGGCATGGATTGTATCGAGTTGTACATTACTATACAACCATGTATACCGTCTCAACAGTCTCAACTAACCGATCAGGATCCAGCTGGTGAAGATGCTGCAGATGATGCACAATGGTCAGATGAACTCAACCCAGAAGCCGAAGTAGAGGTCGACGTTGTTGATGAAGAAGAAGAGGAGACTGAGGTACAGGTTGATCACATCCTGAACAACGACGATGAAGATGAGGCTCAACCACCACCAATACCTCCTACTCATGCCTACAATCCTCCTCAACATATGACAAATATGGATCTTCACGACGATGAAACGTCCGACAGTGTCTTCTATAATCCGTATCCGAGACCAGTAGGCGAATTAAAGGTGGGAGACATGTTTCGTACCAAAGAGGAATGTGTCTTGGCAATAAAAAAATACCATATGAACAACTTTGCTGACTTTACAGTGAAACGCACTGACTCTAGAAGGTATGTTATCGAATGTCGTAACATGCTTTGTAAGTTTCGTTTGGTTGCATCTTACAAGAAGAAAAATGACTCTTGGGAGATCGCCTCAATAGACCCACCACAAAGTTGCGTTGCAACTAACGTTGAACAAGATCACCGTAAACTGAGCACAACTTTGATATGTCAAGACATTCTGCCATTGGTAAATAAAGACCCATCAGTGAAGGTGAGTATAATTGTATCCCATATCCGAACAACATATAATTATACTCTATCTTACAAGAAAGCATGGATTGCGAGGATAAAGGCTGTTGAGCAGGTTTTCGGCAACTGGGAGGACTCATTCAAGGAATTACCACGGTTTTTATGGGCACTAAAAACTTATGTCCCAGGAACTGTGGCAATTCTGGAGACAGTGCCAGCAATGATGCCAGACGGAACCTGTGCTACAGGTAATAGAATATTTCACCGTCTTTTTTGGGCATTTGACCCGTGCATCAAAGGTTTCGCTTTCTGCAAACCTCTCCTGCAAATTGATGGCACTTGGTTATCCGGAAAATACAAGGGTACTTTGCTCATCGCAGTTGCACAAGACGGTAACAACAATGTATTTCCCATTGCCTTTGCTCTTGTTGAAGGTGAAACGGATGGTGGATGGGGTTTCTTTCTTCGACATCTCAGAACGCATGTCGCTCCACAAGCCAATCTATGTTTGATTTCTGATAGACATGCTGCCATCGAAAGTGCCTACAACAACCATGACAACGGATGGCATGACCCTCCTTCTACACATGTCTACTGTATCAGACACATTGCACAAAACTTCATGCGTGCTATAAAAGATAAGAATCTTCGCAAGAAGGTGGTGAATGCTGGGTATGCTTTAACTCAACCGTCTTTTCAATATTATCGTGATGAGATTCGTCTGTCTAATGAAGACGCGGGGAGATGGATAAATAACATCCCAGTAGAGCAGTGGACAAGAGCATTTGACGGTGGTTGTCGATGGGGCCACATGACAACAAACATTGTGGAATGCATGAACGGGGTTTTCAAAGGAATTCGAAACCTGCCGATAACCGCCTTGGTAAGATCAACCTATTATAGGTTGGCTTCTATGTTCGCAACCAGAGGTGAAAGATGGAGTGCAGTGTTAATGTCTGGACAAGTATTCAGTGAGTGTTGCATGAAGGTCATGAAAGAGGAGAGCATCAAAGCTACGACACACGCTGTAACAGTGTCAGCGTCCAGGAAACAATGGGCAACAGCGAGGGGAGACCAAATTTAGCCTACGCGGTTAAACTACACAGAAGTTGGTGCGATTGTGGAAAATTTCAGGCCTTCCGCATACCTTGCTCCCATGTCATTGCAGCATGCGCTTATACTCGTCAAGACGCTTACACCCATTTATCTGATGTGTACAAGGCCAACACCATCATGAATGTATATGGTCAAAGCTTTTCAGTACTACCAATGGAGGATTACTGGCCTCCATATGAAGAAGATATTGTTTGGCACAATGAAGAGATGCGTAGAAAGAAGAAAGGAAGCACTACGCCAAAAAGGTTTTTTAACAGCGCATCTTAGACAGCGCTTTTAAAAGAAAGCGCTGTCTAAGGTTAAAATAAAAATAAAACACGGAAAATGTTCTAAAAAAATAATGAAAGTGCTGTCTAAGGGGGGGTCTTAGACAACGCTTTTAGAAAGCGCTGTCTAAGACCCCCCCTTAGACAGCGCTTTTAAATATAGACCTTAGTCAGCGCTTTTAAGAAAGCGCTGTTTAAAGTCTTTCAATTAAAAAAAAAATTAAAACCAAAAGCGCTGTCTAAGGTGGGGGTTTAGAAAGCGCTTTTGGAAAGCGCTGTCTAAGGCATATCTTGAAAATGGATTCAGAAAATAAATAAATAAATAAATTTAAAAAAATGTTGAAAATGCATACATATTACAATGGAATGATATGTATTCATCCAGTGAAGAACACTAGAGAAAAGGCGGTTATTGCTCAGCTCAATACAAACATTTGCTAAGCCAATGCCAACAACAAACACATTTTCTTGCAGTGTTTGTTTATCACAATCATATTCGAGTTAGTGTAGTCTAGGGTTTATCTTTATCCGAGGCAAAACCAAAACCCTAAATTCCCAATCCTTGATTTCCCTGCACAAACCCTACTCACTACACCCATGACGAAGGTTTACGGCACCGGAACATACGATTTCCGCCGTCACAGAGTAGCGGAGTACCCATTGGCAGAACCAAAAGCAGGAGAGCGGAGTCAAAAAGGAGGTGGCGGTGGCAGTTTACAGAGCACAGTAACTGTTTCTGAGATTCAACGAGACTGTCTCACTAAGATTGCTGAATCGAACTGGTTGAAAACTGATGAGAAGAAGAAAGATTTCGATCCAGAGCTTGTTGTGAAGATTTATGAAACGGAGTTGTTGGTGAAAGAAGGTCAAGGTAATAAACCTGTTCCTCTTCAGAGAGTTATGATTTTGGAAGTTAGTCAGTATTTGGAGAATTACCTCTGGCCGCATTTCGATCCTCTTAGTGCTACTTTTGAGCATGTTATGTCAATCATCATCATGGTCAATGAAAAGGTTAATCTCATTATCATTATTTGATTTATACTTCTTCAGTTCTTTATTTTATTTTTGTAAATGTAATTCGTGGGTGGGGAATTTTATTGAAAAAATTGTGTGTTTGTGAGCATTGCAGTTCCGAGAGAATGTTGTTGCTTGGGTTTGCTTCCATGATAGGAAAGATGTTTTCAAAGAATTTATTGAGAGGGTTGTTCGATTAAAGGAGGTATTTATCTATCTCTTTCTTTATGCTTTGTTATTTTCTAACTAGCACTTTAGTCAAGGCACGTACAAGTGATCGATACAACACTTAAACTTGTAATTCATACAGTTATTACCCCCGTGTCGTATCTATGTTAGGGTGCCGTAGATAATTTTCACTTCGTTGCTATCAGATGCTTGTTTCTCTGTTTGAGTTTTTGAGAGAAGGGATTTCACTCATTTTGACAAGATTATAATTTTTGTGATTAACTGCCATCTCACGGGATGCCATGATTTCATTTATTTTCGATTGCTAGATTTCAGTTTTTCATTATTTTGTTAAGTGTACATCTGTCATTTGATTATTTTGGACTTTCAACTTTATTTTTTCTTGTCTCTTTTCCTTTATCTAATGAAGTGAGAGGCTCGTATTTGATGGCGGAATCATAAATGTATTTTGACATTTTGCTGAATCTCATGTTCTAATCTTACTGTAGGGAAGAGAACTGAATATTGCAGAGAAGACAAATTACCTTGTTTTCAATCTGAAAGTTTAAAATGTATAGGTTGTAATCCCTTGCTTTAAGTTTGTTTTGAAGTTTTTGAATTGCCATATTGGAAGTCTTTGTACGTGAGACATTTTCTCGATGTTATGCATATTGAAAAAAACGTATTTGAAAGAGCATCAAGTCCCGCATATCCGTACCGAAAAGGACGTGTCGGATATGGACGCTTAGAACAATCCATGGTAAGTATTTATAAATTGCGATAACAAATTTGTTCATCATATATTAGTTTTATCTGATCAAATTGTATGACTTAATGTGTAGCTGCAGAAGGAGGAAAGTTCAGAAACATCTCTTCCTGCACATGTTTTGTGGAAGGAAGCCCGTGTGGGCAAATCTGGAGTTCCTCAAGAAGAAGTTTTACACGTATACCAGAAATGTGTAAGTATAACATTTTTTCATTAATTGAATAACATTTTTATACACAAATATTTGACAAGTATACGGTATTCATCTGATTTTTCATGTTGAGGGTATTCATCTGATTTTTCTAGTGTCCTCAACAACGTAATCAAATAGATTGCGGGTATTTCATGTTGAGGTTTATGCGAGATACTCTTGCTTTGGGCCGATTAAAGATTCCCACCGATGTATGTATTTCTAACTTATGAGTTATTTTTATATTTACACATATCTCATATAATTAAATAGTTGGAATTAATTCAAAATATGTTATATTATTATGTAGTACTTTGATGAATTCAAGTGTGCATTTTATACAAAGGATCAAGTGGACGAAATCAAAGAGGAGTGGTGTCAATTCATGATAAAGCTCAATGTTTGTTCATAAATTTGTGTAATTAATGTGTACATTTGTAGTATATGTTATGACTTGTAAATGTGTACATAAATTTGTATATATTTTGATACATTTAAGGCAAAATTGGTTTGAATTGGTATATATATATATTTGTTAGCCAAAAATTGGTAGAAAAAAGGCCAAAATGGCATATATAAAATGTGATAATTGTCTGTCAAAATCTGGTTGAAAACAGGTAGAAATTCTGGTTTATAAACCTGGAAAAAATGTGGTTAAAAACAAAAACTTCAAAAATTTTCGTATACCTTAGACAGCGCTTTTGTAAAAAGCGCTGTCTAAGGGGGGGATTAGAAAGCGCTTTAGGCAAAAGCGCTGTCTAAGGGGGGGGGGGGGGGGGGGGGCTTAGACAGCGCTTTTTGAAAAGCGCTGTCTAAGGTATACCTAAAAAAATTAAAATAGGAGGGTCTTAGAAAGCGCTTTTGGCCAAAGCGCTGTCTAAGGGGGTTGGGCTTAGACAACGCTTTTCAAAAGCGCTGTCTAAGGTATACCTAAAAAATTTAAAATAAGAGGGTCTTATAAAGCGCTTTTGGCCAAAGCGCTGTCTAAGGGGGGGGGGGGGGGGGGGGGGGCTTAGACAGCGCTTTTAAGATTTAAAAAAGCGCTGTCTAAACCTTTAGCAGCGGAGGTTTAGACAGCGCTTTAAAGCGCTGTCTAAGGCTAAAAAAAGCGCTGTCTAAGGTCTTGTTTGTTGTAGTGAAGGCCAAACAGCACACGTATCAGAACAGAGATGGATTCCACAGATAAAATGATAAGATTATGTAGTATCTGTCGTCAACCAGGACACAACAAAAACAACTGTCCCAATCAAGGAGCATCATCTAGATCTTAAGATTTTTGTAACATTTTATCTAGACCTTAAGCTTTTTGTAACATTTTATCTTGATCTTATGCTTTTTGTAACATTGTATTTCTGTAACAATCAATCAATATATATCATTAAATTCTTGTTACAACGAGTTTCATAACCAACATCAGTACAAAACATCTGAAAACATAAATAATTCTAACTGATTACAACAATCAAATTAATGTCGTCTCGACCAAACATAATTTCCCTAGCATCCTTATCAGTCTTCATTCGCACCCAACCAAAGATACTGTCAAGTCTCTCAATACTTCTGATTTTTTCCCCTTCTGGTATTTTCCCGTCTAACCATCGAACCAGCTCCCTCTTCAGTTGATCTAACGTGGTGATGTTCCAAAACAGCATCAGCAATTGAGGTTTGTCTCTCGCATAAATCACCTTACCGTATCGGCGACGAACACCAAACATGATAGCCAAATGATTATATGAGTTGTGGAACAATAGGTCACACAACGCATCTATTTATAAGACAAAAAAGGCATTTTATGAGGGACTCGCCAATTGAGTTGGCGCCTCCTTTTAAAACATACACATAGGCGCCAATTGGATTGGCTAGGGCACCTACCCTAGCCTAGGGCACCTGACCTAGCCTAGGGCACCTGCCCTAGCCAATCCAATTGGCGCCTCCATTCAAGTTTTAACAACAGTTGCCATATGAACAACTTTCATGTTCATCAAAAATCCATTTGAAACTTGGAAGCTCATCATTCATTTCAAAACATTATAGATCATTTTGACAGAAACCCTAATTTTAGGTCAACTTCGCAGGGACCTAACTCACTCATTTTTAATTATTTTGAGGTGGGACCAAGTGCATTGGAAAATTTAAGATGTCTACTTTAAATGTTATGTTGGACAAAATTTCATAACTCTAAAAGAAACACATGAAATAATGCAAGACATTATAGGTCAGATTACAGTTGAAAAACTCAGAAGTCCAACTTCAACTGCCCATAACTTTCTCATAAAAAATCCAAATGATGCAAAATTTATATCCAAATTTATTGTCTTGAAAAGATCTACAACTTTCATGTTTAAGGTGTTTTCATTTGAGGCTTTTTTAAGGGAGTCGCCAATTGGATTGGCGCCTCATCTTAAAAAATACACATAGGCGCCAATTGGATTGGCTAGGGCAGGTGCCCTAGCCAATCCAATTGGCGCCTCCTTGTAATTTTCAAGAGGGGTCGCCAATCCAATTGGCGCCTCCTCCTAAAAGTGGGGTAGATTGGGAATTTTCCTGAAAAGTGGGTTATTTTGGGAATTTCTTCGAAAAAGTGGGTTATCTCGGTAAACTTGCCCTCATTTGCACTCCTTAGAAGCAAAACATTATTCAAAATGTTTTTTTACTAAACTTTGGATTAAAAACATTTAATTTTTTCTTTGATACTTTTGATAAATATTTTCTAACCAGCCACACATCACTAGTAAGGGATCAATTAACTTGGAACTAAACAAATTAACAAAATAGATCTATCTATGACCAAGATCTTTTATGTGCTTCTTGGCAGCTAACTTGATTATTGAGCAGAGAAAAAAGCAAGAGCACCAACAAAAGGTGCATTAATATAAGTTGCTGGTTCCGACTGTTGATAATTATTTCTATCATCAAAGAAATTGTCATGGATATCAGGACCACCAACAATGGCTCCAACAAGAACATTTGGGTTAGGTGAGTCTGAATTGAAGTATTGAAATCCACTGTTACAAGAAATCTGTTGAGGCTGCTGGTGAATGGAAGGTAAAGAGGAACCTCTATGATGAATATTCTTTGGATACCTCTCTCCAAAACCAACCATATAAGACATCTTTGTTGGATTATCCCCCAAAATGTAATCAACTTGCTTTTTGGCCAAGTTTATGAGATTTTTTTCTGTGACTTTTGATGTTCCACACGAGATAACACCTCCATTTGAGCTGATATACTTTGCGTGTATTAAGATAAGAAAGGTTGTAGATGTCACATACTGTAAATTGCTCGCACTTCCTTTATACAAAACACCCCCTGCAAAAAATATATTTTAGATTAATCACTTTAAAACTTGATTCATGTTGTAAGGTTTCATTTTCAAATTGGTGACCTGGGGTGTATTGAGCCTGAAAACTAGAAGTTCCTGGTACTAGAGAACAAATGAAACTGTCTGCATGTGCATTATACAACTGGAACTCTTCAGAATTTTTCTCTAAGAATTCCTGTCACAATTCCCATAGGTTAATATGATTTATGCGAGTGGTAGATACATAACATTAAGTCAAAGTATATTTACTCGGTACTGGTACGTCACCATTTTAGAAGTACGCTTCATAGAGTAAAAGGGATGAGAAAAAGGGTGCGTACATTTGAAAGTAATATTTTACTTCCAGGTCGCTTGTCATCCCAACTGAAAGTGTAACCATCATCATCGGCGCCTAATATGTGACCGTTTGATTGTATGAACTCCATGTAGGAATTTATTCCAGAAGCTTTGTAAATCCATGATGCACCCCAAAGTAACTCATCCTATTTTTGTTTTATTTGAACGATAATAATAACAACATGTTGAGATTAATTTCATAACAGATCCATGGTGGAATTAAGACTTTAGGTATTAATAGTCTTACATTGTATCCAGAGTAAGAACAGTAAAATGGACAAACTACAGAGTTAAGAGAGTCATTGTAAGAGCCTCTGTAACTGTCTGCAAAATGGAATACCTGCAGAAATAACATTAATTGATTAACAAGAGCATGAAAATTGAAAAAACAAACAACTTAAAAGACGAAAATAGGGCTAAATTGTGTTTAACATGAGGAACAGACATTGATGGCTGCTATAAGCAATTTGGAGGAATAGGCTGGATCTGAATCTTTGAATACTAATGAAGAAGCTGCCAGTGCAGCTGCAGTCTCGGCCGCGACATCAGAACCCGGGTTTTGAGGTGATACCTTATACACATTCCGTGGAGTGTCCATATCCTCTGGCCTTTCCCAACACCCATGTTCCATGCTAGGCTCCCCAACCTGCAAACATGAGAGCATGTGTAATCAATCGTGCACTCTAAACATGCTCAGGGTCGCCAGTAACTCACTTGGACATATAATGTGTCTGGCGTTGTGGTGGCGGCCTTAAGAAGATAATCCGTGCTCCACCGGATAGCTTCTCTAGCATTGTCAATCTGGTCATGCATTGAGCTTCCAAATTCAATGACACTCCATGCTAGTAATGTTGTTGTAAAAGCCATTGGAAACCCAAACTTCACATTGTCGCCAGCATCATAATAACCGCCAACTAAGTCCACCTAAACAATATTTAATACAATTAACATGCATGGTTTAAACTAATTACAAGTTAACTAATGACTTAAATTTGAGCCTGCAATGTATAATACATGATAAGAAGAGCCATCTGATAAACCAGAATGTCCCCTCCATGTTACTCTCTGGTTGGATGGTAATCTTCCAGAACGTTGTCCTTCAAAGAATAGAATAGATTTTTCAAGAGCTTCATGATACTCTTGTGAACTGAAAGAAAAGCTTAGTTGATGAATGAATGAACAAAATGTTAAAATGAACAACAGGAAGTGTAAATATATTGCAGTGGAAGCCATATAGGAAGTGTGATGGTTTAATATATTGTGTTTATAAAGCAAATTGTTCATCACGGGACAATGATCACAATGCCTTCGCGTGGTTTATAAATTGTTTGACGCATATTCATATATAAAATATTTTAAAGTTTCCATACATAAAATAAAATAATACTATTAAATATGGTAAATATGCAAGATGTCCTTATAACAAATAAAAGAGGCAGTATAAGAAAAGAAATATACAACAGCCAATTAACCTTATTTGCACTGCGTAATGACTGCACCGTAAACTTCAATCTAAGGAGACGTTATTCATTGGTTAGAAGAAGGAAATAGATCCCCTTCACTATTTTTGTTTCTGCCATCTCTCCGGTCTAATATTGGCAATTGGATTTGAATTTAATTGTTTAATTTTCTTTTACTTTTTTTTCTCTTCCATGCTATTAGATTAAATTAATGGCTCAGATGGAAGTATAATGGAAAGCAGCATGTACTCCACACGAGAGGATCCAGATCCTTGGAAGAAGTATTGTAATAAACGGACAAAGTTTAACATTGACGGTGTTTAAAATGGAAATGAAGAGGTCCCGGGTTTTGGTGTTACCATGAGATTTTTGTTCAGTATTTCTACGTAAATATGTGATATATATATATATTAAACCAATGCTCCAAGAACAATGCCAAAACAATGCTCCAAGATTTTTGTTCAGTATTTCTCTCCTCCCAGAACAATGCTCCAAATACAGAAGAACAACCAATCGGAATGACGGTTGGTGGTGCAAGCACTTCAACAACCGTTGGAATAACTCCTTCAGTTGCGAGTCAGACGTTAGTTTCGACTACAACACCATAAATGGTGGTACCACCACAACCAACTAATTTTCTTGTTAATCACGCGGTTACACAAACCACTATAGGAGGAAAAAGACCTCCATTCCTTCCAAGTTTTACACTTCCTCCCGGTGGTAGGGAGTATCCATATGACATGCCAATGGTAGATGTAACACTCTGATCTCCGACTCGATATTTAATAAGATAATTCAAATGAAATTCCACAAATTAGAATGTCACGCATGCTTCACCATAGCATAAAAACACCAACCCAAAATAGTCATATGAAAATAAGCCGTAGAAATCATCAAGTTCGAAAAATATGTCTCAACAACGAAAAAACTCAAACATAAGAAATGAATAACTCAAATAAAAAATGAACATTCATTCCCCATCACTACATATTACAGCGACTCCTCTAAGACCCAATGATAAAAGTTAAAGAGGCATCAACACCAATCTTTAACTCAAACGGTTACTCCTATGCCTGCCTGATTGTATGTATCCCCGAGGAGCATAGACGCCACAACAACAAAAAGGGAGTAAAAATACATCTTACAGATGTTAACGGTGAAATTCAGCATCAGGATAATAATAACGAGTTATAAAATACATCATTCACATCGAAAAACACAATCAAATAAATAATAATGCAAATACAAATGTTAATGCTACCAACTCCTTCTCAAAATGCATGTGGTACCAAAACCTTTGGGATCAGAGATATGTTATTGATTTTCTCATGTCTCTGATTCCTCTCTGAACCGTGTTCCTCTCTGGACGTGAGATCGTCATAGTTCCTCTCTAAACCAGATCATCATTGGACCAAAGTCCTATCTAACTCCGAAATAAATGAATGCATGATCATAAACAAGATAAACATGCAACATCATAGTATTATAAAATCACAAACAACAAAACATCCTCAAAAAGGTTCCACTATTGAACTTATAAGTCGCAAATCACATACCATCATTATAATCCCATTAGATTACTATACTCAATTGCTAACGGAAAATCCGTCGAACGTTGGCCACTACGGCACCGCCGCCGCACAAATCACCCTCTGCCTCCACAACTGTAGCGCGACGCGACACCCCTGACCGTTGAGTCACTTGCCGTGCGGCCCCTCCTGGCGCAGCTCTGCCGCCCGCGCGTTCGATATTGTCTCCGCCAAATCGATTTTTCAAATTTATTTCAAAATTATCAATTTAAAAAAAAATAGATTTTCCAAATTTTTTAAGTTTCTGCCAAAAATCTGATTTTTTATAAAGAAAAATTAAAGTTAAGGCTTTTCTGTATTTGGGGAAAGTTTCATAAAATTAATCGGTTCAGGAAAAGAAAAATAAAGAAACAGAACAAAGTTTTCAACATCACGCATTTGAGAAATAAAATGACCCAAACAAAGTCGTTCGACTTTCCGGGGAAAAATCTCGACTCTACAGCAACAATCAACCAACAATCAACCAGACAAGCAAAAAATCCATACAATATCATTTTCATCAACACCAAGGTTATAAACCTACAAACAATATCACTTATAGAGACCGTGGAAGATTTATCTTAAATCTCCTTTTAGGATTTCAGAGCAATCATATACAAATCAATCGTACCAATAAGGTTTTGTCCAAACCTTATTTGATCAATTCACATAGATCGTAAGAAAAGAGACCATCACTATCCTGCATGCCTAAATCACCTATAAGAAGATAATCCCCCCTTAGCTTAGATTTCCAACAAAGCAACTCCTATGGATTCCTCTTCTCCAACCTAATTCTCCTTTCCAAAAATCTTGTTCTTCTGTCTCTTCTTTTCACGTACTGTAAAGTTTTTTCAAAACCTAGGTTCCCTACTTTTAAATTTTATATGGTTATACTATTTCTCAAAATTACAATTTTTGCCCAACTCATTCTCAACTTCACTCTTGTCACCTCATACTTTACTCCACTCACACAAATGACCCAATTCTCTTATTTATTCATTTAAATTATCATTTTAATTAAATAAATATTTAAATTAAATAAATATTTATTTCAAATAATGATTTAATCAGAATTTCTATATTTTCTACCATTTCAACTTATTACAAAATAATTAAATATGTCTAATTATCTGCGATAATTTCAATAATAATATTTTATTTATCTGCTCTCAAAACTCATAACCCCGATAATTAGTAAATTACCAAAATACTCCTACATTCCAGAAAAATATCAAAATTTAAATATAATGAATAAATTATACTAACAATTAAATAAAATACTCAATTTAAAATTTGGGGTGTTACAATTCTCCTCCACTTAAAATGATTTTCGCCTTTGAAAATTACCTGGCAAAAACAAATCCGGATAAGATTCTTTCATCTGGCTTTCCAGCTCTCAAGTCAGACTCCCTCTAGCATGTCATTCATAGACCACCTTCACTAAAGCAATCTCCTTCCCACTGAGTTGCTTCACTTATTGATCCTTGATCCTTATGGGCAATGCTTCAACAACCAGATTCTCTCTCACTTGCATATTGTCCATCTGGATTATATACGAAGGTTCAGGAATATACTTCCAGAGCTGAGATACATAGAAGACATGCAGGTTCGAAAGAGACGGTGGCAAAGCCACCCTGCAGGCAACATCTCCAATTCATTGGGAAATCTAATAGGGACCAATAAAATAAAGAGTAAGTTTCTTAGACTTCAAAGCCCTCCCAACACCAGTCACATGTTTGACTCTTAGAAACACACGGTCGCTCTCTCGGAATTCAAGAGCCTTTGTTTATCGTGATAGCTCTTCTTCCTACTCTGAGATGCATTCATCTTCTCTTGAATCATCTTCACTTTCTCTGTAGTTAGTTGCACAATCTCTGGTCCAAGTACAACACTCTCTCCAGACTCATACCAACATAGAGGAGTCCTACACTTCCTCGTATACAACGCTTCAAACAGTTCCATTCTAATGCTCGAATGATAGTTTTTATTATATGTAAACTCAATCCATATTAATAAACCATCCCAAGCACTTCCTTGATCTAAGACGCAAGCTCTCAAAAGATCCTCAAAAGACTGGATAGTCCTCTCAGTTTGACCATCGGTCTGTGGATGATAAGTAGAACTCAACTTCAGCTTAGTACATAGAGCTTCCTGTAAGCTCTCCCAAAACCTGGATGTGAATCTCGAATATCTATCTTACACAATACTTGATGGATTACCATGAAGCTTCAAAATCACATCAATATAAATCTCAACCACATCTGCAATGGAAAACTGATCTTAATTAGAATGAAGTATGTCGATTTAGTCAGCTTATCAGTGATCACCCAAATCGCATCAAACTCCCTAGGAGTATTCGACAAACTAGACACAAAAGCCATTGATATACTATCCCACTTTCATTCGAGAATATCCAGTGGCTGCATTAGTCTATACGGCTTATGGTGCTCAAGCTTTAACTTCTGGAAAGTCAGACATGAATATACAAATTATGCAACATCTTTTTTCATTCTTGGGAACCAAAACATTTTCTTGACATCTTGTTACATTTTGGTAGCCCTATTATGAATACTCAAACCGCTTTGGTGGCTCTCCTCCAAAATAGTCTTCTTAAGTTCCAGCACATCAAGTACACAAACTCTAGTCTGAAAAACTTTAGAATCCCATTCTCATCGACTCTAAAATCTTTGTATTCATTAACTAATGACAGACAATTAACTAAGGCTACATCCATCATTTGACTCTCTCTCATCTCATTAAGAAAACCATTTGTCAGCTTCAACATGCCTAATTTCACACTATCCACAGTCACCTTGCAAACCAAACTCAAATCTTTGAATTGTTCAATTAAGTCCAACTCTCTAACCATCAATGTTGCCATGTGCAAGGACTTCTGACTCAAGGCATCTGCTATAACATTGGCTTTACCAGGATGGTAGTTCAAACAAAAGTCTTAGTCCTTCAAAAATTCCAACCATATTCTCTGCTTCATATTCAGCTCCTTCTGATCAAACAAATACTTCAAACTCTTGCGATCGTTGAATACCTCAAATCTATAACCATACAAATAATGTCTCCATAACTTCAGCACAAATACCATAATTACCAACTCTAAATCATGAGTACGGTAGTTCCTCTCATGAATCTTCAGTTGTCTCGAAGCATAAGCTACAAACTTCCCATTTTACATAAGCACACCACCCAATCTCATCTTTGATGCATCACAATATACTACAAAAGGTTCCTTCAGATCTGGTAGAATATCATCAATAAACACCACTACAAACTGATCCAAATAGGGATAGAAGATCATATTCATATACTCCATAATTACACTAGGAAAATTAGACACACCAAACGACATCACTGAGTACTCATAGTGACCATATCGTGTCCTGAATGCAGTATTCGAGATATCTTCATCCTTTACTCGAATTTGATGATAACCCGATCTTAAGTCGATCTTACTGAAAACACAGGCAAACATTAACTGATCCATAAGGTCGTTGATCATAGGAAGATGATACTTATTCTTGATGGTGACCTTATTCAACTGACGGTAATCAACACACAGTCTCATATTACCATCTTTATTTTTCACTAATAACACTAGGGCTCCCCAAGGTGAAACACTAGGTCTGGCGAATTTCTTATCAAGCAGATCTTCCAGTTGACTCTTCAGCTTATTCAATTCTGCTAGAGACATTCTATAAGATGCTATCGACACAGGTCTAGTACTGGGTACTAAACCTATGGCGAACTCAACCTCTCTATGGCGGTAAATCAGTAATATCATCGGGGAATGCATATGGAAATTTACACACTATAAGCATATCATCCAACGTCTCTTTACCCTAAATTTTCAAGGAAAACATTTAAGATTATCTTTCATGAACTCTTCAACCTGCCTAGCAGAAATAAACTTCAGACATTTCTATTCTATAAACTCAGGAAACAATAATGTCTTGTTATAGCAGTTGATATAGATAGATTGAACTCTAACAATTAATACCCAAGATAACATCAAGTTGACTCAACGATAAGAAAGCTAAGTCGATGCCAAAGTACCTACCATATATTGTCAACATAAAATTTAAACAAACTAAGGAAGTAGTTACCGACCCATTCGTTGGAGTATCGATAACCATGTTTCCATTCATAGTAGACACCACAAGACCCAGTCTCTTAACACAATCAATAGATATAAAGGAATGTGTCACACCAATATCAATGATAGTAATTAAAGGAATATCATAAATGAAATAAGTACCTCGAACCAAATTATCAAATTTGGAGGCCTCTGCACCACTGAGAGTAAATACTTTTGCACCAACTTTCACATCTTGAGTCTTTTTATGCTTCTGACATTGTGCGGTAATATGACCATTATCTCCACAGTTGAAACAAGTTACCACAACACTATTACATTCAACGCAGGTATGCCTTTCCTTTCCACAATTTAAGCATATCAAGGTAGTACACTCTAAAGTACGATGCCCAAAGCTAAGTCGATGCCAAAGTACCTACCATATATTGTCAACATAAAATTTAAACAAACTAAGGAAGTAGTTACCGACCCATTCGTTGGAGTATCGATAACCATGTTTCCATTCATAGTAGACACCACAAGGCCCAGTCTCTTAACACAATCAATAGATATAAATGAATGTGTCACACCAATATCAATGATAGTAATTCAAGGAATATCATAAATGAAATAAGTACCTCGAACCAAATTATCAAATTTAGAGGCCTCTGCACCACTGAGAGCAAATACTTTTGCACCAACTTTCACATCTTGAGTCTTTTTATGCTTCTGACATTGTGCGGTAATATGACCATTATCTCCACAGTTGAAACAAGTTACCACAACACTATTGCATTCAACGCAGGTATGCCTTTCCTTTCCACAATTTAAGCATATCAAGGTAGTACACTCTAAAGCACGATGACCATTAACCTCACATTTGAAACATTTGAGAGCAGCATGAGCACCTCCCCCACTATGACTCTTCCCACCATTATTCTTCTGCTGAAACCTCTGTTTACCTTTACCATAGGGAACAATATATGGATTTCTGCGATTTTGATTACCACTTCTCTTATCACTGACACTCTTGTAATGAGAGGATATAACACAGTTATCTTCATCATAGATACGACATTTGTTAACCAGCACGGAGAACTGGAGGATTTCCTAATATCCAATAAACTGCTTAATCTCTGGGCAAAGGCCATTATCAAACTTAATTCATTTGGACACCTTAACTTTTACCCATTATAATGAGGATATAACCTAGACAATTACTCAAACTTGACAGCATAATCTGCAATGGTCATATTCCTTTGCTTAAGTTCAAGAAATTCCACTTCTTTCTTGCTACGCACATCAGCTGGGATATATTTTTCCAAGAATGCTCCCCTGAAAATGGCCCAAGTGATCACTGTACCATTAGCCTCAAATACTTGTCTAGCATTATCCCACCAGTACTCAGCTTATTCCGATAGCATGTAAGCACTATAAAGAATCTTTTGAGCGTCTTCACAAGACATCACTCAAAAGATTTTCTCGATATCCTATAACCAAACCTGTGCACCCTATGGATCATACCTTCCTTTGAAGGTTGCTAGCTTGTTTCTCAGAAACCTGTCCAATCCACGAGATTCAACATTTTGAACTTGTGGATCCTGCCGAGCTTGCAAAACTTGAGCCAAAGTTGCCAAGGCATCAACAATAGTGTGATCATTTCTTTGTTACAACAACAAACGACTATTAGAAGAAACATTGTATCGATAACATTCACATACCTGTCATACACTAGGAAACATTTAAAATTACAAAAACCTGGTCGGGCAGACGCACCTTCTCGGATACCACTATATAACACCCTAATCCCCGACTCGACATTTTATTAAGATAATTCAAATGAAATTCCACAAATTAAAGAGTCATGCACCACAGCATAAAAACATCAACACAAAATAGTCATATGAAATTAAGCATCGGAAATCATCAAGTTCGACATATAAGTCTCAACAACAAAAAACTCCAACATAAGAAAAGCATAACGCAAATAAAGAATGAAAACCCCCTCCCCAGTGCTACATATCATAGCGACTTCTCTAATACCCATTGATAAAGTCTAAAGAGGCATTGACGCTGTCGCATCCGCGAAAAACAACCGGCGGGCTAAAACAAAAACACAAACAGAGCCGCCACTGCGCGTTATTTATCCCAAGATAGGGAAAGGAAACGCTCAGAGAAACCTGGAAAAAGCATGGTCTCGCGACCAAAGAGAAAGGGTAAGGGAGTCGGTTACGCAAGGGGAAGGTATTAGCACCCCTCACGTCCGTCGTACTCGACGGGATCCATGTTCTAAAAGAAAGAAAAGGTTGCTAAAACATCACACCCACACACACACCGAAGACAACACAGGTGGGGTTAAGAAGAAGAGAGCTCGATAGGACGCCGGACATCACCTCCTGGAAATGGTAGAAGTGTAAGCTCTATCCTCTTCCGCAACCAATCCTCGAATAATGGAAAATACCGACAGTTAACTTTGCCAAATGGAACCTTTCCTTTCCTCTGAATGTTACGCCATGACCCAGACACCTGCATCAACTTGGCCTGATTGCCCTCAATCGGGAAGTAAAAGGACTCCTGAGTCTCACACTCAAGGGGAGGAACCTCTGTAGCAAATCCCATCTGTCTCCTAAGAAGCGTTGGGTTGTACTTAATGCAACCCTGAACTCCTATGAGAGGCACATTGGGAAAATCCCCGCAGCTATATATAAAATTTCGTCCAGCCAAACCATTATGAGTCCATGCTATGTCATCAGCCCGCAACCCCATCAACCTGAAGGACCACTTGACCGAAGGATCAAGATGAGCAAAAGCACCTCTGGAAGGCAAATACCCCATAAACCACTTGAACAGCAACTGAGCACAGCACCGGATCAAACCACCACGCCGCTTCTCGTTCCTGTTATGAACCGAGTAATAGACATCTCCGATCAGAGTAGGAATAGGGTTTCTCTGCATGAACAATCTGATAGCATTATGGTCCACAAAGCTCTTCTGATTAGGAAACAGAATAATCCCATAAATGCTTACAGCCACCAAAGCACAAACCGTCTTCCAGTTACCCACTGCAGCATGTTCCTTGGCATTAGCCTCCAAGAAACTCAAATGAAAACCAGGAAATTTTCCTTTCTCCTTCAACCCCTCCTTAGTCACTTCCGGACTCAAATAAAGAGCACGGGAAATCCCAAGGACGTCAGGCTCTCTCCTAATAGCACAGAAAGGAATCTGATCGCGGATCTGAACACCCAGGATGCTAGCATAATCCTCCATCAGAGGTCCCAACAAATAGTCCGGAAATACAAAGCATCTCAACCCCGGGTCATAGAACTGGAGAAGAGTATGAATGACGCTCCTGTCACTGTCAGTGAGTCTGAAAACCATCTTCAGGATACTACCGTATGACTCTCTGAACATCCCCACATGGTCGGGCGTAATCAATGCAATCATATCTCTCAACTCATCAATCTCTGGGTTGAAGAAACTGTAGGCAACATCATGCTTCAAACCGGTCCTCATATCTGAACAGGAAGTCTCTCAACCAGGATCTCGATCAAAATGCCCCTGCATATGGATAAACATGTGTTAAATGCAAATAAATGCATTATATAATGATGCTGATGAATGAATGCAATGCATTGCCATCCTCCAAGCCATCTGATCATCTGTTGCTCTGAACCACATCCCCGATCTCTGAACTGATCACAACCATCTGAAGGCGAAAATGTAACCACAAATCCGACTCAAGGGTTCCGAAATAAACGGAAGACAGGTACATCATCACCATCAAACCAACTCTGAACAGATACCCATAATCATCTGAATCGGCCCGGGGAATCCTGAAATAAACGGATCCCCACTGATAACATCGGCCCGGGGAATCCTGAAATAAACGGATCCCCACTGATAAATAACTCGGACAGCACTCCGGCGTCTCGGCAATAAATGGCCATAAATCCGACTTATAAATACGACTCTGATCAACGGAACCAATAGTCACCATCTGATCATGCATCTGAAAGAACCACCCTCCCCTCACAGGTAAATTCTAATCAGGTTATCCTAAGGCGGATAATAGTCTCGACAATCGGACAGAGATACTCAATGGGTTTGCCCTTTCGGGTGTGCCATTGTAGCTCTCCTGAGATCGTCTAAACCAAAGATCCGGGAAATGATCGGTCACCAGAGTCAACAGTTCAGATGAAGTAACTCAACCAAAGTGGAGTACCCCACAGAGGAAAGCACTATCAAATGAACCTCGTCTGGCTTGCGGTATGTCACGTTGCAACAATATGCTGATTTAGCAAATGAGGAACGTGAGACCATACTAATCCTAGGTGTATACTCGGGCCTGGGTTTTAGCCCCACTCAGAACACCCACCCCAAACAGAGGAACCACCTGCACAGAGGACGGCAACAACATGATAGTATGATGCATGCAAATATTTATGCAAATATATACACTGGTTAGAATAATAAATGCAATAAATAAAGCAAAACAAGCAACCTAAACTATCCTAGAACGCTAGGAGAGACTCGCTTAGGGAAGATGGACCAGCACAGGTCAACATCTCAGTTAATCCCCAGCAGAGTCGCCAGCTGTCGCATCCGCGAAAAACAACCGGCGGGCTAAAACAAAAACACAAACAGAGCCGCCACTGCGCGTTATTTATCCCAAGATAGGGAAAGGAAACGCTCAGAGAAACCTGGAAAAAGCATGGTCTCGCGACCAAAGAGAAAGGGTAAGGGAGTCGGTTACGCAAGGGGAAGGTATTAGCACCCCTCACGTCCGTCGTACTCGACGGGATCCACGTTCTAAAAGAAAGAAAAGGTTGCTAAAACATCACACCCACACACACACCGAAGACAACACAGGTGGGGTTAAGAAGAAGAGAGCTCGATAGGACGTCGCATCCTATGCCTACGTATCTCGTCTGGAACGAGAATCAGAGCTGCCGTAGTTCGGCTCGCGCACGCCAAACAAGCAAACAAACACACCGGCAAACATGGAGCCTGAAGGCCAGTCACTGGACTTACATCAGCATCCGAACCTAAACGCACACAAAAGGGCAAACGTGGAGCCCGACCGCCAATCACTGGGCTTACGTCGGCATCCGAACCAAACATACACAAGAAGATAACAAGCAAACACACGCAAAAAGAAAAAAAAGTGCCCGGAGAGACCTCGCACGGTCTCCTGCCTACATACCTCGTCTGGAACGAGGATCAGGGCGATGTAGTTCCCCTGAAAGGGAAAGAAATTCTAGCCAGAAACCAAGGGAAGACACACTACCAGGGAGCTGTACTCGAGCCTAGTGTTGTCATGCATCATTGCCCTACGTTGAGGTTTCTACCTACTTGCACAACGGCAAGCTAATCCTATCCAGGAAGAAAGCAAGCATACAAGCATACAAGCAAACAGAGCAAACAAATATTCACAAAGCACACACTATAACCAGTCAAGTGAGGCTCAAACAATGGGTTTGACTGCCGAAGCAAGTCATCTGTACATGGGTAGTATTCGCTCTTAACCTTGCCATTGCGGGGCTAAGGTGAAGCAGATGAGAGGTGAGTGAAGATTAGACTTCACAGCTCTTATCCCTGACCAGGGAGAGCTTCAGACAAAGGAGCGTGGGTCCAGAATGGAGGGACCCTTCTACGCTCAAAGACTCTGACTCGATTGTGCAACAGCACAGGATCTTGGGTTTGTGTCCCAATGCATCAACACACAGCCGTGTGAGCAGAGGGACGACTCACAGAATAGTGGGGGATAGATTGCATATCCCTTTGATCCACCAATTGCCTCATAGAGGTCTTTACCTGCTTGGCACAAATGTAAACAACCACAAACATCGCCTCTTAAGGAGGACTTCAGACAGTTGCCTGGCCAAGTAACAGGCCAGGTCTTCCAGACTACATGAAGAATAGAAGTCCTACCTCAAGTGGTTTAAAAACCAAGCAGCAGCAAGCAAGTTCTTAAAGAACTGTAAGCGACTAAATGTACCTGAAATCAATCAAGTATCATCAGTACTCAGACAGACAAACAATAAACAGCAAAAGTCAATCTATACAGACAACACAAGTTAATGCACATAAGTGCAAGCTATAAGCCCAAGCTCAAGCATCAATCCCTACAAAACAAAGTCATGTTAGTAGACAACATCAAACACATTCAATTTTTTGCAACTTGCATTTATTTCTTTAAGCCTTTTGCCTTTCAACCTGAAAATCCATACCAAATGTGAGAAACTAGACCACTAGGCCAAGCCTAGGGTCCAAAAGGGAGAAAAAATTCTAAACAGCAAGCAATTCTCAACCAAAATCAAATTAACACAAATCAAAAGCAAATGCAATTGGACCCATGCTTATATCATTCACCATTATCATTTCATGCACAATTTAACATCAATCATGCAATTTGCAACACCAAAAGACCAAACAGAACTATTTCACTCAAAAGCATACCAAAACCATTCAATTAATTCCACAAAAATTCACACCAAAACAGGACATATTCAAGGTATAGCATGTCAATTTTCAGCTCAATTGGACAAAAGGAACTAGGTCAATAAAAATCAAGAAATCCAGACACAATTATTCAAGCCAATTCATAGCACCAACACATGCATTCACTTCAAAAATTCACAAAACAGTGAGAACAATTAAGAAATGAATGGGACCAAAAGCATGATGTCCTACAATGTGTCTATAATCAGCATACCAAATTTCATCTTCATCCAAAACCATATGAGAATTTCACAAAAGATATACCAACATGTGTCACACAAGCTTGCAAAATGAGCATACAGTGTAGAAAATTATCAATCAAATGGAAAATGCCATAGAAAAATCCAGAACAATTCACATGTTATCTTGACATACCAATGATCATTCATGCAAAAAATTAGCTCAATCAAACAATCCTAGGTCATGCAAATAAAATCAGAAAGTTGACCTAACTTGGTGTGACACAAATTGTCACACCTTACTTCAAAAAATCATATCTAATTAACCAGGTATCCAAAATTCACAAACTTTACATGGAAATCACCATCAACATGTCCAGAATGAGCACAAAAAATTTCATGAATTTCTTTACAAGTATGAGCATTTCATGTTAAAAATGGCAAAACATGCAAAAATGGTACACAAGTCAAAGATCAATAGGCCAGGTCAACATTCCTCCAAGCACAACTTATGGTATCATGCCTATAAAAAACTAGAGAGAATTTGGGATCTATCAAAAAAAGTCTCACTATTTTTGGATTAATAATTAATTTTTTATGATTTTTTAAAGTTTTGTTAGTTTTTTGAAATAATTATTTAAGATGTTTTAATTAATTAAATGGAAGCTGTGGCAATTTCGTAAATAATCCTGGCCGGTCCAAGTTCATTAATGTGTTGTCACACGCTGATTGGCTCAGCTTGGAGGGAAACAACAATTCAAAAACAAAAGCGCATGGCACGGATCAAACAAGGTATTTTCCAGAATTTCAAACTGTTCTTCCTCGCGCGCACGTGTTCATCCATCTCCAGCAAGGTTATGAACAAATCTCCATGAAAATTTACAAATGAATATCCATTGGAAAGGTCTAAATGCCAGGATTCCAAATATGTAACTCAATTATCCTAACTCTAACTGTATCTCACGGATCGAGCAAAAACCTAAACACACATCCAACTTCAAAACACGATTTCTTTCTTTACAGTTAATCATTTCACAAACTACAAGTTGCATGTTAACCTATGATGAACGATCTACAAAACGCATACAATAGTTTAAGCAATGGTGAGATTCGATTTTATGCACCTTGAATGAAAACAGTGATGATTTGTGCGTTCCAAGCTTCGATCGTCCAAAACAGAAGTGTATGAAGGATAGGTGAGTTGGATAGAACTCGTGCTTCAGCTCTAGGATGCCTCAATTGGAAGAAATTTCAATTTGCCATTGTTGAACCTCCTTTGAACAGTCACGAATCCAATGTCCTTTTGATGCAAATTACCAAAACAGTTTGAGAGGAAGATGATTGGAGGATAAAGCAAAAAGAATCAATCGAATTGATGATGAATTGAAGGAGTTTGGATGAATTTTGTTGATGAATGTTCTTGATGAATTTGGAGAATTGGAGGGAAAAGTTGTTAGAGATTCTTGTGATTTGTGATTGTGATTACAATTCAGTTATGATTAATGTTATATACCTCCACTTAATCCACCTCTTAATCACAAATTAACCAAAAATGATGTAATTAGCAAAAATGCAATTTTACAAAGCAAGGGCAAAATGGCCATTTCACCCTGGGGCTTGTGACAGCTGTATGACAACTCACACACTCTCCAAATACCAGCTGTGATGTGTTGGCACTTGTCTCATGGCAATTGGCTTTGTAATTTTCATTTTCAACATGCTATGCCAAAATATACAATTTCAAGTGCAATTCCAAAATGACTTAGTCAAATATTGGACTTTGAAAGTTTATGACAGTTGAGACAATTTCTAATTGGCAAATGTGAGGTGTTGCAAAAATCCCCATGCCAAAATTCCCATTATTTCTCAACTTGGACCATTTTGCCCTTGGATTTTTAACTGTACACTTGAAAATTGACTTTTTGCATTGACCATTTTTGATGAATTCCAATTATGCACCATGAAAGTACATGTCAAATGGAGTTTGCACATAAAAAGATCACTCAATTTGGACACTCCATGTGGAAGTTATGCCACTTTGATTATGGGTCATTTTTGAAATTGAATGGACCATAACTTGTCAACCATACATGGGAATTTCAAGTTCTTGGACTTTTTGGAAAGGTGAGAACAAGATCTACAACTTTCATGTTGAAAAAATTTTCATTTGAAGCTTCCTTGGACATGTAAATTTGAGGTCAAAAACTTTCCATTTTTGGAAACTTCCATTACAAGTCACTTTCTATTTTTGGCAATTCTTGTCCTGACTTGATTTTCTTCATTCTTAAGCTTTGACATGTCAAATAACACTTGTTTCAACATGAATGAAGTGTATCCAACTCATTTCCACCTCCAAAACCATCAAATCATGCACAGTTGACCACAATTGACTTTTTCAACTAATATATGAATTTAGCCATGCACTGATCAATCTGAGCCCCAATTCTCTTATGAAATGGCTCAATGATGAAACCATAGCCTCAGTTAGCTCAATAAAACCATGGGATGATCCCCATATACATCATAGACCCCATCTCCTGATCATGCCCTGATTGACCCAATGCAACTGATTAGGGTTGACCAGTGGTCAAAACCCTAATCTCAAGAAATATGCTTCAACACTTGATGATATCAAGACCATGATGATGATGATGTATCACTTCAATCAAGATGAAGACCAATATCCTTGAGAATCACAAAACCCTAATCTGGACCTCCACATCCTCAAATGATCAATGATTAGTCCAATGAAACCCTAGCTTGCACATGACCTCCTATCTTCTGACCAAGACTTGGGAGAATGGCTTGCACAATGTAACCACATGCTATGCAATATGCAATGCCTAATGACCTAAGATGATATGTAATATGTTATGCTAGTCCCAAGAGAGGAGGGCAAATTTTGAGGTGTTACAGCTGCCCCTATTCAATCCACTGTGAACCTGTCGATATGAATAGCCTCGGCTTTCAGATGATCAGGATGAAGAGTGATTGAATACCAAGAACAGACGAACAATTTGCACTCTGATGGGAAAATAATTAACAACACCTGTCAGGATCGGCGAAGAAACAACCTCTGAAAGAATATTCGCCTGGTACGGAAAAAGTCGGCCTGGTCACCGAAACAAAAACGTCGAACTGGATACCAAAATAAATGGTAACGCGGGGATAACCATGGTCTGAACACCACACCCGCTGGGGATTATCATTTCTTTTTCTTTTCTTGAACCCCAGAATTTTCCTTTTCTTGGTCTGAAAACCACTTCGGTCTGGGTACCGCCTCGGTCTGAACACCGGCAAACTGGCCTGAACACCACTTCGGTCTGAATACCGGAAAGTTGGCCTGAATGCCACAAGTACATCGACCTGATCATCGGAAACTTCTTCGATCTGAAGATCGGAAATTGGCCTGAATGCCACTTCGGTCTGGATACCGGAAAACTGGCCTGAACACCATAAGTACATCGACCTGATCGTCGGAAACTTCTTCGATCTGAAAATCGGAAATTGGCCTGAATGCCACTTCGGTCTGGATACCGCCTCGGTCTGAATACCGGAAAACTTTTGGATTATCGTTCCCATCTTCGCTCGACAGAAACTTTGATGCAACATCACCTCTCAAACGGTAACCACAGCTTGAGACTAGCTTGTGCTTGCAATGATGCATGATTGATTTTTCTGCGTAATGCTCCATAAGTATGGAAATGCTACGCGGTTATTTATTTTTCTATGCAATATGCCACGCTTATTTACATGATGCATGTATAAAAAAGCATCCCCCTCAGGGGACTCTTCAAGGGAGCACGAGACACTCTGCTGAGGAACTCGTCATTGCTTCCGATTCCACCCTACTGGGGAATAGCACTGCTGCTGGGAAAATGCAACCCTTGCTGGGAAAAAACCTCCTTTGCACCCAATCCGCTTGAGGATATTGCCGGGGATGAGAACCACCAACACTCTGTGGGGATACATCGGTCTTTGACTTGCTGGGGATATCAATCTCGACTCTGCTTCGAGAAACCCTCACAGATACCTGACGACTTTTACTGGGGAAATGCTCACAGATACTCTGCTGGGATATAACAACCTCCAGGACTAACGACTGGAGAAGCACCGATCTGACACCTGCTGGGGATAACCATCCTGACCCTGCTAGGGAAACGAATGCCACTCCGCTGGGGACAACCCCTGCAATCCATAGGTAGGATCAACTCAGCTGGGGATGCAGATATCAGTCCGTTACGGAAACTCATCCAATCCACCGGTAGGATGAACACTGCTGGAGATATATTTCATTGCAACCCGCTCCACTCGGGGAATAGCAACCTTCAAACCTGGCTGCTGAGGAAACACCGTTTTAAACCTGCCGGGGATAACCATCTCGACTCGGCTAAGGGATCCATAGACCTTTGGATCTGCTGGGGAGTTAGTCCTCTAATTCCGCTTGGGAATATAGCTGGGGAAATGAGAAAAGTTGGTACAGAACCCCCGTCGACTTGTCGAACCATGATATCCGCCTCCCAATCTCGTATCGGCTTTCCACTTTTGAGAATTCCCAGACTCGTCTGGACCTTTTCTGCTCCATCATCTTGTATTCCCAATCGCTCCACGCTCGACGAGACGTACTCCTGGGAGTTATATAGAAATCTCAATTTTCCGATTTTGAAGAGTCTTCTTGATTAATTTCAAGGGTCGTCGGACGTCTCGTCGTCTCTCCGTCCTTTCTTCATGCACTCGTCCCTGATCGGACTCTGCGGAGAATTACATACTTTCAAGTCTTCCGACTTTGAAGAGTCTTCTTGATTAATTTCAAGGATCGTCGTACGTCTCAACGTCTTCGTCATTCTTTCATACATTCGTTCCTGAGCGAACTCCCATGGGGATTTGTTTTGTCAAAGCTTCCACATCACAACCTGCAAGTGAGTGAAGAATATCTAACAGTACCTGCAAAATAGATCGTCAGATAAAACCGTGCCCCAGGCGTGTCAAGATTTCAACACTTGGGTCACCCAACCTTCCGAATAAGATTTCAAGCTTTCAATCTTATAAACATGCATTGGAAGGGATCTCCATGTCTTAAAATGCAAGATTCTTTTATCAAAAATAATTGGATGTTTTTGCAATCAAAGCGGTAATGAAAAACAAAAACAAAATTATTTGACTGAATGTGCATTTTATTGATTGGAAAAAGTGTGGCTCAAATTGAGCAATACAAAGGAAGCAATTCCTGAAAAGAGGTAATTGCACAAAAGGAAAAAATCTATCCTAATGGCAATGTGAAACCCGTGATCTCATCGAGTTCCAACTCGGTTACACCCCATATGTCCTCGGACTCTCCGTGCTTTCTGCTTTCTGAACAAGACGATTCCAACTGATCCCTACCGGGTATTATCCACGATGCTTTAACCAAAACGCAAACGATCATGCTGGACGCAATTGTTCGTTTCAATCCCTCTTTTGCCTGGACCGCCCTTTCGGGTTTTCAGTCCACCGGGATACCCTTTTTTGCCCAAGTCGCCTTTTCAGGTTTTCGACTTGCCGGGTGTACAGTTTTTTCTTTTATCCCTAATTTTTGCCCGAACCTTTCTTTCTGTTTTTGGTTCGCCGGGATGCCCATTTTTGCCTGGACTATTTTATTCTTTTCGTCCAGCGGGTCAATTCATACGAAGTATTTTTTTACTGCGTCCGCATTCACAGGGGATGGAAAATCCTCGCCATCCATGGTCGTTAGCAACAAGGCTCCGCCAGAGAAAACCTTCTTGACCACGAATGGACCTTCATAATTGGGTGTCCATTTGCCCCTTCGATCATTTTGAGGAGGAAGGATCCTTTTCAGCACCATATCACCTACGTGATATACCCGAGGTCGTACCTTCTTGTCAAAAGCACGCTTCATCCTTTGCTGGTACAACTGCCCATGACAGATGGCTGCTAGCCTCTTTTCCTCAATCAAGCTCAACTCTTCGTACCGGGTCCTTACCCATTCAGCCTTTTGCAATTTAACGTCCATCAGGACTCTCAAAGAGGGAATCTGAACCTCAACAGGTAATACAGCCTCCATTCCATACACCAATGAGAAAGGAGTTGCCCCAGTAGATGTGCGTACCGATGTTCGATACCCATGCAATGCAAACGGCAACATCTCATGCCAGTCTTTGTAGGTTACCACCATTTTCTGCACAATCTTCTTTATGTTCTTATTGGCTGCCTCAACCGCCCCATTCATCTTCGGACGATAGGGAGAAGAATTGTGATGCTCAATCTTGAATTCCCGGCACAGCTCTGCCATCATCTTATTGTTCAAATTAGAACCATTATCAGTAATGATTCTCTCAGGAACCCCATATCGGCAAATGATGTCTCTCTTGAGAAATCTGGCTACGACCTGCTTCGTCACATTCGTATAAGAGGTTGCTTCAACCCACTTGGTGAAGTAATCAATAGCCACTAATATGAACCTGTGCCTATTCGAAGCTGTAGGCTCAATTTTTCCGATCATATCAATGCCCCACATAGCAAACGGCCATGGAGACGACATTAAGCTCAACGGATTTGGAGGCACGTGCACCTTATCAGCATAAATCTGGCATTTATGACACTTCCGCACGAAATTGAAGCATTGGGCCTCCATTGTCATCCAATAATAACCCGCTCTCAGCAACTTCTTTACCATTGCATTCCCACTGGCATGGGTACCGAACGATCCCTCATGAACCTCTTTCATCAACTGGCTTGCTTATCTATCATCAACACATCGGAGCAAGACCCAATCAAAATTCCTTTTGTACAGAACCCCATCCTTATTCAAGTAAAATACCATGGCTAACCTCCGCAGAGTCTTTCGATCCTTCTTTGATGCTCCCTCAGGATACTCTTGAGTCTCTAGATAGCACTTGATATCATAATACCACGGCTTCTCATCATCAGGCGCTGTATCAACAGCAAACACATAAGCCGGTCTATCCAGACGCCCAACTTCCACACTGGGGAACTGATTCCACCGCTGCACCTTAATCAAGGCGGCCAGAGTAGCCAAAGCATCTGCCAAAGGATTCTCCTCTTTGGGCACATGATGCAACTTCACCTTGGTGAAAAACGTCAACAATCTCCTCGTATAATCTCGATACGGAACCAAATGAGATTGATGCGTATACCATTTTCCGTTAACCTGATTTATCACTAGAGCTGAATCTCCATATATGACAGGTTCTTGATCCTCAAATCAATCGCCTCTTCAATCCCCAATATACAAGCTTCGTATTCAGCCACGTTGTTGGTGCATTCAAACGTTAGCCGGGCAGCAAAAGGAATGTGGGATCCTTTCGGCGTAACCAAAACAGCACCAACACCGCTTCCGTTCACGTTAACGGCCCCATCAAACATCAGAATCCATTCGGATTCAGGGTCAGGCCCCTCCTCTGGGATTGGTTCCTCGCAATCTTTCGATTTGAGAAACATGATGTCCTCATCAGGGAATTCAAACTTCATCGGTTGATAATCATCAATAGGTTGCTGGGCGAGGTAATCAGACAATACACTCCCCTTGATTGCCTTCTGAGAGGTGTACTGAATATCATATTCTGTCAAAATCATTTGCCACCTCGCAACCCGTCCGGTTAATGCTGGCTTCTCAAAAATGTACTTGATTGGATCCATCTTGGAAATCAATAAAGTGGTATGAACCAGCATATACTGCCTTAGTCGGCGAGCAGCCCAGACCAAAGCACAGCAAGTTTTCTCGAGCAGTGAATATCTTGTTTCACAGTCGGTAAACTTTTTGCTAAGGTAGTATATGGCATGCTCTTTTCGACCAGACTCGTCATGCTGCCCCAATACACACCCCATAGACCCCTCGAGGACTGTCAGGTACAGAATTAACGGTCTTCCCTCCACAGGAGGCATCAGAATCGGAGGCTCCTGCAAATATTCTTTTATTTTTTCAAATGCCGCTTGGCAATCATCATTCCACCTGACCGTTTGATCTTTTCTTAACAACTTGAATATCGGTTCACACGTAGCCGTTAGATGAGATATGAACCGTGAAATGTAGTTCAATCTACCTAAGAAACCACGAACTTCCTTCTCTGTTCTCGGTTCAGGCATTTCTTTTATTGCTTTTACTTTTGCAGGATCAACCTCGATTCCTTTCTCGCTTACAATGAACCCCAGCAATTTACCGGACCGCACTCTGAACGTGCACTTGTTCGGATTCAACCTCAGTCTGAACTGTCTCAGCCGGTCGAACAACTTGGCCAAATCTACCAAATGCCCCTCTTCTGTCTGGGACTTTGCTATCATGTCATCAACATAGCATTCGATTTCATGATGAATCATATCATGAAACAAAGTCACCATGGCTCTCTGATAAGTAGCACCGGCGTTCTTGAGACCAAATGGCATCACCTTGTAACAAAAAGTGCCCCATGGTGTGATGAATGTTGTTTTCTCCATATCATCTGGCGACATTTTGATTTGATTATAGCCAGAAAAGCCATCCATGAAGGAAAACACCGAGAATTGAGCTGTATTATCTACCAACACATCAATGTGAGGTAATGGAAAATCATCTTTTGGACTAGCTCTATTCAGATCTCGGTAGTCCACACACATTCTCACCTTCCCATCCTTCTTCGGGACTGGCACGATATTTGCAACCCATGGCGGATAATTAGTGACAGCAAGGAAACCAGCATCCCACTGCTTCTGCACTTCCTCTTTAATTTTCATTGCCATGTCAGGTCGAGTTCTGCGCAACTTCTGCTTCACTGGAGGACACTCAGATCTCAACGGTAGCTTGTGCACAACAATATCGGTATCCAATCCTGGCATATCTTGATAAGACCAGGCAAAGATGTCGACATACTCTTTCAACAATGCCACCATTCTGCTCTTGACACTTTCCTCCAAAGCAGCCCCGATTTTCACCTCTTTCTTAACCTCGCCGGTACCCAGATTCACCACCTCAATCTGTTCTTCATGCGGCTGAATCACCTTCTCCTCTTGTTTCAACAATCTGGCTAATTCCCCTGGCAGTTCACAATCTTCTTCGTCTTCTTCTTCAGCAAGATAGATCGGATTGTCGAAGTCATATGAGGGTGTAACAGGATTGTTATCAATGAGATCCGGAGAATGATCGCATCTGCATGAATGTTGATTCATGCATTGCTTTAGAACCGGTGTGAAAAATTGAAAAAGAAAAATGAAAACATTGCCGTTTTTATTTTGTTTTTATTTTTAAACTGCAAAAATAAATGAAAAACAGGGAACACCGCTTTTATTGAAAAACATCCTTTATTAACGATGCAAAAATCTTGCAAATTTAAACATGAGGTGGCCCTTACAATGAACCATTACGTGTCGGGCAACACATAAGGCTTTCATGCATATAAACTGAAAACAAGAAAAATATTACTCTTCAAGGAGAGTGACCCGGATGATCTCTTCAGCCTTCCAGTTCTGGATTCCCATCCCTGGTGCACACGACTTTATCCATTGGTCCATGTCGCAGTCACTATCAGTATCTTCATCCATCATGCAGATGTGATCCGGATCCAGCATTCCGGCGCTTGTGAAGGTTACCGACGTACGACGTCCTCTGCCTTGCCCAGACGAGCCTCCGCCAGGCTGATACCCAACTCCGAATCGGTCCTTCTTTGCAGGGACCTCCATCATTCTGCCCCAACCAGGAGCCTCTCCACTCTTTACCACCTCGGCAGCCTGCTTGTATGAAGCAATGGACGGTTTCTCCTCTTCTTTGGCAAACAGAGCATTCTCCACCCTAATGGTTTCGAAAGCCTGACTGGGTGTCTCCCAAATCTCACCATCCATCTCCACATATTTGAACGAGGACAGATGGCTGACAAAAATGTCCTCTTCCCCACAAACAGTGACGACTTGACCCTCCCAGATGTACTTTAGTTTCTGGTGCAAAGTCGAGGTAACTGCCCCAGCAGCATGAATCCATGGCCTACCCAACAAGCAACTGTATGCTGGCTGAATATCCATGACATAGAATGTCGATTTGAACACCTCAGGTCCAATCTTCACTGGCAGCTCAACCTCCCCGAATACGGCCCGCTTTGACCCATCAAAAGCCCGTACTATCAAATCAGTAGGGGTCAGAATCAGCCCATCACAGTTAAGCTTCGCCAGAGCTTTCTTCGGCAACACATTTAAGGAGGAGCCGGTATCAACCAGCACATGCGAAAGCACGGCCCCTTTGCATTCCATAGCAATGTGTAGCGCCCTGTTATGATTCCTTCCATCCACTGTCAGGTCCATGTCCGTGAAACCCAGCCCATGGCTGGCATGCACATTGGACACGACCGTCTCCAACTGATTTATAGTGATTTCCTGAGGAACATAGGCCTTCTTCAGAATTTTCAATAAAGCCTCTCTATGCCCCTCAGAGCTCAACAGCAACGAAAGAATGGATATTTTAGAAGGAGTCTGCTGCAGATGGTCAACCAGCTTGTACTCGGACTTCTTGATGATTCTCAGAAATTCTTCAGCATCATCATCAAGTTGGTTTTCCGACCCCGCAGGCACCGGTGTCACCACAGGAGTATCATTACCAACCACAGCCTTTCCTTTTGCCCTGGCTAAAGCCTCGGCCTTTTCTTTTTTATCTTTTTCTTCTTCTCCTCTCCTCAGCGCATCAGGAGCAAATAACCTTCCACTGCGAGTAAAACCGCTGGGACCGGCATTATCCACCTTTAGCACAGTGGTTTCACTTGCAGATTGCTCTTCTATCTTCTCCCCATTACAGTATACCTCCCCACCATAATGCCATGGCACGGCATCATCTTTTTCGTAGGGAATTGGTCCAGGTACCGTGATGGTAACTAGAGCCGCTTCGACAAGGTTTGACAAATCCACCGGGTCGAAGTAAATCGTTATGGTGGAGACCTCCTCTTTTTCTTTATCAGCTCTCTCAATCAAGATACTCCCCTCGTCCATCAGGCCCTGGACATTCTTCCTTAGAAGCTCACACCCATTGACAGAGACAGTGCACTCAGCACACTCATATCCACAGCCCGGATAGACCCCATTCAACAATAACTGCCATTTAACCTCAGCCAACGGAGTCTTCAACTGATTCACAGTAGACAGCCCAAACCTACTCTCTGCAGAAGTGGCATTCACTCCCCATTGACCATGCGCGGGCATGGGATTGGCATTAATATTGGGAGATGGTGCAAAGTTGATCGCTTTCGAATCCACCGGGTCTTGGACTACGTGCTTAAAAGCTTTGCAGTCCTCTACGTTGTGTCCGGGAGCACCCGAATGGAATTCGCATTTCGCGTTCTCATTATAACTAGCTGGCCTTTGATCAGGTCTTAAAGGTGCCAGCGTTCTCAACTGTACCAGCCCAAGGTCTTGCAATTTCTTCAGCAGAAAAGAATAAGTCACCGGAGGCCTGTCAAACTGCCTATCATTCATCCGGCCCCTGACCTGGTACCCGGCCCTCTGTGGCCTCTGTTGAAAAGGTTGTCTTTGTTGTGGTTGTTGCGGTTGTGCAGGCTGAGACTCAGCAGGAATGGTTACCGCAGCATTGTGCTGGAAGTAACGGTCCCTACTGGGTCCTCGTTGTGAGTACACAGCACTGGTATCCCCTTCCTTCTTCCTCTGCCCACCATTACCGAATGACTTCTTTGACCCCGAAGAAGAAGAAGACGCAGCACCCTGGATTTTACCGAGCTTCAGCCAACTCTCAATTCGCTCTCCAGCCACTACGATATCAGAAAAGTTGGTCACCGGACAACCAACCATTCTCTCAGCAAAAGCCCCCTGCAGGGTTCCCATAAAGAGATCTGACATTTCACGATCAACCAGAGGAGGTTGCACTCTTGCAGCCAATTCTCTCCACCGCTGAGCATACTCCTTAAATCCTTCATTATTTTTCTGAGACATACCCTGCAGCTGGGTACGACTCGGAGCCATGTCAGCGTTGAACTGATACTGCTTGAAGAAAGCATCCCCAAGATCCTGCCAGTTTTTAATGTCAGAAGATTTCAACTTGGTGTACCATTCCAGAGAACCCCCGGACAGACTGTCCTGGAAAAAGTACATCCACAGTTTCTGATCCATTGTATATGCAGAAATTTTGCGGACGAAGGCTTGTAGATGAGTCTCTGGGCAAGAACTTCCATTATACCTGTCAAATGTGGGCGCTTTAAACTTCTGTGGGATCACAATCCCCTCCACAAGCCCCATATTAGACATATCCACCACCCCAGGAGTGGCATAACTCTCAAGCACTTTGATCTTTTCAGCCAACAGCTGAATCTCCTTGTTCTGAGGCGGAGCATTGTAAGGAACGAACGGTTCATTATGCATGGAGAACTGATCAGCCTCCCTGTCTTCCTCTCCGTTCTCATCAAACCCGTAGAATGGAGGCAACAGACCATCCTTCATATTCTGACCCGGCCCAGGTTGACCACCAGCACCGAAACCCGCATCATTGTTCACAATACCCACAATTGTCCTCTTTCCACCCTCACGAGACCCCAGCCCCTGGTTGGAGACACCATCCAGGTTTACGCCGCTGTTTGCTGCAGAAGCCCGCTCGAGCTTTTCAACTTTGTCTGCTAGAGCTTTCTGACCAACTGCAAAGCCTTGCATGATGTTGATCAGCTCGTTCATTTTATCTTTCAGCTCGAGGAGATCTGTACTTGGAAGATCCATGAGTCTAGGAGTATTGCGCCTGGTGTAGTATCTGTGAGGGCGTGTTGAGTGCAAAGGTACAGTTCTACGAGCACGAGCAATGATTCCTGTAACAATCAAACACGTTAGTAACAGATACCTGCAAAATAAAACACAGGTTATTATGATCAATGCATGAATGCAGTGTCTATCCATATGAAGGACACTTTGTCTCTCGATCCTGGCATCATCGAGACAAATAATAATCCGGCATCAATATTCAGTCATTCAGCATTTGATTTCATCGTACAGATCGGAGATATGTGATTTAGCATGATACCCCCAACCATGTGTGTGCTTGTGTGAGTGCATACGGTAAAGCAAATAAAGCTTGAAGATCAATCACTGAATGAAAAATCACCATTACATAACCAAAAGTGCACAAACAAGTGCCATAGTCATACATCAAAACAGATAAAATTCAAATACAATCCTCCAGAATCAGGAAAGAAATACAAACAAAGGAATTCCGTCAACAAGCCTGACGGTAATCCACAACAAATGAAAGATCTAGCTGGATGAGGGTCCCACAGATGGCCCTATCTCATCTTCCATCTTCGCGAATTCTACGGCGAACCTGAGCTCAGTGTTCTCCTGCTGCAGTCTCCCCACTTCCTTCTGATGAATCTTCATCTGCCTGAAGTAGTGGTCTCTCTCAGCCATGTAGTGATCCTTCTCGGCAATGATCTTCAGACTCTCTGACTCCTTAACCTTCAGCTTTGCCTCGCACTCAGTGATAATCCTCAGATTCTCTGACTCCTTAACTTTCAGTTTTGCCTCCCACTCAGCAATGAGGACTCGGACTCGGTCATCCCTTTGATCCCTCACGAGGATTTGCCTCCGCTTCTCATCTTCAATGACCTTTGAAGCTCTAGCTAATCTCTCTTTGGTGATGTCATGCTCTCTGGTAGTTAATGCAACCCTGAACTCCTATGAGAGGCACATTGGGAAAATCCCCGCAGCTATATATAAAATTCCGTCCAGCCAAACCATTATGAGTCCATGCTATGTCATCAGCCCGCAACCCCATCAACCTGAAGGACCACTTGACCGAAGGATCAAGATGAGCAAAAGCACCTCTGGAAGGCAAATACCCCATAAACCACTTGAACAGCAACTGAGCACAGCACCGGATCAAACCACCACGCCGCTTCTCGTTCCTGTTATGAACCGAGTAATAGACATCTCCGATCAAAGTAGGAATAGGGTTTCTCTGCATGAACAATCTGATAGCATTATGGTCCACAAAGCTCTTCTGATTAGGAAACAGAATAATCCCATAAATGCTTACAGCCACCAAAGCACAAACCGTCTTCCAGTTACCCACTGCAGCATGTTCCTTGGCATTAGCCTCCAAGAAACTCAAATGAAAACCAGGCAATTTTCCTTTCTCCTTCAACCCCTCCTTAGTCACTTCCGAACTCAAATAAAGAGCACGGGAAATCCCAAGGACGTCAGGCTCTCTCCTAATAGCATAGAAAGGAATCTGATCGCGGATCTGAACACCCAGGATGCTAGCATAATCCTCCATCAGAGGTCCCAACAAATAGTCCGGAAATACAAAGCATCTCAACCCCGGGTCATAGAACTGGAGAAGAGTATGAATGACGCTCCTGTCACTGTCAGTGAGTCTGAAAACCATCTTCAGGATACTACCGTATGACTCTCTGAACATCCCCACATGGTCGGGCGTAATCAATGCAATCATATCTCTCAACTCATCAATCTCTGGGTTGAAGAAACTGTAGGCAACATCATGCTTCAAACCGGTCCTCATATCTGAACAGGAAGTCTCTCAACCAGGATCTCGATCAAAATGCCCCTGCATATGGATAAACATGTGTTAGATGCAAATAAATGCATTATGTAATGATGCTGATGAATGAATGCAATGCATTGCCATCCTCCAAGCCATCTGATCATCTGTTGCTCTGAACCACAGCCCCGATCTCTGAACTGATCACAACCATCTGAAGGCGAAAATGTAACCACAAATCCGACTCAAGGGTTCCGAAATAAACGGAATACAGGTACATCATCACCATCAAACCAACTCTGAACAGATACCCATAATCATCTGAATCGGCCCGGGGAATCCTGAAATAAACGGATCCCCACTGATAACATTGGCCCGGGGAATCCTGAAATAAACGGATCCCCACTGATAAATAACTCGGACAGCACTCCGGCGTCTCGGCAATAAATGGCCATAAATCCGACTTATAAATACGACTCTGATCAACGGAACCAATAGTCACCATCTGATCATGCATCTGAAAGAACCACCCTCCCCTCACAGGTAAATTCTAATCAGGTTATCCTAAGGCGGATAATAGTCTCGACAATCGGACAAAGATACTCAATGGGTTTGCCCTTTCGGGTGTGCCATTGTAGCTCTCCTGAGATCGTCTAAACCAAAGATCCGGGAAATGATCGGTCACCAGAGTCAACAGTTCAGATGAAGTAACTCAACCAAAGTGGAGTACCCCACAGAGGAAAGCACTATCAAATGAACCTCGTCTGGCTTGCGGTATGTCACGTTGCAACAATATGCTGATTTAGCAAATGAGGAACGTGAGACCACACTAATCCTAGGTGTATACTCGGGCCTGGGTTTTAGCCCCACTCAGAACACCCACCCCAAACAGAGGAACCACCTGCACAGAGGACGGCAACAACATGATAGTATGATGCATGCAAATATTTATGCAAATATATACACTGGTTAGAATAATAAATGCAATAAATAAAGCAAAACAAGCAACCTAAACTATCCTAGAACGCTAGGAGAGACTCGCTTAGGGAAGATGGACCAGCACAGGTCAACATCTCAGTTAATCCCCAGCAGAGTCGCCAGCTGTCGCATCCGCGAAAAACAACCGGCGGGCTAAAACAAAAACACAAACAGAGCCGCCACTACGCGTTATTTATCCCAAGATAGGGAAAGGAAACGCTCAGAGAAACCTGGAAAAAGCATGGTCTCGCGACCAAAGAGAAAGGGTAAGGGAGTCGGTTACGCAAGGGGAAGGTATTAGCACCCCTCACGTCCGTCGTACTCGACGGGATCCACGTTCTAAAAGAAAGAAAAGGTTGCTAAAACATCACACCCACACACACACCGAAGACAACACAGGTGGGGTTAAGAAGAAGAGAGCTCGATAGGACGTCGCATCCTATGCCTACGTATCTCGTCTGGAACGAGAATCAGAGCTGCCGTAGTTCGGCTCGCGCACGCCAAACAAGCAAACAAACACACCGGCAAACATGGAGCCTGAAGGCCAATCACTGGACTTACATCAGCATCCGAACCTAAACGCACACAAAAGGGCAAACGTGGAGCCCGACCGCCAATCACTGGGCTTACGTCGGCATCCGAACCAAACATACACAAGAAGATAACAAGCAAACACACGCAAAAAGAAAAAAAAAGTGCCCGGAGAGACCTCGCACGGTCTCCTGCCTACATACCTCGTCTGGAACGAGGATCAGGGCGATGTAGTTCCCCTGAAAGGGAAAGAAATTCTAGCCAGAAACCAAGGGAAGACACACTACCAGGGAGCTGTACTCGAGCCTAGTGTTGTCATGCATCATTGCCCTACGTTGAGGTTTCTACCTACTTGCACAACGGCAAGCTAATCCTATCCAGGAAGAAAGCAAGCATACAAGCATACAAGCAAACAGAGCAAACAAATATTCACAAAGCACACACTATAACCAGTCAAGTGAGGCTCAAACAATGGGTTTGACTGCCGAAGCAAGTCATCTGTACATGGGTAGTATTCGCTCTTAACCTTGCCATTGCGGGGCTAAGGTGAAGCAGATGAGAGGTGAGTGAAGATTAGACTTCACAGCTCTTATCCCTGACCAGGGAGAGCTTCAGACAAAGGAGCGTGGGTCCAGAATGGAGGGACCCTTCTACGCTCAAAGACTCTGACTCGATTGTGCAACAGCACAGGATCTTGGGTTTGTGTCCCAATGCATCAACACACAACCATGTGAGCAGAGGGACGACTCATAGAATAGTGGGGGATAGATTGCATATCCCTTTGATCCACCAATTGCCTCATAGAGGTCTTTACCTGCTTGGCACAAATGTAAACAACCACAAACATCGCCTCTTAAGGAGGACTTCAGACAGTTGCCTGGCCAAGTAACAGGCCAGGTCTTCCAGACTACATGAAGAATAGAAGTCCTACCTCAAGTGGTTTAAAAACCAAGCAGCAGCAAGCAAGTTCTTAAAGAACTGTAAGCGACTAAATGTACCTGAAATCAATCAAGTATCATCAGTACTCAGACAGACAAACAATAAACAACAAAAGTCAATCTATACAGACAACACAAGTTAATGCACATAAGTGCAAGCTATAAGCCCAAGCTCAAGCATCAATCCCTACAAAACAAAGTCATGTTAGTAGACAACATCAAACACATTCAATTTTTTGCAACTTGCATTTATTTCTTTAAGCCTTTTGCCTTTCAACCTGAAAATCCATACCAAATGTGAGAAACTAGACCACTAGGCCAAGCCTAGGGTCCAAAAGGGAGAAAAAATTCTAAACAGCAAGCAATTCTCAACCAAAATCAAATTAACACAAATCAAAAGCAAATGCAACTGGACCCATTCTTATATCATTCACCATTATCATTTCATGCACAATTTAACATCAATCATGCAATTTGCAACACCAAAAGACCAAACAGAACTATTTCACTCAAAAGCATACCAAAACCGTTCAATTAATTCCACAAAAATTCACACCAAAACAGGACATATTCAAGGTATAGCATGTCAATTTTCAGCTCAATTGGACAAAAGGAACTAGGTCAATAAAAATCAAGAAATCCAGACACAATTATTCAAGCCAATTCATAGCACCAACACATGCATTCACTTCAAAAATTCACAAAACAGTGAGAACAATTAAGAAATGAATGGGACCAAAAGCATGATGTCCTACAATGTGTCTATAATCAGCATACCAAATTTCATCTTCATCCAAAACCATATGAGAATTTCACAAAAGATATACCAACATGTGTCACACAAGCTTGCAAAATGAGCATACAGTGTAGAAAATTATCAATCAAATGGAAAATGCCATAGAAAAATCCAGAACAATTCACATGTTATCTTGACATACCAATGATCATTCATGCAAAAAATTAGCTCAATCAAACAATCCTAGGTCATGCAAATAAAATCAGAAAGTTGACCTAACTTGGTGTGACACAAATTGTCACACCTTACTTCAAAAAATCATATCTAATTAACCAGGTATCCAAAATTCACAAACTTTACATGGAAATCACCATCAACATGTCCAGAATGAGCACAAAAACTTTCATGAATTTCTTTACAAGTATGAGCATTTCATGTTAAAAATGGCAAAACATGCAAAAATTGTACACAAGTCAAAGATCAATAGGCCAGGTCAACATTCCTCCAAGCACAACTTATGGTATCATGCCTATAAAAAACTAGAGAGAATTTGGGATCTATCAAAAAAAGTCTCACTATTTTTGGATTAATAATTAATTTTTTATGATTTTTTAAAGTTTTGTTAGTTTTTTGAAATAATTATTTAAGATGTTTTAATTAATTAAATGGAAGCTGTGGCAATTTCGTAAATAATCCTGGCCGGTCCAAGTTCATTAATGTGTTGTGACACGCTGATTGGCTCAGCTTGGAGGGAAACAACAATTCAAAAACAAAAGCGCATGGCACGGATCAAACAAGGTATTTTCCAGAATTTCAAACTGTTCTTCCTCGCGCGCACGTGTTCATCCATCTCCAGCAAGGTTATGAACAAATCTCCATGAAAATTTACAAATGAATATCCATTGGAAAGGTCTAAATGCCAGGATTCCAAATATGTAACTCAATTATCCTAACTCTAACTGTATCTCACGGATCGAGCAAAAACCTAAACACACATCCAACTTCAAAACACGATTTCTTTCTCTACAGTTAATCATTTCACAAACTACAAGTTGCATGTTAACCTATGATGAACGATCTAAAAAACGCATACAATAGTTTAAGCAATGGTGAGATTCGATTTTATGCACCTTGAATGAAAACAGTGATGATTTGTGCGTTCCAAGCTTCGATCGTCCAAAACAGAAGTGTATGAAGGATAGGTGAGTTGGATAGAACACGTGCTTCAGCTCTAGGATGCCTCAATTGGAAGAAATTTCAATTTGCCATTGTTGAACCTCCTTTGAACAATCACGAATCCAATGTCCTTTTGATGCAAATTACCAAAACAGTTTGAGAGGAAGATGATTGGAGGATGAAGCAAAAAGAATCAATCGAATTGATGATGAATTGAAGGAGTTTGGATGAATTTTGTTGATGAATGTTCTTGATGAATTTGGAGAATTGGAGGGAAAAGTTGTTAGAGATTCTTGTGATTTGTGATTGTGATTACAATTCAGTTATGATTAATGTTATATACCTCCACTTAATCCACCTCTTAATCACAAATTAACCAAAAATGATGTAATTAGCAAAAATGCAATTTTACAAAGCAAGGGCAAAATGGCCATTTCACCCTGGGGCTTGTGACAGCTGTATGACAGCTCACACACTCTCCAAATACCAGCTGTGATGTGTTGGCACTTGTCTCATGGCAATTGGCTTTGTAATTTTCATTTTCAACATGCTATGCCAAAATATACAATTTCAAGTGCAATTCCAAAATGACTTAGTCAAATATTGGACTTTGAAAGTTTATGACAGTTGATACAATTTCTAATTGGCAAATGTGAGGTGTTGCAAAAATCCCCATGCCAAAATTCCCATTATTTCTCAACTTGGACCATTTTGCCCTTGGATTTTTAACTGTACACTTGAAAATTGACTTTTTGCATTGACCATTTTTGATGAATTCCAATTATGCACCATGAAAGTACATGTCAAATGGAGTTTGCACATAAAAAGATCACTCAATTTGGACACTCCATGTGGAAGTTATGCCACTTTGATTATGGGTCATTTTTGAAATTGAATGGACCATAAATTGTCAACCATACATGGGAATTTCAAGTTCTTGGACTTTTTGGAAAGGTGAGAACAAGATCTACAACTTTCATGTTGAACAAATTTTCATTTGAAGCTTCCTTGGACATGTAAATTTGAGGTCAAAAACTTTCCATTTTTGGAAACTTCCATTACAAGTCACTTTCTATTTTTGGGAATTCTTGTCCTGACTTGATTTTCTTCATTCTTAAGCTTTGACATGTCAAATAACACTTGTTTCAACATGAATGAAGTGTATCCAACTCATTTCCACCTCCAAAACCATCAAATCATGCACAGTTGACCACAATTGACTTTTTCAACTAATAGATGAATTTAGCCATGCACTGATCAATCTGAGCCCCAATTCTCTGATGAAATGGCTCAATGATGAAACCCTAGCCTCAGTTAGCTCAATAAAACCATGGGATGATCCCCATATACATCATAGACCTCATCTCCTGATCATGCCCTGATTGGCCCAATGCAACTGATTAGGGTTGACCAGTGGTCAAAACCCTAATCTCAAGAAATATGCTTCAACACTTGATGATATCAAGACCATGATGATGATGATGTATCACTTCAATCAAGATGAAGACCAATATCCTTGAGAATCACAAAACCCTAATCTGGACCTCCACATCCTCAGATGATCAATGATTAGTCCAATGAAACCCTAGCTTGCACATGACCTCCTATCTTCTGACCAAGACTTGGGAGAATGGCTTGCACAATGTAACCACATGCTATGCAATATGCAATGCCTAATGACCTAAGATGATATGTAATATGTTATGCTAGTCCCAAGAGAGGAGGGAAAATTTTGAGGTGTTACAGACGCCATCCTCTAACTCAAACAACTACTTCTGTACCTGATTGTCTATACCCCCGAGGAGCACAAATGCCACAATAACAAAAAGGGGGTGAGAATACATCTTACAAATGTTAAGGATGAAATTCAACATCAGGATATTAATAACGAGTTATAAAACACATCATTCACACCCCAAAACACAATCAAATGGATAACAATGCAAATGCTCATGCCACAAACTCCTTCTCAAAATGCATGTGGTACCCAAATCTCTGGGATCAGAGGTATGTACTGATTTTTGCATGTCTTCAGTTCCTCTCTGAATTGTGTCTCTCTGGACGTGAGACCATCATAGTTCCTCTCTGAACTAGGCCAGCACTTGACCGAAGTCCTACCTAACTATAAAATAAGTGAATGCATGATCATAAGCAATTGATTTTTCGATTTTATTTCAAAATTCTCAATTTTTTATAAAAAGAGATTTCCAATTTTTTAAGTTTCTATCAAAAACTTGATTTTTTATAAAAAAAAACTAAAATAAAGGTTTTTTTTATTTGGGGAAAACTTTCATAAAATTAACAGGTCCATGAAAAGAAAAATAGGGAAACAGAACAGAGTTTTCAACATCACGTATTTGGAAAATCAAACTATCTAAACATGGTCGTTCGACTTCCCAGTGCAAAATCCAAACTCTAAAATAATAATCAACCAGATAAGGTTATAAACATACAAACAATAGCACTTATAGAGACCATAGAGGATTTATCCCAAATCCCCTTTTAAGGTCTCAGAGCAATCATATACAAACCAATCACACTAATAAGATTTCGTCCAAACCTTATTTGGTCAATTCACACAGATAGTAAGAAAAGGGAAAAATTAGGAAAAAATCATATAAACCCCAATGTGTTGATAGGAGGGTAAGGAACCCTCACTATACTGCACACCTAAATCACCCATAAACAGATAATCCCCTCTTACCTTAGATTTCCAGTAAAATAACTCCTATGGATTCCTCTTCTCCAACCTAGCTCTCCTTCTGAAAAGTATTGTTTTTCTGCCTCTTCTTTTCACGTACTATAAAGTTTTCTCAAAACCTAGGTTCTCCCAACTTTTAAAATTCAAATGGTTCTACTATTTTTCAAAATTATAATTTTTGCCCAACTCATTCCGAACTTCACTCCTCCCACCTCATACTTTACTTCACTTAAACAAATGGCCCAATTTTCTTATTTATTCATTTAAATTATTTTTTAAATTAAATAAATATTTAAATTAAATAAATATATATTTCAAAAATTATTTAATTAGGATTAAATATGTCTAATTATCTACGTAAGTTATTAAATATGCCTAACTGAAAATAATTATTAAATATGTCTAATTATCTGCAATAATCTCAATAATAATATTTTATTTATCAGCTCTCGAATTTCATTACTCCGGTAATTAGTAAATTACCAAAATTCCCCACATTCTAAAAAATATAAAATTCAAATATAATGACTAAATCACACTAACAATTATATAAAATACTTTATTTAAAAGTTAGGGTGTTACAGTACATCTAAAAAATAGAAACTATTTCTTAACTCATTTGTATAACATCTAAAAAATCAAGAGCATTACTTAGTTCATTTACATTTATGATTAAGGAATCGAGAGCATTTCTTAATTCATTTGCATCACATCTAAGAAATCAAGAGAATTTCTTAGTTCATTTACATTCATGATTAATAAATCAAGAGTATTTCTTAATTCATTTGCATAGCATATAAGAAATCAAGGGTATTTCTTAGTTCATGATTAAGAAATCAAGAGAATTTCTTAATTCATCTGCACTCATCTTTAAGGAGTCAATATTACTTCTTAACTTGCATATCATTAATAAATCAAGAGTATTTCTTAAACTATCATTTACATTCATATGATTAAGAAATCGAGAGTATTTTTGAAATGACTCGCATCCATTTTTAAGAAGTCAGGGGTACTTCTTAACATTCTCATGATTAAGAGATCGAGAGTATTTCTTAATTCATATACATTTCATTTGATCATATGATGATTAAGATATCAAGGGTATTTCTTAATTCATTCATCTCTAAGGAGTCAAGAGTACTTCTTAGCATGCATTTCATTTACATTCATGATTAAGGAATCAAAAGTATTTCTTAAATCATTTGGATTCTCATGATTAAGAAATCAAGAGTATTTCTTAACTTATACACATTTCATTTGCCTTCACGATTAAGAAATCAAGAGTATTTCTTAACTCATATACATTTCTTAACTCATACACATTTCATTTACATTCAAGATTAAGAATCAAGAGTATTTCTTAATTCAGATACATTTCTTAACTCATACACATTTCATTTACATTCATGATTAAGAAATCAAGAGTATTTATTAATTCATATACATTTAATTCAATCATATGATTATTAAGATATCAATGGTATTTCTTAATGCATTCATCTCTAAGGAGTCAAGAGTACTTCTTAGCATGTATTTCATTTACATTCATGATTAAGGAATCAAGAGTATTTCTTAAATCATTTACATTCTAATGATTAAGAAATCAAGCGTATTTCTTAAATCATACACATTTCATTTACATTAATGATTAAGAAATCAATAGTAGTTCTTAATTCATATACATTTTTTAACTCATTCACATTTCATTTACGTTCATGATTAAGAAATCAAGAGTATTTTTTAATTCATATACATTTCTTAACTCATACACATTTCATTTACATTCATGATTAAGAAACCAATAGTATTTCTTAATTCATATACATTTCATTTAATCATATGATGATTAAGAGATCAAAATTATTTCTTGATTCATTCATCTCTAAGGAGTCAAGACTACTTCTTAGCATGCATATCATTTACATTCTCATGATTAAGAAATCAAGAGTATTTCTTAACTCAGATACATTTCATTCAATCATATGATGATTAATAAATCAAGAGAATTTTTTAATTCATTCATCTTTAAGGAGTCAAGAGTACTTCTTGGCAAACATACATTTATATTCTCATGATTAATAAATCAAGAGTATTTTTTAATTCATATACATGTCATTCAATCATATGATGATTAATATATCAATAGTATTTCTTAATTCATTCATCTCTAAAGAGTCAAGAGTATTTCTTAGCATCCATATATTTTGTCATTCGTATAGTTGAGAAATTGAGGGTATTTCTTAATTCATTCACATTCATTCTTAAGGAGTCAAGAGTACTTCTTAAACTTCATTGCATCCATATCACCCGACGATTAAGAAATCAAGAGTATTTCCTAGATCTTGTTGCATTCATTTGCATTACCATTTGCTGATTAAGAAATCCAAAGTATTTCTTAACCTATGTGCATTCATTCGTAATCATAAACATATCATTCTATCCATGTTAGGTTCAATGATAAGCTTGACCCTGAAAAGTGAAAGCTAGTTGAGAAATTTGAAGATATGAATATTAACTTCTCTGAATCTAAAGATAAAGACTCAGAAGGTAAAGCAAAGGATGCTGAAGCAAAAGACTCAGAAGCGACTAAACCAGAAGCCATTGTTGATCCAACTCATCAGAAGAAGAGTAGATCAAGAGCTTCTCATTCTGAAGAATTAACAGGAGATAAAGACACACCAGTCGGAACTTGATCTTCATTCAAACCTTCTGAAGAAACTCTTTTTGGTTTGGTGTCTCTGATAGAGCCCACATCTATTGATGAAGCTCTTCTAGATAATGGATGGATTCTGGCTATGAAGAAGAACTGAATCAATTCACTAGGAATGGCGTCTGGGATCTTGTTCCGAAACCAAAGGGTTTCCATGTCATTGGAACTGGATGGGTCTTCAGAAACAAGGCTCGATTGGTAGCACAAGGTTATAGTCAACATGAAGGTATAGAACATACTTAAACCTTTGCTCCAGTTGCTAGGTTAGAGTCTATTCGTCTTTTAATTTTGATTGTAGTCAATCATAACATCATTCTTTATCAGATGGATGTTAAGAGTGCATTCTTAAATGGATACATTTTTGAAGAAGTGTATGTGCACCAACCCCATGGTTTTGAAAGTTCTCAAAACCTTGATTTTGTTTTCAAACTGAAAAAGTCGTTATATAGTCTGAAACAAGCTCCCAGAGCTTGGTATGATAGACTAAGTAACTTCCTTTTGGAAAATGAATTTACCAAAGGGAAAATGGACACAACTCTCTTTTGCAAAACTTTTAAGAATCATATCCTGGTTGTGCAAATTTATGTTGATGATAATATTTTTGGTTCTGCTAATGCTTCATTGTGCAATGATTTTGTCAAGTCAATGCAGGAAGAATTTGAAATAAGTCTGATGGGAGAACTCAAGTTCTTTTTGGGAATTCAGATTGATCAAAATTCATAAGTAATGAACATTCATCATAGCAAGTATACAAGGGAACTTCTGAAGAAGTTTAACTTGTCAGAATGCAAGCCAACAAAGACTCCAATGCATCCTACTTGCATTATGGAGAAAGAAGAGGTAAGCAGTAAGGTAAATCAGAAAATATTCAGAGGTATGATATGCTCTCTTCTTTATCTAACCACTTCTAGACCTGATATTTTATTCAGTGTTTGCTTATATGCTCGCTTCCAATCAGATCCTAGGGAGACTCACTTAACCGTTACTAAGAGAATCTTTAGGTATCTGAAAGGTACTACTAACCTTAGTTTTCTCTATAGAAAGTAAAGTGAATACAAATTAGTAGGCTATTGTGATGCTGACTATGCAAGAGACATAATAGAAAGGAAAAGTACTTATGGAAGTTGTCAATTTCTGGGAGACAATATGATCTCGTGGTCCAGCAAGAGACAGTCAACAATTGCACTTTCAACAAACGAAGTTGAGTATATCATAACTTTTGGATGCAACACTCAGATACTCTAGATGAAGAGTCAACTAGAAGATTATCAAATATTTGAGAGTAACATCTATTCTCTGGGATAATACTTATGTTATTTGTTTATCTAAGAATCATATCTTGCATTCTAGGGCTAAGCATATTGAAATTTAACACCACTTTTTACGTGACTATGTTCAGAAGGGTATTTTTTACTTAAAATTTGTTGATACAGACCATCAATGAGCTGATATCTTTATAAAACCCCTTGCTGAAGATAGATTAGTTTTCATTCTGAAAAACTTATTTATGGATTTTTGTCCAAAATGAAAAGATGAATTTTAGAATGTTAAGCTTCCAAAACTCTTGATTAGGTTCTGAGAATTTATTTGTTGATTCTGAGACATGAGGTTCATGAAGTGAGGAAGTTTCATGAATCAGAAAGGTTTTGATCAAAAAAAATCTTATTGATTGGTCTTCCTGATTTTGAACATTCTTTGCATTAAATGGTTATCATTTCGTTTGATATCATATGGTTCTTAGTGGTGACAGTTGTCCAACTTTCTGAGCATGCATGATGTTGATGTGACACATTGGGTTTTACATTTCTTGAAATTATATTAAAATCTCTTATGCTTCCCTCTATGTTTGCGTATTTGTTAGCCTTTTTATCATTGCAATTTTTTTATATATAAACCCACATCACTCACATTTTCACTCTACGCTCACATTTACTCTCACACCTTTCAATCTTTCAAAACTACAAACACCCTTCCTACAACTGTTCTTCTCGATCTTCAACATTTCTCAAAAAGGCTGATCAAAAACAAAAACAAAAACAAGCTTAACCTCGATCTTATCTTCAGTCGGCTGCTGATAAGAACACTCCTCCCTCCAAGGAAGAAATCTACGGTAGTAGTATCCCATCGAAAAACTTTCCCATCTTCACCAAGATTGATCCTCTGGAAGTCTTGGCATACTACCTGGAAATTTGCCTCAAGGATAATATTGATTTGTTGGTGGATCCCTTCAATCTCCTTGATCACTACCCAGTTGTTCCGTCGCCTCCTCCGCCACAAAACCCTAAGCTTTCAAAATAGTCTATGCACTTTTTTGTTTTTTAAAGCACTTTTATGTTTTTATTTTTATTTAAGTACTTTTGTGTTTTTTAGCTTGTTTAAGTATGTTTTTTGTTTCTGTCTTTGTAACATGATTTTACTTTTTCTGCCTTCTGGCACATTTCAATGAAATCATGTTTGTTTCTTTCCGTTATTTTTTATCTATGTATTTTTTATTGATGACAAATGGGGAGAAACGTAATTGATTTTGATATACCTATATTCGTGAATCAGAACCCAATTTTTGTAATGTTTCTGCTAATAACTACTTCGAAGAATAGTTTGTTAAATGTCTTGCAAGGAAAAGTCAAGAACATCAGAAGCTCTTGAAGTTTTTCAGATTAGAACTTAAGTTACTAGTTTATGAAGAAATTGTATACTCTCTGAGCGTGAAGCTTTAACTCTGTTGTTTGAAAAAGATTTTAACTAGAAATCAAAACTAGACATCAATTTCCAAGGAATTGTAAATTCGACATCAAATTCTGAGGAATTATGAATTCCATGTTAATCAGACTTAATTCAACCAGGTCCTAAGGTTTATAACAAGACTCTAAAGTTCTTTAAGAAGAACTCGTGACCAGACTCTGAAAGCTCATTTAAATATTCAAAGAGAATGTCAAAGAGCATCAGGCTCTAAAGCTTCTTCAAAAGAATTCAACAAAGATTCTGAAGTGAAGTTCATAAGAATGTTTATTTTAACAACCTGTTCTCTGGATATGATCAAGCAACTTCTAAAGACAAACCATATTCTTATGGAATATCATTCTGGTACTTCAAAAAGGTTAATTAGGAAAGTGCTCTTTCATTCTGATTTTATCTTTTTAGGATTATACATCTCAGGGGGAGCTTTGTACTTCTGTAAGATGTATCCTTATGTACTTACCATGAAAAAAATTGTTCATAAAAATACATGTTTTTGTCATCATAAAAAAGGGGATGATTGTTAGAACAAGATTTGGTTTTGCAGTTATACCTTAAATTTTGATGATAACAATGTTGTATTTATGTGGGAACAATTTTGGTACCCTAATGGTTTGTTATTGTCGCAACCTGAAAAATACAGTGTGCGAAAAAACAACCGGCGAAAGAAAATGACAGAAGAGTCGCCACCGTGCGTTATTTATCCCAAAGGAGGGAAAGGAAACGCTCGAAGTAAACCTGAAGAGAGGAAAGGAAAAGACAAGGTCTCGCAACCAAATCTTGGGTTCGGGAGTCGGTTATGCGAAGGGAAGGTATTAGCACCCCTACGCATCCGTAGTACTCTATGGGATCCACTTTTGTAGTTCTTGTCTAAAGGGTGTGAGTTTATCTTGTGCTGTTTACTAAAAAAGGGGTCAAAAGAAAATGACTCGCACGGATGTTGCATCCACTGCATACGTATCTCATCTGAATATGAGAATCAGAGTCTTCGTAGCTCGGCTACCTATGGGCTAAAGAGGAGTGTGCTCGCTAAGACATCGCGTCTTATGCCTACGTATCCCATCTGGAATGAGAATCAGAGCAAACCGTAGTTCGGCTAACTACGTGTCGCATCCGTGAAAAACAACCGGCGGGCTGAAACAAAAACAACACAGAGCCGCCACCGTGCGTTATTTATCCCAAAAGAGGGAAAGGAAACGCTCAGAGTAAACCTGGGAAAAGCATGGCCTCGCGACCAAAGAGAAAGGGTACGGGAGTCGGTTACGCAAGGGGAAGGTATTAGCACCCCTCACGTCCGTCGTACTCGACGGGATCCACGCTCTAAAGAAAGAAAAGGTTGCTAAAACATCACACACACACACCGAAGACAGCACAGGTGGGGTTAAGAGGAAGGGAGCTCGATAGGACGTCGCATCCTATGCCTACGTATCTCATCTGGAACGAGAATCAGAGCTGCCGTAGTTCGGCTCACGCACGCCAAACAAGCAAACACAAACACAGGCAAACATGGAGCCTGAATGTCAATCACTGGACTTACATCAGCATCTGAACCAAAACACACACAAGAAGGCAAACGTGGAGCCCGACCGCCAATCACTGGACTTACATCGGCATCCGAACCAAACACACAATCAGGATACGGACAGCCAATCGCTGGGCTTACATCAATATCCTGACACACAAGAAGATTAACGAGCAAACGCACACAAAAAAGAAAAAAAGTGCCCAGAGAGACCTCGCACGGTCTCCTGCCTACATACCTCGTCTGGAACGAGGATCAGAGCGATGTAGTTCCCCTGAAAGGGAAAGAAATTCTAGCCAGAAACCAAGGGGAGACACACTACCAGGGAGCTGTACTCGAGCCTAGTGTTATCATGCATCATTGCCCTATGTTGTGGTTTCTACCTACTTGCACAACAGCAAGCTAATCCTATCCAGGAAGAAAGCAAGCACGCAAGCATCAACAAACAAAACAAACATTTCACATAACACACACTATATCCAGTCAAGTGAGGCTCAAACAAGGGTGGACTGCCGAGGCAAGTCATCTGTACAAGGGTAGAGTTAGCTCTTAACCTTGCCATTGAGAGGCTAAGGTGAAGCTGATGAAAGGTGAGTGAAGATTAGACTTCACAGCTCTTATCCCTGTCCAGGGAGAGCTTCAGACAAAGGAGCGTGGGTCCAGAATGGAGGGACCCTTCTACGCTCAAGACTCTGACTCGACTGTGCAACAACACAAGATCTTGGGTTTGTGTCCCAATGCATCAACACAGTGGTGTGAGCAGAGGGACGACTCAACAGAATAGCGGGGGATAGATTGCATATCCCTTGGGTTCCGCCCATTGCCTCATAGAGGTCTTTACCTGCTTGGCACAAAAGTAAACAATCACAAACGTCGCCTCTTAAGGAGGACTTCAGACAGTTGCCTGGCCAAGTAACAGGCCAGGTCTTCCAGACTACATGAAGTATAGAGATTCTACCTCAACTGGTTTAAAAACCAAGCAACAGCAAGCAAGTTCTCAAGGAACTGTAAGCAACTAAATGTACCTGAAATCAATCAAGTATAATCAGTACTCAGACAAATCAACAGTAAACAGCAAATGTTAATCAGTTAATCTGCACAGTCAAACACAAGTTAATGCACACAAGTGCAAGCCATGAGCTCAAACTCAAGCATCAAACCCTACAACACAAAATCAATGTTAGTTGACAACATCAAACAAACTCAATTTACAACTTGCATTGTTCTCCTAAGCCTTTTGCATTTCTTCCTGAAACACAATTCCAAAGGTGAGAAACAAGACCACTAGGCCAAGCCTAGGGTCCAAAAGAGATAAAAAATCCAAAACAGCAAATGAAAATTATCCACAATCACAATCAACAAAATTAAAAGCAAATGCAATTGGTCCCATGCTCATATCAATCACCATTATCATTTCATGGCCTAAAAGGTACCAACTAGGCAATGTGCAACCTCAAAAGACCAAACATAACTATCTCAACCAAAAGCTTACCAAAACATTTCAATTAATTCCACAAAAATTCACACCTAAACAGGACACATTCAATGACTAGCATGTCAATTTTCAGCTCAATTGGACAAAAGGAAGTAGGTCAATGAAAATCAAGAAGTTCAGACAATTTCAAACAAGCCAACACAAGGTATCCAAACAATCATCAACTTCCAAAAATCATAAAACAGTGACAACAATTAAGAAATGAATGGGATCAAAACCACAATGACCTATAAGGTGTCTACAATTCTCATACCAAATTTCACATTCATCCAATACACTATGAGAATTTCACAAGCAACATGCCAACATGTGTCACACAATGTCACCAAAATGACCACACAGAGAAGAAAATTATCAATCAAATAGAAAATGATATCAAAAATTCCAGAAAAAATCACATGTGATCTCAACATACAAATGTTCATTCATGCAAAATTTCAGCTCAAATCAACATCCCTAAGCATTTTAAATAAAATCAGGAAGTTCATCAAGCTTGGTGTGACACAAATTGTCACACCTCTAATCAAAAATTCATATCTAGTCAACCAAGTATCCAAAAATTACAAACCACACATGGAAATCACCAGCAATGAGTCCAGAATAAGCACAAAAAATTTCATCCATTTATTTGAAAGTATCATCATTTCATGAAAGATATGGCATGGCATGTACAAATGTGACACATACAATCAATCCCTAGACAAATTAATTTTCCACACGTGCACAAAAATCACAAAAATCATGATAAAATTCTACACATTGTAAGGAGCATGGTGAAAAAAACCTCACAAAATTTGGACAAGAAATAAGTGATTTATGGATTTCTAAAGATCAAGCATCAAAATGAAATAAAAAAAGAAAAATAAAATGAAATAATACTGATAATTATTGGACCAGTGGCACAAGCGTAATTACGCTTCAGTAACTACAAAACGGCGCCGTCTCATTTATTCAGTGGCGCGCTCCTATTGGCTGAGCTTGGCGCCAAACACAATTCAAACTTAGGCAAGGCATTACATGGATCAAACACACATTTGAGTTCGTTCTTCACCAAGAACACACAGAAAAATTCCAGAAATGATGAACATTGAAACTCGACCAAAATCAACAAGCTTATAATCATCGTGACCGTCTCATCATGCACATTACGAATATGTATTCCATTTAACCTAACTCTAAGCATGGCAACGGGATCGAGCGAAAAAAAGAAATGCAGATCAAACTTTAGATCCAAATATCTCATCCAATATTCAACCAAATCAAAAACCACAAGTTGCATCGTGTTCTACATCACAAGATCTACCTAAACCACATCAAGATTTTGAGAATTAGAGAGTTCGAGTTCTGACCTTAAAATGATGACAGTGTCGAATCCGCGAGCTTCACCGTCCAAATTGTGAAAACAGAAGAAGATTAATGTCCAGGAAGATGATTGGAGTGATTAGGTAAGCTCGGAGATGCTTCATGTGCAAGAATCATCAAGTTGCCATTGTAGTGCAAGCTTGCAACAGTCCATGATCTTGATGCTATTGCCACGAATTTGTCAAAACAGATGTGTAACAAGGCTTGTGGAAGATGAATCAAGAAGAATCATTCAATTTGATGAAGATTTGGTGAAGAAATCTTGAAAAATGCTTGATGAAATTTGAGAGGATTTCGCAATTTTGGAGGGAAAGTTTGTTATGATTCTTGGAATATGAAATGTAATTAACAATTTCTGTTATGATTAGTAACTTATACCAATGCCTTAATCCAATTTGCTAATCTCAATTATCAAAATTGGAAGTGATTAGTGAAAATGAGTTTCTTAATGCAAGGGCAAAAGTGACCTTTCCAAATTGTGCACTATGACAGCTCATGACAGTTCACACAACTTCTAAATGGTATTTGGAGTATGTTGGAATGGTTCTCATGTCCATAGGCCTTGTAAATCTCAATTTCACTATCTCACACCAAAAATGCACTTAAATCCTCTTGAAATTTGACTTTTTGCATTGACCATTTTTGATGAATTTGGACCATACACCATAAAAGTACATGTAAAATGGGGTTTGCTCACAAAAAGATCACCCAAATTGGACATTCCATGTGAAAGTTATGCCACTTTGATTATAGGCATTTTTGGAAAATGAATGGACCATAACTTGTCAACCATACATGGGAATTTCAAGTTCTTGGACTTTTTGGAAAGGTGAGATCAAGATCTACAACTTTTATGTTGAACAAATTTTTTCATTTGAAGCTTTTTTGGACATGTAATTTTGTGGTGAAAAACTTTCCATTTTTGGAAACTTCCATTACAAGTCACTTTCTATTTTTGGCAACTTTTCTCCTGACTTTATTTTCTTCATTCTTGATGTCTGAAATGTCAAATGAAGCTTGTTTCAACATGAATGAAATGTATCCAACTCTCTCCCACCTCCAAATCCATAAAATCAAGCACAGTTGACCACAGTTGACTTTTCTAACTGATAGATGAATTTGGCTATGCACTGATCAAGCTGAGCCTCAAACTCCTGATGAAATGGCTCAAGGATGAAACCCTAACTGTCATGAGCTCAATACAATCATGAAATGATCCCCATATCCATTATAGACCCCATCTCCATGCCATGCCCTGATTGTCCCAATGCAACTGATTAGGGTTGACCAGTGGTCAAAACCCTGATCTCAAGGTATCTTGATCACTTACTTGAATCTTCTGGATGATATCAAGACCATGATGATGATGTACCATTTCAACCAAGATGAAGATCAATCTCCTTGAGAATCAAAACCCTAATTTGAACCACCACCCTCAGATAGTTAATGATCCAGTCCAATGAAACCCTGGCTTGAATCTCACCCTCTTATCTTCTGATCAAGACTTGGGATGACTTGCACAATGTAACCACATGATATGCAATTATGTAATGCCTAATGACCTAAGAAATGATATGCAATATGTTAGCTGGTCCCAAGAGAGGAGGGTTAAGGGTTTGGGATGCTCATGCAAAAAGGCAGTCCTTGACGAAGGAACCGTGCTACCTGCGGGGATACGAACACATACAAAACAAACATGTATAAAGTAAATGTGCCAACAAGGCAATCAGAATAAATCTCCCAAATGGTATCCCACAAGAAAAGTGGAATATCCAGCGAGCTATCCCTGCAAAAGTCATGTGAGCCTTCACAAAAACTCAACAAAATGGTTAGTGAAACAAGATAAGGATTAGGAGAAAATATGCTATGACAAACGTAAGTCAGATTAGATCAAAACAATATGGTTTTTCATGGATAACGGTATGGTTTCAGAAACCTCAAACCCTGTGGCATACATTTCAGAAATTAAAGGATTAAGCATTCAAGGCATTATTTATACATTCATACATAATTATGAACCCGTGGGCAAAAACCTAATGAAATTCATCCATCATACCTCAAACATTCAGAGTATTCAACTTCAAAGCACAAAGGTAATGGGAATAAGGGCAAACCTGGTTGAAGAGATCGGTTGAAATCAAATGGCACGACTGGATTTGCAAACCAATGTTAGGGTTTGCTTGAGTTGAGAGTGTGTTAGTCAGAATGAACCTTTCAGAGTTGCCTAGAGGTTGCTCTGAACTCTGTTAGCTCTTCTCTCACTATCTTTTTCTCCAGGGTTCTTCTCTCACTATCTTTTTCCCAGACAGGGTAATAGGAATAGAATGGCCTTTTGTTTCACTGAAACTCTGAATTTATAACCTGATTTTTGTGGACCTGTGGGCTCAAATGAGAGAGGTCCAAGTCCAAGATTTTTTCTTTTATTTATTTATTTATTATTAATTTTTATTTTTATTTTTCGTTTTCCGTTTTTTTTTTCAAAACACGTGGGCTTCGCCTAGCGAGCATGACAGCTCATGAACAAACCTTTGCTCCTTCAAGATTAACGTTTTGACTGACGAATAGACCCCTGTTGGAAGTAACTCAAGTCTTTCCCTTGTGTTGACTGATCATCTAAATAGAGCCCACAAAGTGTCCTGGATGATGTTCAAGCTTCTTGGATCCGATTCCGATTGCCATGATGAAATGCAAATGTTAAATGACCTAAAAATGAATGCATGCATGAGGTGTAAAGCGTATGCTTCCAGGAAAAATGAAGGGTAAATTTTGGGGTATTACAGCTGCCCCTATTCAATCAACTGGAGACCTGGAAAAAAGATAGCAGCGACTTTCGTGCTTTCGAGGTATCAAGGGATTGAATACAATAAAAGCCCGAAAATTTGCACTGAAGTGAAGTGAAGTAACAATGCCTGTCAGAATCGGCAAAGAGGTGGTCTTGAAAGAAGAATCCGTCTGGTACGGTGAGAGTCAGTCTGAATACCGAAAAAGAATGTTAACCTGGATAACAAAATAAATGGTAACATAGAAATAACCATGGCCTGAATGCCACTCATCAGTCTGAATACCGAAAAAGAATGTTAACCTGGATACCAAAATAAATGGTAACACAGAAATAACCATGGCCTGAATGCCGCTCATCAGTCTGAATACCGGAAATGACTTCGATCTGAACATCGGGAGATATGAGATTATTAATATCGGTCTAAACACCGAGAGGCTGGCCTGAATGCCACAAGTTGCGTCGACCTGAACGTCGGAAACTTCTTCGATCTGAACATCGGAAAATTGGCCTGAATGCCACAAGTTGCATCGACCAGAATGTCGGAAACTTCTTCGATCTGAACATCGGAAAATTGGCCTGAATGCCACAAGTTGCATCGACCTGAACGTCGAAAACTTCTTCGATCTGAACATCGGAAAATTGGCCTGAATGCCAAAAGTTGCATCGACCTGAATGTCGGAAACTTCTTCGATCTGAACATCGGAAAACTAGCCTGAACGCCACAAGTTGCATCGACCTGAACGTCGGAAACTTCTTCGATCTGAACATCGGAAAATTGGCCTGAATGCCACAAGTTGCATCGACCTGAACGTCGGAAACTTCTTTGATCTGAACATCGGAAAATTGGCCTGAATGCCACAAGTTGCATCGACCTGAATGTCGGAAACTTCTTCGATCTGAACATCGGAAAACTGGCCTGAACGCCACAAGTTGCATCGACCTGAATGTCGGAAACTTCTTCGATCTGAACATCGGAAAACTGGCCTGAACGCCACTTCGGTCTGAATACCGGAAAACTCATGCCTGTCAGCATCGGCAGAAATAGGGAACGATAATAGAGGCGGCGCATGGGCCAATGACACTTGCTGGGGATAACAAAGGTAAGTCATGAACAATCTTCAGTCTGAGTACTGGAAACAACTTCTGGCTTATCACTTGGGATACCGAGAATGTTTTATGCTTACATGCATATGTTTGAATTTTTCAATGGCGTAATGCTCCATGAAAATGGAAACGCTACGCGATTTGGGAGGATGTAATGCAATATGATTCTACATGCAGGGATGCGAAATGCTGGGTAGAATGCCAAGCTAAGGCAAGGGGATCTGCTGGGGAAATGATCGCCATCTTCTGAACCCTGGCAAGGCTGCTGGAGATGCACAACACAAAGAATTCTGTGGGGAAATGACCCGCCACACGGTGTTCTAGCAATGACGAAATATCGAGATTCTGACTAGGGAGAGAACGACACTGAAAACCTGCTGTTGGGGAAAGCGATAGTGGTTCTGGCAACCACGATCTACGAGAGATGACTCAGCAGGGGAAGCAAACACTGATACGGTACCAAGGTTCTGCTTTAAGGAAAGAAACCATGGATCTGGCATTGGGATTATCGATCTGGCCTCGAACTCTGAGGAGCAGCCGCTTCTGCTGGGAAGATACAGTCTGGCACTGTCAACTCCGCTGGGGGTATATAGCCTGACGTTGTCAACTCTACTGGGGAGTGTATAATCTGAAACCACCGCTTGGGGGGAGGTACAATGGTGAGAACCTGCTGGGGATTGAAGAATCCAACGCTCTGATCAGCTCTGCAGGGATAAGATACCGAATTCGTCTGTTGGCGCTAGAAGGAGGGGAAAACATTCACGATCATCAGCAGGGGATTTTAAGGAAATGCCCCGAGGGTACCTGTTCTGAATAGACGATCCAAAACACTTAAAATTTACAACAATTTTAAATGTTTATTAAGCATGTACCTGTAAAGCTCTTATGTGTCATGATGCAATGTTTATCAAAAAATTCGGACGTCATTTTTGCAAACAAAACAGAAAAATGAAAATGAAAACAGAGATATACTGAATAACATGATTTTATTGATTGAACGGCCTATGAATAGGCATTTACATCAGGAAGCAATCCCTGGAAAGAGGTAATCGCACAATAGATAAAAACAGACATTAATCTAATGGCAATGTGAAATGGATTTCTATTGGGTTCCAATTCTGCTATGACTTGCTCGTCTTCAAGATCCTCCAGATGATCAGCTTTCTGAAGAGTGATTGGACTGTTTCCTATCCTTCAAAAGTTTCCAGTCATTGACACGAGATGAGATTCAGAATTACTCAGAACGCAGTCATTCGCTTAATCCCTAACTTTTGCCTGGATCGCCCTTTTCGGGTTTTCAATCCACCGGGATACCCATTTTTGCCTAAGTTGCCTTTTCAGGTTTTCAACTTACCGGGTGTACAATCTTTTCACTTTTAATCCCTAATTTTTGCCCGAACCTTTTTCATTTTCTTGGTTCGCCGGGATGCCCATTTTTGCCTGGACTACTCTTTTTATTGTCCAGCGGGTCTATTTCATGCGAAGTATTTTTTTAACTGCGTCTGAGTTCACCGGGGAAGTGAAGTTTTCACCATCCATCGTTGCAAGCATTAAGGCCCCACCATCAAAAACCTTGGTGACAATATACGGTCCATCATAGTTAGGAGTCCACTTGCCCCTGTGATCTGTCTGAGGAGGAAGGATCCTTTTCAACACCAAATCTCCGACCTGGAAGCATCGAGGATGCACTTTCTGATCAAAGGATCTCTTCATCTGACTTTGATACAACTGCCCATGACAAATGGCTGCCATTCGCTTCTCTTCGATAAGACTCAACTCATTGAACCTTGTCCGAATCCATTCAGCTTCGTCTAACTTGACATCCAACAGGACTCTTAGAGAAGGAATCTCCACTTCAACAGGTAGGTCTGCTTCCATACCGTACACCAGAGAGTAAGGGGTTGCCCTGGTCGATGTACGTACTGAAGTACGGTACCCATGCAAGGCGAAGGGTAGCATCTCATGCCAATCTCTGTACGTAACGACCATCTTCTGCACAATCTTCTTTATGTTCTTATTTGCCGCTTACCCAGGACCGTTCATCTTAGAGCGGTAAGGGGAAGAATTGTGATGATGAATGTTGAAGTTCTGGCACAACTCCTTCATCATTTTGTTGTTGAGATTAGAACCATTATCAGTAATGATTCTTTCGGGAATCCCATAGCGACAAATTATTTCTTTCTTGATGAATCGGGCAACCACATGTTTGGTGACCTTCGCAAATGACGCTGCTTCGACCCACTTGGTGAAATAGTCGATGGCAACAAGGATGAAGCAATGCCCATTGGAAGGGGTCGGCTCAATCTTTCCAATCATATCAATGCCCCCACATAGCGAAAGGTCACGGCGAAGACATCGCATTCAAAGGATTCGGCGGCACATACACCTTATCAGCATAAATCTGGCATTTATGGCACTTCCGAGCATATTCGAAACAATCAGATTCCATGGTCATCCAGTAATAACCTGCTCTCAACAATTTCTTAGCCATTGCATGTCCGCCGGCATGAGTACCGAAGGAGCCTTCATGAATATCCTGCATTAACATGTCTGCTTCGTGTCTGTCCACGCATCTGAGCAAAACCATGTTGAAGTTCCTCTTATACAGAACATCGTCTTTGTTCAAGAAGAAACTGCCTGCCAATCTTCTCAAAGTCTTTCTATCATTGTTGGATGCCCTTGCAGGGTACTCTTGATTCTTCAGAAAGCACTTGATGTCGTGATACCAGGGCTTGTCATCAACTACCAGTTCAGCAGCAAACACATACGCGACCCTATCAAGGCGCATCACGTCGATCTTGGGAGCATGGTTCCAACGGATCACCGTGATCATGGAGGATATAGTAGCAAGAGCATCTTCCATCTGGTTCTCATCACGAGGTATATGGTACAGCTTTACTATCATGAAGAAAGTCAACAGTCTTCTCATGTAATCTCTGTAAGGGACCAGATTGGGCTGGAGAGTGTTCCAATCACCATTCACTTGATTGATTACCAGAGCTGAATCTCTGAAGATGTCCAAAGTCTTGATTCTCAAAACAATGGCTTGCCCAATACCCAAGATACAGGCTTCATACTCAGCTTCATTATTGGTGCACTCGAAAGTCAGACGAGCGGTGAAAGGCATGTGGGCACCTTTTGGAGTTGTAATGATAACACCAATTCCACTTCCTCTGGCGTTGACGGCCCCATCAAACATTAAAGTCCACTTTTCGTTTGGATCAGGTCCCTCTTCAACAACTGGCTCTTCACAGTCTTTCATCTTGAGGAACATGATGTCTTCATCTGGAAAATCAAACTTCATCGGCTCATAATCTTCAACCGGCTGTTGAGCAAGATAGTCTGATAGAATACTCCCCTTGATGGCTTTCTGGGAAGTATACTGGATGTCGTACTCTGTCAGTACCATTTGCCAAACGAGCAACTCTTCCGGTGAGAGTTGGCTTCTCAAATATATACTTGACTGGATCCATTTTGGAGATCAGTAAGGTTGTGTGAGACAACATGTATTGTCTCAATCGCTTAGCAGCCCATGCAAGTGCACAACATGTTTTTTCAAGCATTGAGTATCTCGACTCGCAATTTGTGAATTTCTTACTCAGGTAGTAGATGGCATGCTCTTTCCTACCTGTCTCGTCGTGTTGACCGAGAACACAACCCATGGAATTGTCTAGTACTGTCAAATACATAATCAACGGTCTCCCTGGGACCGGAGGCACAAGGATAGGAGGATTATGCAAATACTCTTTTATCTTCTCGAACGCCCTTTGACAATCATCATTCCACCTGATAGCCTGATCTTTTCTCAACAATTTGAATATTGGCTCACACGTGGCTGTTAGGTGAGAGATGAACCTTGCAATGTAGTTCAACCTCCCTAAGAAACCACAGACTTGTTTCTCTGTTCTTGGCTCAGGCATTTCCTGTATCGCTTTCACTCTGGCCGGATCCACCTCAATCCCTTTTCCGCTAACAACAAAACCCAGTAGTTTTCCAGATCTCACCCCAAAAGTACACTTGTTCGGATTAAGCCTCGACTTGAATTTCCTCAAACGCTCAAACAGTTTCTGCAAATTCACCAAATGTTCTTCTTCTGTCTGAGATTTGGCAATCATATCATCAACATAAACCTCGATTTCATGATGAATCATATCATGGAACAGAGTCACCATCGCTCGCTGATATGTTGCTCCGGCATTTTTCAGACCAAACGGCATCACCTTGTAGCAGAAGGTGCCCCATGGGGTTATGAATGTTGTCTTCTCCATGTCTTCTGGTGCCATCTTAATTTGATTATATCAGGAAAAGCCATCCATGAAGGAGAATACCGAGAACTGAGCTGTGTTATCCACCAAAACGTCAATGTGAGGTAAGGGGAAATCATCTTTAGGACTAGCCCTATTCAGATCCCGGTAGTCAACACACATCCATACCTTTCCATCCTTCTTAGGTACTGGAACGATATTTGCAACCCATGGCGGATAATTTGTGACTGCTAGAAACCCTGCATCCAACTGTTTTTGCACTTCTTGCTTTATCTTGACAGCCATCTCTGGTCTTGTTCTTCTGAGCTTCTGCTTGACCGTAGGACAACCTTCTTTGAGCGGCAAGTGATGTACCACGATGTCTGTGTCAAGCCCTGGCATGTCCTGATAAGACCAAGCGAAGATGTCAACATACTCTTGCAGCAATTCAATCAACCCCTTCTTCACATTGTCTTCCAAAGCAGCCCCTATCTTGATTTCTCTCTTGGCGTCCTCGGTGCCGAGATTAATCACTTCAACAGACTCTTGATGCAGTTGAATGACCCTTTCCTCTTGTTTTAATAACCTGGTAAGTTCTTCAGGGAGTTCACAGTCTTCATCACCCTCTTCTTCAGCTTGAAAGATTGGATTTTCAAAGTTGAAGCGAGCCATAACAGAACTGTTATCAATAGGATCCGGTGATGTGCATCTGTATGAGTGATGGTATGTGCTTATGAGTGTGAAAGAAAAAAAAAGTGGAAACTAAACAAAACATTGCCATTATTTATGAATGCAAAAAGACGTCCTTTATTTATGATAAAAAATGCAAGTGTCACATAGATGAGCGCTACAATGAGTCATTACGCCCTGGAGGAACGTAAGACTTGGATATGCATGAATAAACAAAGAAAATTACTCCTCTAGACAAGTGGCTTGGACAATCTCCTCAGAAGACCAATTGTTGAGAACTTCACCCGGGATCCTCGGATGCACCCAGTTATCGATGTCGCAATCACTATCCCCATCTTCATTGTTGACCGCAGAGACTAATTTGACTTCTCCTTCAACCATGTTAACGTTGGCTCCACCATGTTGGGGCATGGGATTGTTGACGACATTAGGAGCGGTGCAAAGTTAACGGCCTTTGAATCAATGAGGTCCTGAACTACGTGCTTAAAAGCTTTGCAGTTCTCAATATTGTGGCCAGGTGCCCTAGAGTGGAAGCTACACCTAGCGTTGGCGTCATAACCCACCGGAAGCCTACCAACGGTAGGAGCCATAGTGCGCAACTCCACAAGTTGTAGTTGTTGAAGACTAGAAAGCAACTGAGCGTACGACATTGGAAGAGTGTCGAAACGCCGGTCCATCGTCCTTGGCCTCGGTTGATAGGCGGGTCTGTTACCCGATTGTTGTGGTTGGTACTGAGTTGGTTGACGCTGTGGTTGTTGTTGTTTTAGTGGTGTTGCAGCTGGAATGGTCACAACCGCAACATACGGTTGCTAATGATAGTTCTGAAAGTTATTCCTCCGGTTATCCCTGTTCTGATAAGAAGATATGGCACTTGCATCCCCTTCTCTCCTCTTCTGTCCCTGAATGAACGACTTCTTCACCCCTGATGAGGATCCATCTCCGCTCTGGGTCTTGTATGTCTTCAGGTAATTCTCCACCCTCTCTCCGATAGAGACTACATCAGCAAAGTTAGAGGCATTGCAACCCACCAGGCGCTCCAAGTAAGGTTCTGGCAGAGTGTTCATGAACATGTTATCCATTTCCTTCTCCAACATAGGAGGTTGAACACGGGAAACTGTTTCTCTCCAGCGTTGAGCGTATTCTCTGAAGCACTCATTGCTTTTAAGAGACAAATTTTGAAGTTGAGTTCTGTCCGGAGCCATGTCTGCATTATACTGATACTGCTTCACGAAAGCCTCAGCCAAATCCCTCCAGCAACGGATGTGGGCTCTGTCCAGCCTCATATACCATTCCAGGGATGCCCTAGCTAGGCTGTCCTGGAAAAAGTACATAAGCAACTTTTCGTCATCGGAGTATGCAACCATTTTACGGAAATAGGCTTGCACATGGGTCTTCGGGCAAGAGTTGCCATTGTATTTGTCAAATATCGGGACCTTGAATTTCGGTGGCACTCTCACACCTGGGACCAGCCCCAAGTCAGCAACATCTACTCCCAGAGGATTCTGTCCTTCCACTGCCTTCAACCTCTCTTCCAATCTTCTAAACATGGGGTCCACACCATGACCCATACCAAAGTCTTCCTGCAGCAGGGGGAACTGATCGTCTTGATCATCATGAACGGGATGTTGACCGGAGGTGACATGTAGGATTGGGATAGGCCCCGGTCCATTGGGTCCATTAGCCTCTCCAGCTGGAGGATCAGTCACCGTCTCTAGGTTGAGCAGGGGGATTCCTCTGTATCATCTGCCTGAGCTCTTGCTATCCCTGAGCCACCCCTTGAACCACATCCATGAATTGATTCATGCGGATTTTCATCTCGGCGAACTCTGCCTGTAGGATCTCCATTACTCTCTGTTGGTTTCTACGGGTACCGTACCGGTGAATGTCTGAGTCAGCTATCCTGCTGATGGAACACCAAACAAACTGAGAACACTGTGGCAATACCTGTTATGCAAGACATGCTAATGAATATGTAAATGAAATGACATGTTTATCAATTCCAAAGGTATTCTACCCCCTTGATTCCAGCCTCTCAATAGATAAACGATGTAAATAAAAAAGACTAAGTCGTTGATGAGAACCAAGAAAATTCCGACTAGAATCAAGTAGAAGATATAAACCCCACATAAATGGATAAACATGTGTGAATGATTATGAATGCAAAATGATGTGATGCAAAATGATGTGAATGCAGTGCAGTGACATGGGAATCAGGATCGCTGTATCTGCTTGAACATCTGTCAGGTTGCACTGTCTGGAGAGAAATTAAGAGTACACCAAACAAAGGTCATAGGATGGATCATGTTATCCTTAATATCAACCACCCATTTTGGTGGATTATGGTTTACACCTTATCAACACCCAAGTTTCATTGATATTAAGGATACCTGATCGGATCAACCATGAATCAAGGGTTTGTTGCAAGTCACGAGCATGGAGTTTAGGTTAAGAACCACCCAAAAGGAGTGTACTAAGGTTTAAACCTGCCAAACATGTTCTACAAAAGGTTCCCATAGTCATAATCCCATCTTTCGGATATTATCGGAGGAACGACTACTCGTATTCCAAAAATATTCTCAAGAGAGACTCTTATGAGTGTAGTATCGCGTAACAATCGTATCAAATCTTACACTTGAACTACTTTCGCACTACATCCTACGAATAGGCCAAGATGGGTTTGGTAAACTAAGGTCCTCGGCTTCTAAGGTCTATATTGGAAAAAGTAATGTCTAACCACAACTTACTTGTGTGACATTATTGATCTCAACATGACCTCCACCAAGTGAATGGGCTTGCAAGTCAACTTGCTAAGGAATAACTCCACACAAGTCGACAAGACTATGCCATTCTCCTATCCTAAGTGCACTCGAGTTCGGGTATAGAACTCATCTCACAAAGATCACCAAGCAGCCATAGCCAGCCAACAGATACAACAATGATATGTACACAATGCAATAAGGTAAAGCGGGTAAATAAATAACTGTACAAAAGCATGAACACCCAATAAACAAACAAACTACAAAAGCTAGGAGGGACTCGCTTAGGGAAACCGGGTCCCCAGCAGAGTCGCCAGCTGTCGCAACCTGAAAAATACAGTGTGCGAAAAAACAACCGGCGAAAGAAAATGACAGAAGAGTCGCCACCGTGCGTTATTTATCCCAAAGGAGGGAAAGGAAACGCTCGAAGTAAACCTAAAAAGAGGAAAGGAAAAGACAAGGTCTCGCAACCAAATCTTGGGTTCGGGAGTCGGTTATGCGAAGGGAAGGTATTAGCACCCCTACGGATCCGTAGTACTCTACGGGATCCACTTTTGTAGTTCTTGTCTAAAGGGTGTGAGTTTATCTTGTGCTGTTTACTAAAAAAGGGGTCAAAAGAAAATGACTCGCACGGATGTCACATCCACTGCATACGTATCTCATCTGAATATGAGAATCAGAGTGTTCGTAGCTCGGCTACCTATGGGCTAAAGAGGAGTGTGCTCGCTAAGACATCGCGTCTTATGCCTACGTATCCCATCTGGAATGAGAATCAGAGCAAACCGTAGTTCGGCTAACTACGGGTTAAGGGTTTGGGATGCTCATGCAAAAAGGCAGTCCTTGACGAAGGAACCGTGCTACCTACGGGGATACAAACACATACAAAACAAACATGTATAAAGTAAATGTGCCAACAAGCAATCAGAATAAATCTCCCAAATGGTATCCCACAAGCAAAGTGGAATATCCAGCGAGCTATCCCTGCAAAAGTCATGTGAGCCTTCACAAAAACTCAACAAAATGGTTAGTGAAACAAGATAAGGATTAGGAGAAAACATGTTATGACAAACGTAAGTCAGATTAGAGCAAAACAGTATGGTTTTTCATGGATAACAGTATGGTTTCAGAAACCTCAAACCCTGTGGCATACACTTCAGAAATTAAACGATTAAGCATTTAAGGCATTATTTATACATTCATACATAATTATGAACCCGTGGGCAAAAACCTAATGAAATTCATCCATCATACCTCAAACATTCAGAGTATTCAACTTCAAAGCACAAAGGTAATGGGAATAAGGGCAAACCTGATTGGAGAGATCGGTTGAAATCAAATGGCACGGCTGGATTTGCAAACCAATGTTAGGGTTTGCTTGAGTTGAAAGTGTGTGAGTCAGAATGAACCTTTCAGAGTTGCCTGGAGGTTGCTCTGAACTCTGTTAGCTCTTCTCTCACTATCTTTTTCCCAGACAGGGTAATAGGAATAGAATGGCCTTTTGTTTCACTGAAACTCTGAATTTATAACCTGATTTTTGTGGACCTGTGGGCTCAAATGAGAGAGGTCCAAGTCCAAGATTTTTTCTTTTATTTATTTATTTATTATTAATTTTTATTTTTATTTTTCGTTTTCCGTTTTTTTTTCAAAACACGTGGGCTTCGCCTAGCGAGCATGACAGCTCATGAACAAACCTTTGCTCCTTCAAGATTAACGTTTTGACTGACGAATAGACCCCTGTTGGAAGTAACTCAAGTCTTTCCCTTGTGTTGACTGATCATCTAAATAGAGCCCACAAAGTGTCCTGGATGATGTTCAAGCTTCTTGGATCCGATTCCAATTGCCATGATGAAATGCAAATGTTAAATGACCTAAAAATGAATGCATGCATGAGGTGTAAAGCGTATGCTTCCAGGAAAAATGAAGGGTAAATTTTGGGGTATTACAGTTATTGTGTAGCTTTAATAGCCAATTATGATTATGAGTATATGATGTGCAACGCCATCAGTTTCTGAATATTGTGTTCCAAATTCTACTTCTACGCTAATCATGAGAAATTCTGAAAGATGTCAAGTTGTTGTTGCAACGTTCTTTCTTCTTTTATTCTAATTCACTCCTGAGAAGTTTCTAGAAATAAATTATGCCTTGAGTTCTTCATAGCACCTGAAGATACATAGGAGCAGGATTTCAAAATCTTGTTAGACACATTAATGTTAAAAACCATAAGCCTTTCCTTTCTTTCTTTTCTCTTTCCCCACTCGATAAGGAGAAGTTCTCAAACAATATCACACTAACACTCTTACACGAAACTAACTAAATGGGTCCCATAGAGTACGATGGATGTGAGGGGTGCTAATACCTTCCCCTTGCATAACCGACTCCCAAACCCGATTTGATTGCGACGACCATTTCTTTTTGTTTTTAGTGGGTTTTACCAATATTTTCCCTTTACCTCTTTGTAAATAAAAAAGTTCAAAGGCGTTCCTTACGCTCGAGTATTTTTCGTGCCACGACACAAGTAGAAATGAAAAATTTATAGAAAAACGTATACTTTTGATGTAATAAAATATGATGAGAATTTTGACCTTTTGGTTATCGATGGTCAAATCATAGTGTCGAAAGGCCTAAAGATGCCACCATTGGAACAAAGGAAGAAAAAAGGTTTTTGCAAATATCATAACTTCCTTAGTCATAAGAATTCTCAATGTGTTCTTTTTAGTGATCTGGTGCAAGATGCGCTGAAGGAATGAAGGTTGAAGTTTGGTGAAAAACCTAAGCCATCCATGAAAATTGATTCTGGTCCCATACAGGTGAAAGATGCGAACTTTGTCAAACCAACCGAGACCATGATGGTTGAAGGTGTTGAGGATCCTAACCCAAAAGGTAGAAGATCCAAAGATGGCTGATTATGAAAAAGTCGGAGAGGTGTATCCCAGAGCTGATGAAGATCTTATGGATTTTCTAAAACGTTGCTAAGTATGAGATTCAAAAGTAATGTGTTGCCCTCATTGCAATTCAATTTTAGATAAAAAAGCAAAGAAGGATGTTGAAAGAGTATGGCGTCAACAAAAGAGGGCATATGACAGGAGTTATCAATGGATTCAACCCAATGTTAAGTCCAATGCCAATCAACCAAAATGAAAGATGGTAGAAATTGGTCAAGGTTCTTCATACCATTTTTTTCCATTGCATCGTGTTTTCAGAGGTTCAGAGGGTGACAATAAAGAGTATTGTCGTCATCTGAATCTTTGTAGAGTTAATTGTGATTGAGAATCAGAAGTAAATGGTCTAAGAGCGATTCATTTACATCTGATTATGTGTTAATAATTATTTGTTTTAATTATTAAATAATTTTTTTTTAAGTTAATTGTCCCGTCGGTTTTTTACAAATGCGTAACAATTTTGAAGTTAAAATTTCAATTTAACTCCAGAAATTGCTTACACACATATATTCTTGTTGACCGACCTCAGATAGGGTTATTCCCACATGTATCGCATTATAATTGCTTAACGTAGAGCTAAATTCTGTAGTTTGATTTCTTGATTTTTATTTTGAGTCCCTTGGCTTTCTCTTGGGCCTTCTCACAACAAGATTCTTTTATTTACAATTGTCTTTCAAAACTTGTATCGTTTAATTATTGTGTTGTATCCCCATTCAAAAAACTGTACCCCCATGTTAGAATAAGATTTGGTTTTGCATCTATACCTTGAGTTTTGATGATAACAATGTTGTATTTGTGTGAGAATAATTTTGGTACCCTAATGGTTTATTATTGTATAACTTTAATGGCCAATTCTGACTCTGAGTATATGACGTGCAACGTCATCAGTTTCTGAATATTGTGTTCCGAATTCCGCTTATCCGCTAATCATGAGAAGTTCTGAAATATGTCAAATTGATGTTGCAATGTTCTTTCTTCTTCCATGATGATTCACTCATGAGAAGTTTATAGAAAGAAACTATGTTGTTGCTGCAACGTTGTCTTCGTTTATTCTTCTGGACGTGACTCTGATCATCAAGCTTATGAAGAATGACAAGCTTCTGAAATTTTGTTACTTAGCTGAAGATTATGAAGATCATAATCCAGACTACTGATGATGTCAAGGTTTTGAATAAAGATTCTGAAGTTTCTGAATCCAGTTGTGTGTTTCTTCTTTTCATGCTTTATCAACTTTCATCAGAAGCCACTGAATTTGAAGATAAGATCAAAATGGATACGTGATCAAATAGTACATGGTACAAATCAAATATTTTTCTTCCACTACCTGATATCGTGGGCAAAGGACAGTATTATACATCACACTTGTCACTGAAATTATGGGTAAAGGATTGTTCTATGAATCACTCATTTCACTAATCCAACAGTGGACAACCGTTTTACTTGTATCCCCATTTTCCCTCCAATGGTCTCTTTTTTATGTTATATAAAATGGACTTAGAGACTTGAAAAGTGAGGTCTGCAACAATTTCATAAGATTGTTTTCTAAGTGAAAAAGATCTAGACTTTATTCATACTTTTCTTTAAGTGTCTATTTTTCATTTGTGTAAAAATCTGCTTGTCTAGAAGCATCTCGTAAACACAAAACATTTGATTCAAACTTGTTGTTTGTGATTCCTTAAGGAGACTAGGGTATAGTCGGATCCTTGAGAAGACACATAAGGTTATTCTTTGTGATTATTATAATTAGTTAATTATAGTGAATTAAGTCCTTGTGTATAAGGCAAAATCACTTTGGCGAATGGACTGGAGTAGCTTTGAGTTTCAAGAAAACAAGAATAAAAATACTTGTGTTTTTATCTCTTTATTCTTAGTATTTGTGTGGTGTTCTTGAGTTGGTAAAAAACTTTTGTTTTTAAAACCCAATTCAACATCCCCCTCTTGTGTTTTTCACACCTTCACCCCATTCCCGTAAATATGTAATAACTTTACCGTTTTCATTTACATTATTGTATCAATTGATTGTTAATTCAAAGATTAAATTAACCATTTTTAGAAAAATAACAAAGACAAATACTCGACCCAACGTCGAGCAATTTTCATAAAAATTAGAACCATTTCCATATCCACTTCTCCATAATTTTCAAAACCCTCAAATCATTCCATTCGATTTTCTATTCAAACGTAAATAATACTGGAAAAGTACCAAAGTCTTCAGAGTAGGTACAAGGATCTTAAACAAGTCCAAGTAGTTGCTTCTTGAAACTCGTAGTGAGCTTGAGAAATATATTTTCCCCCTAAATTAAAAATTATTTTCTTTAGAGAGTAACAACTATGCGTTGAAAAGTAAAATTTTAAAACTAGAGGAAGAAATAGTCTCAGAAGTTTCTGGTACTGATTGCGTCATTAGATATGACAGATCTTTTAAGTACTTTCTGGCTAAAAGCATAGATAGAAGCAAAATGGCTTCTTTGATCCATGGAGTTAGCAGAAATGGAAAGAAAGGTTTAGGTTGTACATAAACTATAAAACCTAACGAAAGTCTGTAGGTAAAATAGAAACCTCTCTATGAGAATTTCATGCCTGCTAGCACTGAGCTTGATGTTTATGCACAAACGTAGAAACTTACAAAGGATAAGAACTCAATTCTGAAACCTAAGTATCATGCTCAAATTTCACTTGATCATCATGTTGCATAATCACCCAAAGTTGTAAGAAACTCTAGGAAAACTAACAAGAGAGGACCCAGAAAGTGGGTACCTAAGGATAAAATAATTTATGTTACAGACATCCTTAGCATCTCAGTTGAAATACCAGCCATGGTACCTGGACAATGGATGGTCATGACATACGACGGGCAGAAGGTCTATGTTCCAAGATTTGGAACTTAAGCCTGGAGGCTTCGTTGGTTTTGGAGGAAACCAGAAAGGGAAGATCATTGGCTCCATAACTGTTGGTAACAATAAACTTCCTTTTATTACTAATATTCTTTTGGTCGATGGTTTGATGCATAAATTATTGTCTATTAGTCAACTTAGTGACAATGGTTATGATATCAATTTTAATCAAAAGTCATGTAAGGATATTAGTCAGAAAGATGGTAAGTTCCTTTTTAACGGAAAGAGAAAGAACAACATTTATAAAATCAGACTTTCTTATCTTGAGGATCAAAATGTAAAATGCTTAATGTCTATTAATGATGAGCAATTGGTATGTCATTGATGTTTGGTCCATGTTAGCATGAGAAGGATTTCTCAACTAAATAAGCTTGGATTAGTCAGAGGCCTGCCCAACCCGAAGTTCGCTTCAGACGCTCTTTGTGAAGCATGTCAGAAAGGCAAGTTTTCTAAAACATCTTTCAAAGTGAAAACTGTTGTGTTTGCCTCTTTACCGTTAAAACTTTTGCATATTGATTTGTTTGGGCCAGTGAAAACTGCCTCTATCAGTGGTAAGAAGTACGAATTGGTCATCGTTGACGACTATAGTCTTTGGACATGGGTAAAGTTCTTGAAACACAAGGATGAGTCACATTCTATGTTACCTACCTTCTACTCACTAGTGCAAACAAAAATGAATTGCAGAATAGTCAGAGTCAGAAGTGATCATGGTGACGAATTTGAAATTAAACATTTTGAAAATCTTTTTAATGCAAATGGTATTTCCCATGATTTCTCCTGTCCTAGAACTCCACAACAAAATGGAGTTATATAAAGGATGAATATGACTTTGCAAGAAATGCCCTTCACCATGATCCAAGAAAATAATATGGCTAAGCATTTATGGGTAGAAGCAGTTAATATAGCTTGTTATATTCAGAACATGATTTCTATTAGACCTATTCTGGGTAAGACTCTCTATGAATTATGGAAGAACCGAAAGCCCAACATTTCTTACTTCCATCCTTTTGGCTATGAGTGTTTTATGTTGAATACTAAAGAGAATCTTGGTAAGTTTGATTCTAAGGCACAAAAGTGATTATTGTTAGGAAATTCTGAACGCTCAAAAGGCTACAAAGTCTTTAAGACGGAGACAGGAATTGTCGAAGAATCAATTCATGTTAGGTCCAATGATAAACTTGACCCTGAAAAGTGAAAGCTAGTTGAGAAATTTGAAGATATGAATATTAACTTCTCAGAATCTAAAGATAAAGACTTAGAAGGTAAAGCAAAGGATGCTGAAGCAAAAGACTCAGAAGCGACTAAACCAGAAGCCATTGTTGATCCAACTCATCAGAAGAAGAGTAGATCAAGAGCTTCTCATTCTGAAGAATTAACAGGAGATAAAGACACACCAGTCAGAACTTGATCTTCATTCAAACCTTCTGAAGAAACTCTTTTTGGTTTGGTGTCTCTGATAGAGCCCACATCTATTGATGAAGCTCTTCTAGATAATGGATGGATTCTGGCTATGAAGAAGAACTGAATCAATTCACCAGGAATGGCGTCTGGGATCTTGTTCCGAAACCAAAGGGTTTCCATGTCATTGGAACTAGATGGGTCTTCAGAAACAAGGCTCGACTGGTAGCACAAGGTTATAGTCAACATGAAGGTATAGAATATACTTAAACCTTTGCTCCAGCTTCCAGGTTAGAGTCTATTCGTCTTTTAATTTTGATTGTAGTCAATCATAACATCATTCTTTATCAGATGGATGTTAAGAGTGCATTCTTAAATGGATACATTTTTGAAGAAGTGTATGTGCACCAACCCTATGGTTTTGAAAGTTCTCAAAACCTTGATTTTGTTTTCAAACTGAAAAAGTCGTTATATAGTCTAAAACAAGCTCCCAGAGCTTGATATGATAGACTAAGTAACTTCCTTTTGGAAAATGAATTTACCAAAGGGAAAATGGACACAACTCTCTTTTGCAAAACTTTTAAGAATCATATCCTGGTTGTGCAAATTTATGTTGATGATAATATTTTTGGTTATGCTAATGCTTCATTGTGCAATGATTTTGTCAAGTCAATGCAGGAAGAATTTGAAATAAGTCTGATTGGAGAACTCAAGTTCTTTTTGGGAATTCAGATTGATCAAAATTCATAAGGAATGAACATTCATCATAGCAAGTATACAAGGGAACTTCTGAAGAAGTTTAACTTGTCAGAATGCAAGCCAACAAAGACTCCAATGCATCCTACTTGCATTATGGAGAAAGAAGAGGTAAGCAGTAAGGTAAATCAGAAAATATTCAGAGGTATGATAGGCTCTCTTCTTTATCTAACCACTTCTAGACCTGATATTTTGTTCAGTGTTTGCTTATATGTTCGGTTCCAATCAGATCCTAGGGAGACTCACTTAACCGTTATTAAGAGAATCTTTAGGTATCTGAAAGGTACTACTAACCTTAGTTTGTTTTATAGAAAATAAAGTGAATACAAATTAGTAGGCTATTGTGATGCTGACTATGCAAGAGACATAATAGAAAGGAAAAGTACTTATGGAAGTTGTCAATTTCTGGGAGACAATCTGATCTCGTGGTCCAGCAAGAGACAGTCAACAATTGCACTTTCAACAAATGAAGCTGAGTATATCATAACTTTTGGATGCAACACTCAGATACTCTAGATGAAGAGTCAACTAGAAGATTATCAAATATTTGAGAGTAACATTCCTATTCTCTGGGAAAATACTTATGTTATTTGTTTATCTAAGAATCATATTTTGCATTCTAGGGCTAAGCATATTGAAATTTAACACCATTTTTTACGTGACTATGTTCAGAAGGGTATTTTTTACTTAAAATTTGTTGATACAGACCATCAATGAGCTGATATCTTTATAAAACCCCTTGCTGAAGATAGATTAGTTTTCATTCTGAAAAACTTATTTATGGATTTTTGTCCAAAATGAAAAGATGAATTTTAGAATGTTAAGCTTCTAAAACTCTTGATTAGGTTCTGAGAATTTATTTGTTGATTCTGAGACATGAGGTTCATGAAGTGAGGAAGTTTCATGAATCAGAAAGGTTTTGATCAAAAAAAATCTTATTGATTGGTCTTCCTGATTTTGAACAGTCTTTGCATTAAATGGTTATCATTTCGTTTGATATCATATGGTTCTTAGTGGTGACAGTTGTCCAACTTTCTGAGCATTCATGATGTTGATGTGACACATTGGGTTTTACATTTCTTGAAATTATATTAAAATCTCTTATGCTTCCCTCTATGTTTGCGTATTTGTTATCCTTTTTATCATTGCAATTTTTTATATATATAAACCCACATCACTCACATTTTCACTCTACGCTCACATTTACTCTCACACCTTTCAATCTTTCAAAACTACAAACACCCTTCCTACAACTGTTCTTCTTGATCTTCAACATTTCTCAAATGGATGATCAAAAACAACAACAAAAACAAGCTTAACCTCGATCTTATCTTCAGTCGGCTGCTGATAAGAACACTCCTCCCTCCAAGGAAGAAATCTACGGTAGTAGTATCCCATCGAAAAACTTTCCCATCTTCACCAAGATTGATCCTCTGGAAGTCTTGGCATACTACCTGGAAATCTGCCTCAAGGATAATATTGATTTGTTGGTGGATCCCTTCAATCTCCTTGATCACTACCCAGCTGTTCCGTCGCCTCCTCCGCCACAAACCCTAAGCTTTCAAAATAGTCTATGCACTTTTTTGTTTTTTAAAGAACTTTTATGTTCTTATTTTTGTTTAAGTACTTTTGTGTTTTTTAGCTTGTTTAAGTATGTTTTTCGTTTCTGTCTTTGTAACATGATTTTACTTTTTCTGCCTTCTGGCACATTTCAATGAAATCATGTTTGTTTCTTTCCGTTATTTTTTATCTATGTATTTTTTATTGATGACAAATGGGGAGAAACGTAATTGATTTTGATATACCTATATTCGTGAATCAGAACCCAATTTTTGTAATGTTTCTGCTAATAACTACTTCGAAGAATAGTTTGTTAAATGTCTTGCAAGGAAAAGTCAAGAACATCAGAAGCTCTTGAAGTTTTTCAGATTAGAACTTAAGTTACTAGTTTCTGAAGAAATTGTATACTCTCTGAGTGTGAAGCTTTAACTCTATTGTTTGAAAAAGATTTTAACTAGAAATCAAAACTAGACATCAATTTCCAAGGAATTGTAAATTCGACATCAAATTCTGAGGAATTATGAATTCCATGTTAATCAGACTTAATTCAACCAGGTCCTAAGGTTTATAACAAGACTCTAAAGTTCTTTAAGAAGAACTCGTAACTAGACTCTGAAAGCTCATTTAAATATTCAAAGAGAATGTCAAAGAGCATCAGGCTCTAAAGCTTCTTCAAAAGAATTCAACAAAGATTCTGAAGTGAAGTTCATAAGAATGTTTATTTTAACAACCTGTTCTCTGGATAAGATCAAGCAACTTCTAAAGACAAACCATATTCTTATGGAAGATCATTCTGGTACTTCAAAAAGTTTAATTAGGAAAGTGCTCTTTCATTCTGATTTTATCTTTTTAAGATGTATCCTTCTGTACTTACCATGAAAAAAAATATTCATAAAAATACATGTTTTTGTCATCATAAAAAAGGGGATGATTGTTAGAACAAGATTTGGTTTTGCAGTTATACCTTAAATTTTGATGATAACAATGTTGTATTTATGTGGGAACAATTTTGGTACCCTAATGGTTTGTTATTGTGTAGCTTTAATGGCCAATTATGATTATGAGTATATGATGTGCAACGCCATCAGTTTCTGAATATTGTGTTCCAAATTCTACTTCTACGCTAATCATGAGAAATTTTGAAAGATGTCAAGTTGTTGTTGCAATGTTCTTTCTTCTTTTATTCTAATTCACTCCTGAGAAGTTTCTAGAAATAAATTATGCCTTGAGTTCTTCATAGCACCTGAAGATACATAGGAGCAAGATTACAAAATCTTGTTAGACACATTAATGTTAAAAACCATAAGTCTTTCCTTTCTTTCTTTTCTCTTTCCCCACTCGATAAGTAGAAGTTCTCAAACGATATCACGCTAACACTCTTACACGAAACTAACTAAATGGGTCCCATAGAGTACGATGGATGTGAGGGGTGCTAATACCTTCCCCTTGCATAACCGACTCCCAAACCCGATTTGATTGCGACGACCATTTCTTTTTGTTTTTAGTGGGTTTTACCAATATTTTCCCTTTACCTCTATGTAAATAAAAAAGTTCGGCGGCGTTCCTTACGCTCGAGTATTTTTCGCGCCGCGACACAAGTAGAAATGAAAATTTTATACAAAAACGTATACTTTTGATGTAACAAAATGTGATGAGAATTTTGACCTTTTGGTTGTCGATGGTCAAATAATAACCGACTCTGTTTTGTTTATATTTCGAGCGTTCCTTACGCTCGAGTATTTTTCGCGCCGCGACACAAGTAGAAATGAAAAATTTATACAAAAACGTATACTTTTGATGTAATAAAATATGATGAGAATTTTGACCTTTTGGTTATCGATGGTCAAATCATAGTGTCTAAAGGCCTAAAGATGCCACCATTGGAACAAAGGAAGAAAAAAGGTTTTTGCAAATATCATAACTTCCTTAGTCATAAGAATTCTCAATGTGTTCTTTTTAGTGATCTGGTGCAAGATGCGCTGAAGGAATGAAGGTTGAAGTTTGGTGAAAAACCTAAGCCATCTATGAAAATTGATTCTGGTCCCATACAGGTGAAAGATGCGAACTTTGTCAAACCAACCGAGACCATGATGGTTGAAGGTGTTGAGGATCCTAACCCAAAAGGTAGAAGATCCAAAGATGGCTGATTATGAAAAAGTCGGAGAGGTGTATCCCAGAGTTGATGAAGATCTTATGGATTTTCTAAAACGTTGCAAAGTATGAGATTCAAAAGTAATGTGTTGCCCTCATTGCAATTCAATTTTAGATAAAAATGCAAAGAAGGATGTTGAAAGAGTATGGCGTCAACAAAAGAGGGCATATGACAGGAGTTATCAAAGGACTCCACACCATTGGAGTAATCAGAGGAGAACATATGTTCCATCAGCAGGTGTTCCTTCTGAAAAATGGATTCAACCCAATGTTAAGTCCAATGCCAATCAACCAAAATGAAAGATGGTAGAAATTGGTCAAGGTTCTTCATACCATGACAATTACCATACTTCAAAAAAACACTCTTATAGTTCGAAGAATTACCTGGTGAAGAACCTTATGAAGAGAACACAACAGAGGAGATAACAGCGGAAAAAGAAATCTCCTTTTGAAGTTGGAAACGCAAGTAATAGTGCAAGGTTCCCACCTCTAACATTTGCTCAAGTGAGGAAGAAACCCATGGCTGAAAGAATCTCATTTCCACAACCAATAGTGCTCAAGTCTAAGGACAAAACCCCATTTCGAATGAAGACAATGATATGCTCACAAACAAATTTGAAATTAAGTCAGAGAATGAGTTTGATGTCATATGTAATGTTGTTTTTGTTTTACCCATACAATTCGACATACTGAATAAAGTCACTAACAACGAGGATGATTACCTTGTTGATGAAGTAACAAATAGTGAGCCTATGTGCTACTATGTTATGGGTAGTGGCATCATGGAGGAGGAAAATATTGTCTTTAAAAATACTAACAAAGATATGAATAAGCATATTAAGTCACTCTTAGTTCTTGATAAAGTTGACGAAGTAGGTGTGAACAAGGTTCTAGTAGATGACGGAGCTGCAGTCAATCTGATGCCACATTTCTTGTTGAAGAAGATTGGAAATATGGGCACAGATTTGACACCATATAATATGGTCTTGTCGGATTATGAAGGCAAGACAAGTAAAGCTTTATGAGTAGTTTGGATGACATTGATGTAGGAACAGTGGTTAGACCAACTTTATTTGTTGTTATTCCATCCAGGGTCAACTACAATTTACTCTTGGGTCGGGAGTGGATACATGGTGTGGGGGAAGTCTCCTCGACTTTACACCCAAGGATTTCAAGCTGGAGGCCTGATGGAATTCTAGAGAATAATGAAGCAGGTCAAAGCTACTTCGTCGCTGAAATGGATCATGTAGATAAGGGCACATTCGACAAGAAACTCACAACCATCGGACGCTACACTTCAGATAGAAATGAATCCTTTATGCGATGAGATGTCCTTTACTCGATATAGTTGGATCCTACTCATGGATTCATGTGTTAAGAAGACTCTGAGAAGAATGAATATGATGACGATGTCGCCGCGAATATGCAGTGGTGCATGGTAGAAAACATTGATGTATGAATCAAACATATTAGCTTGAATTGCGATATATATGGCTGGAAATCGGATAAAATGCGACTTTAGAAGGTGACATTTAATAAAAATTGGCTTTCGAATCCAGTATGTTCGAAACTAATAAAGTATTTGAGAGTGGTGAGAATCTAATTTCCATGTTGGTTAAAATAGACCATTCAACAATGGCTGAAGAGCATGAAGATAAATCACAAATTCAGAGGCTCGATTGTATCTATGATGATGAACCTTTGGGATTCAAAAAAGACCCATTAGTTTTAGCTAAGAGGATGCAAACTCAAGACCCGCTGGAGTGGTCGACTTAGGAGATAGAAAAATGAAAAAGCAAACATACATAAGTGCCAAGGTTGGTCCAGACCTAAAGATCCTGATGATTGAATTACTTAAAGAACTCAAGGACTATTTTGCATGGGATTAGGATGAAATGCTAGGTCTCAATCGAGATGTGGTGGAATTAAAGTTGCCAATTTGACCCGATAAGAGGTCGGTGAAGCAAACCCAAAGAAGATTTGCACCAAAAGTGGTGTTAAATATCAAAAAGTAAATTGAAAGGCTCTTGAAGAACAAGTTCATATGATCTACAAGGCATGTTGATTAGTTAACGAATGTATTCCATGTTATTAAAAAGAATGAGACTCTTAGAATTTGTATTGATTTTAGAGATTTGACACTACAACTCATAAAGACGAATATCCAATGTCTCTCGCTGATATGTTGATCATTAAGATTAATCAAAACAAAATGAATGCAATATTCAATACAAGCTCTTTATCAAATAAGAGGTAACTTCAATCTTTGATTGAACATTATATGTGTGTGTCCATCATTCATCAAAATATAATTATTTGACTAATCGCTCGTCATGTCAGTTATTATTGAAATTACTTGAAACTGTTCATCATTTTCATCCTTAGTCTTTTTCCTTGTTCATGGACCCTTCTCTAAAGATTAAGTGTAAGGGAGACTAGTGATACATTAGGATATTTAATATTTTGTGTGTAGCTGTTTTTTTTATTGTAACAGGTGAATGTATCATTTCTTGAGTGCAGTTTGACATTGGATTGTTATCTAAAAAGATTAGAGTTTCCATTATACTCCAACAAAGACTTTGGCAAAATCAAGTAGCAATGGTTCGTAAGGCGGAGTAGAAAGTTGTTTTTCTTTGGTGCCGTCGGAGAAAGATTGCTTGTAGACAAAGTTGGGAGTTGTCCAATATACACTCAGTTAATGGCAATCACTCAAACAAGAAATCAGTGGGATAAGGGGGATCGCCACACACGAATACTTGGAGCAGTTTATTGTGGATAACAAGGTTATTGGATCAAGATCTTGAGAGATCTTGTATTTTGTTAGCAGTTTAGTGTCTGCATCATCAGAGAGAATTATCATATGATAGTTCTTTGTAATCAACATGTTATAAACATTTTATCATTATAGCGGAGGACCGTGATTATGTTCCGATGGCATCATACGTTGAAGAGTGCATGTAGGAAAAGCGATGACGAATGTCAAAACACTATATATCTTTCTCTTTCCTTATCCTTCGTATTTTAAAAGCACATTCATTCATTCATAATTGTTGTTGCATATTTTCAAGATTGCATTGATTGTATATCATATAGGTTAGATCGTGTTTATAGCGATTTAATGTACACCCTCTGATCACTATTATAAGCAACAAAAATGTTTTTTGGTTCATTAAATAATTGATGTATCTCATATATAATAATGATCAGATAAATCATTTATTTAATTAATCTAAATTTTTTTTGTTATTTATAATAATGACCGAATTGTGTATAAACTTAAGTATATGATGTATCAATCTTAAGGAATCATCATAATATCAATTATGAACAGTTAGAAACATCCAATTAATGTGTCTTTAAATCGTTTAATTTAAAGTGAGTTTGTCATGTAAGCCTTCGTAATAATTTACCTAAGTGTCATGTAGAATATGAGACATATGCATGTGACAAAAACAAAATTAATTCTTAAGTGACCAATCAGACGCAATTAATACCAATACGAGGTCAATTGACTTGCACCTAAAAAAATGAACAAAAAGATCTTTTAGGATATTTATGACCAAAACTCTTTTATATGCGCCTTCTTCTAGGATATGAAAGAAAAGATCTTTATGTGCTTCTTTGGCAACTAACTTGATTACTGAGCAGAGAAAAAAGCAAGAGCACCAACAAAAGGAGCATTAATATAAGTTGCTGGCTCTGACTGTTGATAATTATTTCTATCATCAGAAAAATTGTCACTGCTATCTGGACCACCAACAACGGCTCCAACAAGAACATTTGGATTTGGTGACCCTGAATTCAGGTATTGAAACCCATTGTTACAAGAAATCTTCTGAGGCTGCTGGTGAATGGAAGGTAAAGAGGAACCTCTATGATGAATATGATTTGGATACCTCTCTCCAAAACCAACCATATAAGACATCTCTTTTGGATTATTCCCCAAAATGTAATCAACTTGTTTTTTTGCTAAGTTGATTAGGTTTTGTCCTGTGACTTTTGATGTTCCACACGAGACAACACCTCCATTTGAGTTGAGATACTTTGCGTATGTTAAGAGAAGGAAAGATGTAGATGTCACATACTGTAAATCGCTTGAACTATCTTTGTACAGAACTCCACCTGCAAAATTAACTTTTTTGTTAGTCAGTAGTAAAACTTTAAAATTTACTAAAATGTCACATGGGTTATATAGTAGTATATATATTTCATCTTAGTCATCAATAAGTTATATCGATATCTGACATTGACATTGACATGGACATAAACACATCTTTTTTTAGAGGTATCAGTATTACGGAGTTTATCTATGCCTTAAATAGAAGGATTAGGATTGGTGACCTGGGGTATACTGAGCCTGGAAACCAGGAGTTCCTGGCACTAAAGAACAGATGTAATTGTCTGCATGTGCCTTGTATAACTGAAATTCTTCAGAATTTTTCTCCAAGAAATCCTATAAAAATACCCATAAGTTACTGTTAATTAATGTTACATATGTTTGAAGTCAAAGTAAAGAGAGTTTAAGAAAAAGACACCTTTGAAAGTAATATTTTAGTTCCAGGTCGTTTGTCATCCCAACTGAAAGTGTAACCATCATCGTCGGCGCCTAATATGTGACCGTTGGATTGTATGAACTCCATGTAGGAATTTATTCCAGAAGCTTTGTAAATCCATGATGCACCCCAAAGTAACTCATCCTATTGATTTATTGATTTATTTTAAACATTTGAGATTAATTTAATCTATGATTTGTTTGGTTTTATAAAAATAATCAAAGGTGGTTTAGGATTTTACATGGTATCCAGAGTAGGAGCAATAAAACGGACAGACAATGGAATTAAGAGAGTCACTGTAAGAGCCTCTGTAACGGTCTGCAAAATTGAATACCTGAAGAAATAAATAACATTAATCCATAGATAAGAACATGAAAATTGATAAAAACAGAAACATAACTTGATTGTGTTAGAGAAGAGGAACTGAACTGACATTGATGGCTGCTCGAAGCAATTTTGAGGAATAGGCTGGATCAGAGTCTTTGAATACTAGTGATGAAGCTGCCAATGCAGCTGCAGTCTCGGCCGCGACATCAGAACCCGGGTTTTGAGGTGATACCTTATACACATTCCGCGGAGTGTCCATATCCTCTGGCCTTTCCCAACACCTATGATCCAAGTTAGGTTCTCCAACCTACATTAAACATATGTTCAGATCATATACTATGTGATGTAAATAAGAGTCCAGAATCACCGGTAACTCACTTGGACATATAATGTGTCTGGAGTTGTGGTGGCGGCCTTAAGAAGATAATCTGCGCTCCACCGGATAGCTTCTCGAGCATTGTCAATCTGATCATGCATTGAGTTTCCAAATTCAATGACACTCCATGCTAATAGTGTTGTTGTAAAAGCCATCGGAAGCCCAAACTTGACATTGTCACCAGCATCATAATAACCACCAACTAAGTCCACCTGAAACAATACCTAATACAATTAACATGCATGGTTTAAACTAATTACAAGTTAATTAATGACTTAAATTTAAGCATGCAATGTATAATACATGATAAGAAGAGCCATCTGATAATCCAGAATCAGCCCTCCACGTTAGCCTCTGGTTGGATGGCAATCTTCCAGAACGCTGTCCTTCAAAGAAAAGAATAGATTTTTCAAGAGCCTCGTGATATTCTTGTGAACTGAAACCAAAACTTGGTTGAAGATTGAATGAACAAAGCAGTAGCATTAACAGAAAGTGTAAACATAATGTGGTGGCTGAAATTGAAGTTGAAGGCATCTCTTTTTGGGGGAGTGTATGAGGTGGGATAGGATAGTTTATAACATAGGAAAACTACAATACAAGGTTGTGTTTATATAGATGAAGTTGGAAGTTGGAAGGTTAGTTGAAATGGACGTTAATGTTAACTGTTTAATCACGGGATCAACTGCGCCAACCAATGATCACACTTCCTTCTCCTTATTATTTATTTATTGTATACTCATCTCTCGTCTCAAATATATATATATATATATATATATATATATATATATATATATATATATATATATATATATATATATATATATATATATATATATATATATATATATAAAAGATGGTAAAAAATTTTAAGGATTTAATCTAAAATTTGAGTTTTTGTTTTTACATTTGTTGAATAAATTTTGTTAGTATTTAGGATTGGAACGAATATACTTTTAAATAAATGGGTTATTTCATCTTAAGTTCTAAAAGAAAACTTTTTTTTTGTTTGGAATTTTTTTCTTTTCAGTTTTCTTCTTGTTAGAAATAAATAGAAAAGCTTGATAATTTGAAGAGGGTAACGGTGGTAAGTTAGGCTTGAATATTCACCTCATTAATTATTCGTTGCTTTGAAACACTTTGAAACACGTAACAACTGTTTTTCATATTTAATGTTTTTCTTCTTTTTTCTTTTCTAGCAAATAATGAAAGAGGCTTATTTTTGACAAATACAGTAAACTGTCCGACTGAAACTTCTAATATAAGAATTAATGGGAACAACAACGTGTGAAATGATGTTTTTTTTTTTATAATCCTCAATATCCTATTATAAAAAATATTTAATTGAAATACATTGACAAGGTAAATGAATTTTACACCGTCAATTAATCTTAGACGTTGGATATTAAAATAAATTTGACTTTTATTTTAAAAATCTATAAAGTAATGCAAACGGATGATGGTGATAAATGTGTAAATCTTTTTACACTGACAATGTATAGTAATTAATCTCTTACAATAAATATATTTTTAAATTTATTAAATAATTAATATATTTATTATTTTACAGACTAAATACAATTTTTATTTAATAAATATAAAAATCATTTTTTTTATAACAGAGAGAATATATTTTTTTACTACATATTTTATAAAGAAAAAAATTGTGTTAGACAGTCGATAACTATCATAAAATTTGGTCAAATCTCTATGACATGGATCAACTACGAAATAATATGAATGATAGGTTGTTGTCCGTAAACAACGTGTTGTATGGCTCGAGTACAGTGTCAAAAGAGGAAGGATTGTTGTATCACTGTCTGAATGTAGTGAAAAATAAGAAGAGTTCCCACATTTTAGTGTACAGGTGTGAGTGAAAATTTTAGTTCATGAGAATATGATTCGTTTTGGATCATGGAATGTATGCACACATATTATAAAATCTATGGAAACAGTTGACATTATGGTTAGAAGGAGGATTGATTTTATGTATCTACAAAAAAAACTAAGTGGACATGTGAAAAAGCAAAAAATTAGACAATTTGGGATTTAAGTTTTAGTACGCCAGAAAAGTTAGATCGAGAAATGGGATGAGGATTATTGTGGACAATGAGTGAAAGAATGATATTGTAGATGTGAAAAGAGTAGGAGATCGAATCATAGACTTGAAATTTATAGTGGAACAAGACGCCTTTAATGTTATTACTGCTTACGCACCTCAGGTTGTATCAGTAGAATACCTTAAGGTAAATTTTTTGGAGGATTTAGAAGACTCACTTAAGGATATACCCTAAAGAGAGAATCTTTTCCTAGGAGGGGATCTTAATGGACATGTAGGTAGCATAGCAAGAGGCTTTGAGAGAGTTCATAGAGAGTTTGGTCTAGGGGAGGTGAATGCGAAGGGTAAATTCATTTTGGAGTTTTTGTCGCCTTTGGACCTGACAATAGCAAATACATGGTTCAGAAAAAGAGATGAACATCTTATCACATATAAAAATGGGGTGACATGTTTTCAAATGGATTTTTTTCTTATCAGAATGTCAGATAGGAAATTATTATTTTATTGTAAATTTATTATGAGAGAAAGCTTGACTATCCAACATAGAGTTTGGATTATGCATGTAAGAAAAAAGGGGAAGCAAAGAGAAGAAGTCATGTGGGAGGCCCACAGATCAAGTGGTGGCATTTGAAGGATGAAAAACAAAGAATCTTCCAACACAAGACCTTGACGGAGGATTTGAAAAAACACAAGGAAATGCAAATGATATGTGGAACAAGATGGTCAAAGATATTACAAAAGTGGCCAAAGAGACTTTGAGTAAATCTAGAGGTTTTGGACCTAGAGGTAAAGAATCATGGTGGTGGAATGAAAGTATCCAAAGTAAAGTTAGAGTTAAAAAGGATTATTTGAAGAATGGTATAAGTGTAAAAATGATGAAACTTGGAAAAAGTACAAGAAAGCTAAGAATGAGACCAAGAAGGCGGTAAGTAAAACGAAAATCCAAGTTTTTGACGGATTATACCAATCTCTATGAATCAATGAGGGAGAGAATATATATATATATATATATATATATATATATATATATATATATATATATATATATATATATATATATATATATATATATATATATATATATATATATATATATATACATACATATACATACTTGTTAAGGAAGGAGAAAGAAAGACTCGAGATTTGAATCAAGTGAAATGTGTTAAAGATTAAGAAGACAAAGTATCAGTTTAGGAAAAAGATATAAAGGATATGTGCAGGACATATTTCTAAAATTTATTTAATGAAGGATATCATATCTCTTTGGACTCTAGCAGACTCGACAATAGAGAAGAGGATCATAACTATAATTACTATCGTCGAATTCATAAATAAGAGGTGAAAAAGGCGTTGAAAAGAATGAGTAATAGTAAGGAGGTTGGACCAGGCAACATACATATTGAAGTGTGGAAAATTCTTGAAGATAGAGGTATTGAGTGGTTCTCCAAACTTTTTAATAAAATTATGAGGTTAAAGCGCTTATCAGATGAGTGGAGAATAAGTACTTTAGTTACAACCTATAAGAACAAGGGGAATGTACAAAATTGTGCAAATTATACGGGGATTAAGCTTAAGAGTGATTGAACGAAGATTAAGAAAAAAACTAAAGTCACCGATAATCAATTTCGTATTATGCTAAAAAGGTCGACCGTGGAAACGATCTATCTATCACTACGTGTGATATGGAACAGTATTAGATGGACCAATCAATCCATCACTTAATTTTTATTGACTTGGAGAAGGCTTATAATAGAGTTCCTAGAGAGATTTTGTGGAAAACTCTTGAGAAGAATATGGTTTAAATTACATATATTTGAGTTATTCAAAATATGTATGAAGGGGTACTGACTAGTGTGCCGACACATGGTGGATAGACAGATTATTCTCCCATTACAATAGGTTTGCATCAAGGTTCAGCCTTAAGCCCTTCCCTTTTTACCTTAATTTTGGATATACTCATGGAACACATCCAAGAAACTAGCACATATATTCATGCTTTTTGCAGATGATATAGTCATTCTTGGAGAGTCGAATGAAGATTTAAATGAAAGGTTGGAGACGAGCTTTAGAAACACGTGATTTTTGCCCAAGTAGAAGTAAAATAGAGTATATGGATTATAAGTTCAACAAAAGAAAAAGCATTTATAATATCGAGGTGAAAATTGGAGATCATAGCATCCCTCGAGTCACATAGTTTAAATATTTTGGATCCGTAATACAAAATGATAAGGAAATAGAACGGGATGTAAACCATCAAATTCAAGTTGGGTGGCTGAAATGGAGAAGGGTTCATGTGTATTATGTGACACGAAGGTGTCGCTTAAGCTGAAGGGAAAATTTTATTGGACTGCGGTAAGACATGCGAGGTTGTTCAAGACAAAATGTTGGGCAATTAAGAATCAACACGAGAATAAAGTCAGTGTAGCATAGATGAGGATGTGGCTATAGATGTGTAGTAAGACTCAATATGATAAAATTAGAAATGAAAAAATTAGAGAGAGTGTTAGGATAACGCCTATAATAGAGAAGATGATGAAAAATAGATTTATGTGGTTTAAAAATGTAAGAGTAGATTAAATAGAGAGAGGTCAAACAATTAGAGGAAGATAAAGTCATAGAAAGACTAAGAGAAATTATTAATAAAGATTTTGAAATTGACGATTTTGATAAAAACATCATCCTTGATAAAATATTATGATAAAAATTGATCCATATAATTGATTTTATTTAGTGTAATAAAGTTGTTTTATCCAAGTCATTTTGAGGTTCTTACATTTTCAATTTTTTTCACTATATGCCAACCATTTGTGGAACCTTTGTTAAAAAAAATGTCATTTTATAATAGTTTGGGAATGTATATGATCTTACCCTCACAAATTTAAATCTCTATCTATTGTGGCTAATCATTAACACATCTAAAATAGACATAGAGAAAGGGATACAGATATATGCAAGATATATTAACCGATGCTCCATGTCTTATAGTGGCAATGGGGCTGATGTGATGTGAGAAGTAATCCCATCCATATCACCCCTCAACTCACTCATAGCCACAAATAATTTATTGTTTGGATTTTCAACGAATTTGATGATATCTATAGATACGTTACTAGTAGTTGTTGCAGTTTACGGTACCGAACATCGAAACTAACTTCCAAAATTTCGTCCAAAAAAAAACTCTGGAATAGTATTAAACATTTTCATTGACTAGTGCATGATTTCTAGCAACGAAATGCACGTTTTCACCGTGAGCATTAGCGTAATTTACGCCATGAAATTGGACTCATGAAACTTGTTAAAAGTTGACCTATATGAGGTGCCAAAATTTAAGGCGAAGGTTGGGTTTGAGAATTGTGAGGAAGAGTATGGAGAAGTGTAATTTGTCCGTAGCAACAATGTCACGGGAGCACAAGAAAGTCACATGAAGAGTCAACTAACCAAGTTGAAAGGCACGAGTGAGAAAAGAGGCAGCAAAAGAGAAACAACAGTGAAGGGAGTGACGTAAAATATTTGCAGGCCAAAATTTTCAATGGATTCTAATTCTACAGTGGCATGACATAGAGCCAATCAGAAAGAACAGTAGATATATCATGTGATAAGGATGTTCACATGAATTCAAGGATTTCTTTCGGTGGGAATGGGAGAGAGAGAGAGTAATGCATCTTGAAATTAATTTGCAATGCGTGGAAGAGAAGGGAATTTCTTTTATGTGCCTTGATTTCGGGCTACCAACATCATATTATGAGATTGTTTGGAAAAATTCTAATTTGAATCTTGGTTAGAATAATATTTTATCATAATCTACTTACATTCAACTAAAATGCATATTAATGGTCATCTGTGTTGCATAGATATGTGTCACATTTTGAAAAATACAATTTTTTGTGAAGCATTTGCATGTTTGTTAAAAAATAATTCAAACATAATTGCTATCGAATTTTATTTATTTCAAATGAGGAAAGAGAAAATATTGATTAAATCCTTAAAAGAAAATATCGATTAAATCCTTAAAAGAAAAAAGAAAATTGTGGTTGCAATCAAATTTTGGATTCGGGAGTCGATTACGCAAAGGGAATGTGTCAGCACCCCTTACGTCCGTTGAACTCAAAGAAAACCTTTCAAATATATTTGCGATTGAATGTTAGCGTATGTTAATTGTTTTCTTTAACTTATTGAGCGAAAAAAGAAAGAAAATATTTTTAGGGTTTTTTTTATCAATGTGTCTAACAAGATTTCAAAATTATGCTCCTACGTATCACCAGATGCGATAGAGAACTCAAGGTTACTTAATTTTTTTTAGCAAATAACTATTTGTTGGTTGCTTTTTAGGAGTAACGCTTTAAACATATTGAGTGGTTAAATTTGTGTTTGTTGCTCGCTCTTGGAGACTGTAGTCTTTGTTTGTTTCACTTCGACATGGATAAAGCATATTTTTTCTGAAAACGGTTTTCGAAGTCGCACAAGGTCGGAAAACAAGTTTAATTGGTTTGAGTATGTTTTAGGCTTGGAAGACGAGTATTCATGACTTACAAGCGATTACCACTTGAGCCTTATACTTGGGACAATGACTGGACTTTTCACCCAAGTAGTCTTTTTTTGTCCAATTTGTTGCAAAAAAAGTTTGAATATTTACAAGTGTTTTGAATGAAAGACAAACACTTGAGCTTGCAAGCTATTACAACTTGCGCTTAGTGTTTGGGACTATGACTGAACATTTCCCCAAAGTAATTTTTTTCTTTCAATTTATTGTAAAAAGAAGACGCGTTTGTATTTTTGGCGAAAGACGGAGTATTTATGACTTACAAGCGATTACCACTTAGGCCTAATACTCGGGGATATGATCGGACCTTTTCATTTATTTGAAATGGTCAAAGCATGAATTAGTCGTTTTGAGTTTGATTATGAAAAGAGTTTGACGATGGGTCAAACGTTTATTCACGTTGTGACATGAAAATGGTTGATAAATGGTTTAAAATTGATAATGAAAATGGCTCGATTTGAAGAAATATTTGACGTTGGATCAAGAACTCATGTTGCATTCTATTTGATTTTGATTTGGGAAACGACTTGACATTGGATCAAGCATATTTTTATTTTTCTTTTAAAAATGCTTCTTTTTAAATTCTTTTTTATTAACTCTAAGCTAATAGACAAGTAAAAGAAAACAATAAAATTTATTACAAATTATTGGAGAGGGATACATTTGAAATGAGGGGTATAATGTGATAATAAAAATAAAGAAATAGGAATAAAAAAAATAAGCCACATCCAATTAAGTAGAAAAATATTAATATGGGAAAAAGAAGACATAACCTCAAAATAAATCAATAATAAAAAAATGAATAATTAGTAGGGTTAATTAACATTAATTAATAAAATTAATTAAGTGATATTAATTAATTAAACTACTTAATTCCAATTAACAAGATTAATTATAAACAAAAAAACAAAAACAAAAAAAACAAAGGACTAAAAAAAACCAAATGGGCTATAGAATGAAGAAAAGGATAAGCTCAATCTAGGGAGTCATAAATAGCAATCCAATGGGGATGATAGATTCGTAAATAGCAATCCAATGGGGTGTTATCATCAATTTGGGCACAGACCCAATGATGGAAGGCACGGTTGAGGGTCAATCAGTTTGACCAAATGAAGGGTGTTTGATTTGAAGACTCTAGTGGTCAACAAAGATTAAATGTTGATGAGGGCGAGGGTACGCCAGACTACTATGGGCAATGCTACATACAATTGGGGAACTTGGCCGCCAGCATGGGCGCCAAGTCTCCATCAATGGATGGTCCCTAGGATGAGTTTAAAAACTCAAATCTAAGGGGATAAAGCTTGTTTCCTCTCCCCTACTCTCTTATATCAAAACTCATACTTCTCTTTTTCTTTGTAATTCTGAACCTTTCGTTCCAAAACCCATCAGAAAAGGTAGTGGCTAGCCGGCCAAGGGCGGCGACACCACCGTCTTCTCCAATAAACCCAATCTCAAACCACCAAACACCAATCACTAACCCCTATTAAAATCTCTCCCTCATTCCAAATCCACCATCAGTTTTCACAAATTCCTAACCAAGTGCTCAAATCGCCCTCATTGATCCCTAACCTCAACCTATGTCCAAACACACTCAAAATGAGCAAAAGCAAACACTTACGCACGCCACCTCTACAAATCACAATCACAAAAAAGGAAAAAAATACACAAGGACCAAGAAACCCTAAATTTACAAACCAAAATTAAATGATTATGAGTTTAATTTATTTCTCTATTTTACTATTCATCCTTCTTCTCTTTCTTTTTATCCCTTTTTTTAACTCTATGATGTACTATTAAGTGTTGTTGTCATTTGATTGTGTTATCTTGGACGAAGGTGATAGCTCAACCTTTATTAGAGTTTTAATGTGAAACTCTTATTAGGTTTAGGAAGGAGCTTTAAGTAGTATGAGAGTGGTAGTGAGGCTGAGGTTAGGTCCAATAACTTGGCAAAAGTTATGTAGCTCTAACTTGACGTAGAGTGATTCATATATGGAATCACTCTATGAGAAAACCGATCAAAGTTCTCAATAGACTTCTACAGAGTAACCTTAGTGAGAAAAAATGATCCCATTAAATGAAACAACAACCTTGTTTTTATATTGTAGCCTAACACGTATGAAAAAGCATCAAGTGTGTGAGTTTTAAAAAATTTGAGAAAGTTTCATGCAAGAATCGTATGAATGGCGTGAGAAATTGTGAGTTGTGAAATTGAGTGTGATTTCCCTAATTTTGTGGGGTTGTTAATGGGATAGGGGAATACGTGAGGTGTAATATGTGATGTTTATTGATGAATTATGGATGTATGTGATGAGCTCATGTGTTTGGTTCATGCTATTGAGTCTATTTTCCTTTGATTTTCTCATAATGTTTAGATATGTATGGTATTGATGCTCATAACTTTTTGTTTCGCTATTTTTCCTTCATGATGTATAGTGTATTTTTATATTGTTGATTCTAAGTGTTGGCAGCAATTTTGGTAAAATAAAGAGTGTTCACAAGATGTTATGTGTGATGTCTTAACATGAGATATCATATGTACCTGCTGAAGTTCAAGAACATGTTCATGCATGATTGTTTCAGAATGTCATACACAAGGTCATGGCATCTGATATATGTGTACCTGCTGGAGCTTAAATGAAAGACATGTTCATGCAGGATTGTTCCAAGATGTCATACACAAGGTCATGGCATCTGATATGGTTGTACCTGCTGGAAGTTATAAAAGGAATTATGGAATTATGCAGGATTTTTCCAGGATGTCAGACCCGATGTCATGACATCCTGTACACAGAACATTCAGTGTGAATGTCTGGTGTTTTGTGATTGCACAATTAATGGAAATCTGTGTGTGGTTGAAGATCTGATTTACAGGCGCATTCAATCATTGATTACAACCTGATTTACTTATTTTCCAAGGAAATCTAACCAGCTGTCATAAGAAGATTTAATTGGAAAATAGATTTAGGGTTTTCAAGATGTCCAAGCCCAACTGAAAGCTTCTATAAAAATGGACTTAGAAAACCTGTTTTACAACACAACCAATACTGAGCGAAATATGGAGAGAGAGTTATGGTTTGTGTCTATTTAGTTGTAAGACTTGTAAGCCAATCAAGTCATCTTTTGATGATTGAATTAGACTGATTTGTGGTTGTAATTTGTCACTCTAAAGCTGTTAAGAAAGAGTGTGTGTCTACTTGATCAAAGCTGTGAAGCAAGATCAAGTGTGTGTCTTCTTAATCAAAGCTGTGAAGCAAGATCAAGAGTGTGTCTTCTTGATTGAAACTGTGAAGTAAAATCAAAAGTGTGTTATTGAAAAGTGTTTTCTTTTCTCAAGGGATTGTTGTTTAAGATCACAGGTGTGATTGTTGGGAAGTGAGTGGGTTCTCATATCTAAGAGTGCTTAGGTAGAAATTACACGGGTAGAGATCACGTGAGAAAGACTGTAACTTGTTGAAGTGTACGGAGAGTCTTTGAACTGATTCTATTTTAGTGAATTTCCTTCCTGGCTTGGTAGCCCTCAGATGTAGGTGAGTTGGACCGAACTGGGTTAACAATTGCTTGTGTATCTTGCATTACCATTCTCTATCTTTATTCTGTTTGCATTACTCAGATATTAGTGTCGTGACATTACCTTTGACATCTCATATCTGATACCAGAATTTCAATTGGTATCAGAGCAGGCATCCTGCTCTGGTTCTGGGTGAGATCTAGGGGCAATACTTTCTGGTACAATGGAGAGAGATAGAGGATCTGTTCACAGGCCACCAATTTTGGATGGTTCTAACTACAACTATTGGAAACCTCGAATGGTAGCCTTTCTAAAATCTCTTGATAACAAGGCTTGGAAGGATGTGTTGACAGGCTGGGTGCACCCTGTAGTTACTAAAGAAGGAGAAGCCACTACTGAGAAAAAGCCTGAAGAACAATGGTCCAAAGAGGAGGATGACCTAGCCCTTGGAAATTCTAAAGCATTGAATTCCATCTTCAATGGAGTGGACAAGAACATCTTCAGATTAGTAAACAACTGTGAAGTAGCTAAAGATGCTTGGGACATTCTCAAAACCACTCATGAAGGCACCTCTAGAGTGAAAATGTCCAGACTACAGCTGCTCACCACCAAGTTTGAAAACTTAAGGATGAAAGAAGATGAAAATATTCATGAATTTTACATGAGTATCCTTGAAATTGCCAATGCCTCTGGAGCTTTGGGAGAGAAGATGTCAGATGAAAAGTTAGTAAGAAAAATACTCAGATCACTCCCCAAGAGATTTTCTATGAAAGTAACAGCCATAGAAGAATCTCAAGACATCTCAAATATGAGAGTTGATGAGCTAATTGGATCCCTCCAAACATTTGAGATAGGAATATGTGATGGAGCTGAAAAGAAAGCCAAGAGCGTAGCATTCATGTCAAACACTGAAGAGGAAGATGAGGAAGGTGGTCAAGATATTGATGAAGATCTGGCAAATGAGATAGCAATGTTGGGAAGACAGTTCAACAGACTGATGAAAAAGGTAGATGTGAGAGCAAAGGGCAATGTCAAGAACATCGCCTCTAACATTAGTAAATCCAACAACTTTGGTAAGAAAACAAAGTCTGAAGAAAATCCCAAAGAAGTTCAGTGCTATGAGTGTAATGGGTATGGTCATATTAAAACTGAATGTGGGACCTACCTCAAGAAACAAAAGAGGAGTCTTGTTGCCTCTTGGTCTGATGGAAGTGAAATAGAAGAAGCTACAAACCATGTGACTGCATTGACAGAAAGATGGGGGTCTGAGGAAGAGTCAATTGATGATGAAAGAACCTTTGAAGAGCTGGCCACTACCTACAAAGAGTTGTGCCACAGAAGTGCAGGAGTGTGCAGACAAGTTGAAAGCTAGAAGAAAGTGATAGCTCAATGGAAAATGAAAAGGAAGAGTATGTGGAAACCATCTCAAAATTGAAGACTGAAGTTGTATTCTTGAATTCCAAACTAGATGAGATGACTAAGTATGTAAGAATGCTTAACAATGGATCTGCCATCTTAGACAAGATTCTCCAGACTGGCCAAATAACAGGAAACAAATCTGGCATTGGATTCAAGGCTGAGTGCAATTACACTGGTTGCAAACCAAAATCCAAACCTAAGTGCAGCCATGTTAAAAGCAGACCTGAGATGTCACATCAGATGTTACAACAGCAGAAAGGGAAACATCAAAGATGGAGATGCTAATACTGTGGAAAATTTGGCCACCTGAAGCCCTTCTGCTATAAGCTATATGGTTATCCTGGCCCTGTTCAGTCTCAATACCAATCAAGATCCAAGCATCACAGGACTGTCAACAAAAAGCAATGGGTTCCTAAGACAAAGGTTACAAGTCTAATAACTCACACTTCCCTCAGAGTTTCAGCCAAAAAAGATTGGTATTTTGACAGTGGTTGCTCCAGACATATGACTAGGAACAAAAATCTGCTAACTGAACTTCACCCTCATGCCATGAGTTATGTTACCTTTGGTGATGGTGCAAAGGGTGAAATTAAGGGAATGGGTAGGCTGGATTGCCCTGGAGTTCCTGACCTTGACGATGTCCTACTTGTTAAGGGATTAACTGCTAATCTTATAAGCATCAGTCAACTGTGTGATCAAGGCCTGAATGTAAACTTCACCAGAACTGAATGTCTGATTACTAGCAAGGAAAATGAAGTAATCATGAAGGGAGTTAGGTCCAAAGACAACTGCTACATGTGGAGCTCTCAAGAAATTGGATACTCCTCAATGTGTACCTTAGCCAAAGAGGAAGAAGTGAAGATATGGCATCAAAGATTGGGCCACCTGCACCTTTAAGGTATGAAGAGGATCATATCAGTTGAAGTTGTTAGAGGAATTCCCAACTTAAAGATTGATGAGGGAAAATCTGTGGAGAATGTCAGATTGGAAAACAAACAAGGATGTCACACCAGAGGCTCAGACATGACACCACTACCAAAGTCTTGGAACTCCTTCATATGGACTTGATAGGACCCATGCAAGTAGAAAGCCTTGGTGGGAAGAAGTATGCATATGTGGTGGTGGATGATTTCTCCAGATACACCTGGATCAATTTTATAAGAGAAAAATTTGATGTATTTGAAGTCTTTAAGGAGCTTTGTCTGAAACTTCAAAGGGAAAAAGAAAGTCCTGTTGTCAAAATTAGAAGTGATCATGGGAAGGAGTTTGAGAACAGCAAATTTGTTGAATTGTGTTCTTCATAAGGAATTCATCATGATTTCTCATCTCTCATCACTCCCCAGCAAAATGGTGTGGTGGAAAGAAAAAATAGGACTCTTCAAGAATCAGCCAGAGCTATGATTAATGCTAAGAAATTGCCCTACCATTTTTGGGCTGAAGCCATGAACACAGCCTACTATGTTCACAACAGAGTGACATTAAAGAAAGGGACTCCCAAAACCCTTTATGAAGTCTGGAAAGGAAGAAAACCTACCGTCAAATACTTCCATGTATTTGGTAGCAAATGTTATATCTTAGCTGATCGTGAGCAAAGAAGGAAGATGGATCCCAAAAGTGATGAAGGAATATTTCTGGGCTATTCAACAAACAGCAGAGCTTACAGGGTCTTTAATTCCAGAACTAATGTCTTGATGGAATCCATTAATGTTATGGTTGATGACCAACAGACTGATGTCAAGGATGATGTCGAGACATCTCTGAATGATTCTCCAGCTGACCTCTCAGACAAAAATAAGGAAGAAGAACCTCCTCAAGCTAAACCTGAAGATGATAGAATCAACAAGGGTCCCTCTATCAGAATTCAGAAGGATCATCCCAAAGATCTTATCATAGGAGATCCAGATAAAGGAGTCACGACTAGATCAAGGGAAGTGATCTCACATGGCTGCTTTGTGTCAAAGATTGAACCCAGAAATATCAAGGAAGCCTTGACTGATGAGTTCTGGATCAATGCCATGCAAGAGGAGTTAGGCCAATTCAAGAGAAATGAAGTATGGGAATTGGTTCCTAGACCTGAAGGAGTAAATGGCATAGGTACAAAGTGGGTATATAAGAATAAATCTTATGAACAAGGGGTTGTTACTAAAAACAAAGCTAGATTAGTAGCTCAAGGATATACTCAAGTTGAAGGAGTAGACTTTGATGAAACATTTGCTCCTGTAGCTCGCCTTGGGTCCATTAGATTATTGCTTGGAGTGGCATGTATTCTAAAATTCAAACTGTTTCAAATGGATGTAAAAAGTGTCTTCCTGAATGGCTACTTAAATGAAGAAGTATATGTTGAACAGCCTAAAGGATTCACAGATCCAAATCTTCCACAACATGTGTACATATTGAAGAAAGCCCTCTATGGGTTGAAGCAAGCTCCCAGGGCTTGGTATGAGAGACTCACAATATTCCTCACTGACAATGGATACAGGAAAGGAGGTATTGACAAAACTCTGTTTGTGAAGAATGAAGGAGGAAAGCTCATGGTGGCACAAATATATGTAGATGACATTGTATTTTGTGGGATGTCAGAACAGATGGTTGAACATTTTGTTAGACAAATGAAATCTGAGTTTGAGATGAGCCTTGTTGGAGAACTGACCTACTTTCTTGGGCTACAAGTCAAACAGATGGAAGACTCTATCTTTCTATCTCAAAGCAAGTATGCCAAGAACATTGTGAAGAAGTTTGGGATGGAAAATGCAAGCCATAAAAGGACACCTGCTCCTACTCATGTGAAAATCTCCAAAGATGAAAATGGTGTCAGTGTATATCAGAGTCTATACAGAAGCATGATAGGTAGTCTGCTATATCTCACAGCAAGCAGACCTGATATTGCATTTGCTGTAGGTGTTTGTGCTAGGTATCAAGCTGAACCAAAAGTCAGTCACATAAACCAAGTAAAGAGAATACTGAAATATGTCAATGGCACCAGTGACTATGGGATGTTGTATACTCATGGATCTGGATCCATGCTGACTGGTTACTGTGATGCTGATTGGGCTGGAAGTGCTGATGATAGGAAAAGCACATATGGAGGATGCTTCTTTTTGGGGAATAATCTGATTTCATGGTTCAGCAAGAAACAAAACTGTGTATCTCTATCCACTGTTGAAGCTGAATACATAGCAACTGGGAGTAGCTGTTCTCAACTGGTCTGGATGAAGAAAATGTTGTCTGAATACAATGTCACACAAGAAGTCATGACATTATACTGTGATAACCTGAGTGCCATAAATATTTCCAAAAATCCTATTCAACATAGAAGGACAAAGCACATTAACATTCGTCATCACTTCATTAGAGAACTGGTAGAAGAAAAGATCATAACTCTGGAGCATGTCACTACTGAAAAGCAATTAGCAGACATTTTCACTAAAGCTTTGGATGCCAATAAATTTGAATGTTTAAGGGGGAAGTTGGAGATCTGTGTTCATGAGAACCTATAGCAAGCAAAGGAGTTTGGGTTTGTTCATCCCAAAGGATAATTCTGACTGGGAGAAGTGTGCTGTGAAGATTGTGGTGTTGCTATTTAGATGCTGCAGTTTTATTGTTTTTTTGAAAAAGTGTAGTTTGTGGCAGTCCTCATTGATGCCTTTTTGTAATATTTTGGGCTCTTAATGAGTTCCTTGGATTTGTTCATTATCCCAGCTATCACAGTTGTGTATTGTCATACCCCAAAATTTGCCCGTTAATATTACAAGGCATTTTCAAGACACTCCAACTCATTTTTCAAGGCACTGATCCCAAAAGAACAAAGGCCCAGCACACAAATGGCCAAATCCAGAAAATGGCCCAAACTGGCCTGCTCGCTAGGCGAGCAAAACCTTTGCCTAGCGAAGCGTGCGAATACCAGAAAATTCTGGGCTTCATTCTGAGCCCATTAGGTCACGAAAAAGCATTATAAATACTAAGGACTTCATTCAGAAAAGGGGAGAACGAAAACGGAAGGAAGACGGGAGCAAGAGTAAAGGCACAGCAAACCCTGGAGGCTAACCCAGAGAATTCAGAGCAACCCTAAAGGAAACCCTGAAGGAAACTCATTTGCATCAAGGTCCAACTCAATCCGACTCGCCAATTCGAGGTTGCAATTCGATTGCAAACAGGTTTGCATTACTATTACCGCTTTATGTTCTTAATTTGCATGTGATATTATAATCGAATTCATAAACATATTTGAGGTTTTTGCATGTGAATTTGAGTGTGCCTGAATATTGTGAATGTTGAACCATGTAATTTATGTATCGGATGCCTTAAGGCGCGCAGCAGGTTGAGGTCATACTGTTCTGAAATTCAAAACCCGCAGCCGCTCGCTAGCACATCGCTAAGCGAGCATGTAGCGAGTATTCGCTAGGCCTTCGCTAGGCGAGGCAGAGGCGAACGTGACAGTCGCTAATATTTTAATTGTTCTGTTCTATGCTTATCTGATCTGTTCTATGTTAATCATGCGTTATTTTGCCTGACATTCTTACTGCTGTGTTTCTTTTTGCGGTGCAATCCTCGATTGCACCCTGATTTGGTATCCTGACCTGTGTGCTGAATGTTGTAAAGGTTCACATATTCCCAGGAACAAGTAGCTTGCTAGGTATTCCACTTTATTTGTGGGATACCCTTGTGGAGATTCATCCTAATTACCTAATCGATTTTAATGTGGACCTAATTTCTTAATTGATTATAACTACCTAATTGATTGTAAAATATTGCCGTTGATTTTGGGGATCTTGGACCTCTCTTTGTTGCCCTACGATATTACGGTATTAGGGTCATGTCCCGCGAATGTGGGGATACACTTAGCAAAGACCCTTCGGTTAAATCATCATATTCCCTCGAATGTTGCCTTTGTCCCTCGATGACCCTTCGGTATAGCCTACGGTTAAATGATGATCGTCCCTTCGAATGCTAAGGTATCCCTACAAAGGTTGCCTTCAATGACCAATCGATGACCCTACGATGTCCCTTTACATCCAAAGGATAAAACTACTTACTTCTCAATAGTAAGGACAGTTTTACCCTCATAAGGATAGGAAATGCCCATAAAGACCTTGGGTAGGTATAACTCTTCATTGCTTACTCACAACTTAAAATACTTTTCACACCTCACACCTTTCAAAACATCTTTTAGAAAATCACCACTTGGCATACATTCGTACTAGAATCATTGCCGAGTTATATTTTTCTAAACGATTTTCAAAACTAAACGAGATAACCACCTTGTATACATTCATACAAGAATCATTACAAAGTTAAATTCTCCTTTTCAAAACATTTCCTAAACATTTCTCAAACACTTTTTCAAATAAGAAAAACATAAGTGATTAAGCAATTAAGAGCCCATGGATAACCATGGATACAAAGGGTGCTAAAACCTTCCCTTTGTATAATGTACCTCCCGAACCCAAAAATCTAAATTAAGGTCTTTCCTGTTCTTTTCCACCTTTCCTTATTGGATAAAAGAAAAGTCGGTGGCGACTCTTGCTAACCGCGACATTTGCTTTCCAAAGCAAAAACACCAAAGTCCAGTTCACCGTATGACAGAACTGGCGACTCTGCTGGGGATTACAAAGAGAGGTCACCTTAAAAAAAATCATTTATGTTGTCAAATTGTTCCTTCTTTTAAGGGTATTTTCGAGTGAAAGATCCTACACCCGGATCTAGTGTACCTTAGGTAAGTAGCAATAGATCATCGCGACTATCCGGCGTATACTGGAATGGTTAAAATGATGGCTACGGTTAATGTGACACTTTTGATGTCCTGATGTTCCTCATGTTTACTTGAGGAAAAATTTGGCATTCGCGTGGTGTCATCAAAACATTAACCAGACCTTTAGAACCTTAATTGACTCATCTTGGCCATTAGAAAGTAGTGAGATAACTGACTTCGGTTCCGACTGGGGTTGGTTGAGACTCGATACTACACTCTTTGAGATTGGACTTTAGGGAAACTTCGGTCAACCACTTGGTGTTGCACTGAAGTGGACTTAAAGAAAGGTCGATGATTTGAGATCCTTCTAGAACCCGGTTACTATTATAGGACAGGTTGAACCAACCAAACTTCAGTGGGGAGGGTACTTACCTATGGAACCCATTTCAAGGACTCTAAACATTGAAAACCTTTCATACATTGCATAACATCATAACATCATAACATCATGGCATTGTACTAACCATTTCAAGGACTCTAAACATTGAAAACCTTTCATACATTGCATAGCATAACATACATTGCATAGCATAACATAACATTGCATAACAGGTACTCTAAAGGGATCAATGTTCTCACGATCTTCCTATTGCAAACAGAAAAATGGATCTCGAACAAACTGTCAAAGATCTCCAGGCTCAGAATGCTCAATTCCAGGAGACGATCTTGAACTTATCCAAGGGGCAGGAGGAACTGAAGGCTCTCTTGCTCGAGCAGAAGAAAGACAAGAAACCTGTGAGTTACATTAACCCGGGAAGAAGGCTTAAAGGACAGGCTGCAGGAGTCAAGATTAGAATTCCGAAGGATCAAGAAGAGGGGACAGATTCAGAAGATGAGAATGCTGATCCTTTCAGCCAGGAGGACGACGATGAAGATTATGAAAATGAACAGTACTCTCCAAAAGATGATAAGTATAAGTTGTTGTAAGAACGCATGCTAGCTATGGAGGGTCAGAAGGCGCCCGGTCTGGATTTCGAAAGCTTGGGTCTAGTCTCTGATGTGGTCATTCCTCGCAAATTCAAGATCCCCACTTTCACTAAGTATGATGGTGCATCTTGTCCTCAGATGCATCTGAGAGCTTACGTGAGAAAGATTCAGCCGTATACCACTGATAGGAAGCTATGGATCCATTTCTTCCAAGAGAGTCTGTCTGGCACACAGTTGGAGTGGTATTATCAGCTCGAGAGCTCTGACATCCGCACCTGGACTAATTTAGCGACAGCTTTCTACAAGCACTACCAGTATAATTCTGAACTAGCGCCTACTCGGCTACAGTTGCAAAATATGACCATGGGATCTAAAGAAAGCTTCAAAGAATATGCCCAAAAATGGAGAGATTTGGCTGGCAGAGTCAAACCCCCTATGACTGATCGAGAATTAGTAGACATGTTCATGAGCATACTGACTGGCCCATTCTACAGCCATCTATTGAGAAGTTCCTCATCGGGTTTCACTGAACTTATATTGACAGGTGAACGTGTTGAGAGCGGCATTCGAAGTGGAAAGATACAGGCGACTACCTCTGATCCTCCGGAGACTCCTAATGACATCATTGCCCCTCTGCCTAACCTTGACGAGACTGTCAATGCTGTGGAAGATGTTGATAACGATTGCGACTTGGATAGCTGGATTTTCCCAACGATTGGTGACGGGCTCAATAATTGGAAGGCTGAAGACACTATCCCGATTTCCTTTAGTCATGAGTAATCGTTATTGCTTATCTAATGTATCAAATTTGGTTAAATGTTTTGTCATTTTCATAAGCATATTCATATTCAATAAATCAATGGACTTTTTGCATTCAAATATTGCGCTCTTTATCTTTCCTGTCATTTTTTCAAACAAGTTATGTTTTCTTGCACACACTCACGTAACAAATTGCGTATCCATATCCACTCTGGATCCTGTTGGTAATAACTCTGCTACTGTTCATTATGACTTTGAAAATCCGATCTACCAAGCCGAGGATGGAAGTGAGGAAGATTGTGAAGTACCTAGAGAACTTGCCAGACTGTTACTGCAAGAAGAAAAGATCATACAGCCGCACGAGGAATCCTTCGAAATTATAAATCTGGGTACTAAGGTGGACAAGAAAGAAGTCAAAGGTTTCTTGGGACGCTTGAATTACATTGCCCGATTCATCTCCCACTTGACTGCTACCTGCAAACCCATCTTCAAACTACTGAAGAAAATTCAAGAAGTATCTCCAAGAACCTCCAATCTGATGCCACCAGTTGAAGGAAGACCTCTAATCATGTATTTGACCGTGTTAGAAAGTTCAATAAGGTGTGTGTTGGGGCAACATGACGAGTCTGGTCGAAAAGAGCATGCAATATACTACCTTAGCAAAAGGCACCGGCTGTGAAACAAGATACTCACAGCTCGAGAAAGCTTGTTGTGCTTTGGCTTGGGCTGCTCGCCGACTAAGACAGTATATGTTGAATCATACCACTTTATTGATTTCTAAGATGGATCTTATCAAATATGCATTTGGAGAAACCTGCTCTCTCCGGAAGAACAATAAGATGATTACTGAACTCTGCACGCAGTTCAAAATAAAACACCATAACTCTTCTCCGTACCGGCCAAAGATGAATGATGCCATGGAGGCTGCTAATAAGAATATCAAGAAGATTATACAAAAGATGACGGTAACGTACAAAGACTGGCATGAGATGTTACCATTTGCTCTCCATGGTTATCGCACTTCAGTGCGCACTTCGACAGGGGCAACTCCCTTCTCTTTAGTCTACGGAATGGAAGCCATTTTACCAGTGGAAGTTCAGATTCCCTCTGTAAGAATCATGAAAGAGGCAGACTTAGATGAGGATGAATGGATTCAGACTCGACTCGATCAGATAAATTTGATTGATGAAAAGAGACTCGCGGCTGTTTGTCATGGGCAGATATATCAGAAGCGCATGACCCAGGCATTTAACAAAAGGGTCAAGAGACAAGTGTATCAAATTGGCGACTTGGTAATAAAGCGTATCATTCTACCACAAGGTGATCCCAGAGGCAAATGGATTCCCACATACGAAGGGCCATTTGTAGTTAAGAAAGTATTGTCTGGTGGAGCCATGATGCTTGCTACAATGGACGGCGAAGACTTCCCACATCCCGTTAACGCGGACATAGTTAAAAAATACTACGCATAAAAGAGACCCGCTAGGTCGACGTACCTAGGCAAAAGTAAGGGCATCCCGGCGAACCAAAAGGGTTCGGGCAAAAATTAGGGATAAACATATAAAAATGTACACCCGGCGAGTCGAAAACCTGAAAAGGCGGCTTGGGCAAAAAAGGGTATCCTGGTGGACTGAAAACCTGAAAAGGCGGTCCAGGCAAAATTAGGGATTAAAGCGTATGACTATGTCTCGTTCTCAGTCAGCTTCACCCAAGTTCCAAGGACTGAACAAGCTAATCACTTTTATCCGACCGCAGGAGATGAGAGGCTTGAAGACATAATGACAGTAGTGGAATTAAAATCGATAGGACTTTTTCTGCATAGCTTTCTCTTTGTTTTCCTGACAATTTCCTCTTACTAGGATTTCTGTCTCCCTGTACACGAATTGCCTGTTTATAGGCCCTCTTTCAAAATCAATACAATTTTATTTCCAAAAAGATGATTTCGTTTTTACTTTTTCTGTTTTGTTTGCGTAAACGTCCATTGATTTAATTTGAATTGATTTATGCATTTGAATATGATCAATGTTTACCAAAAATACATGCCTAAAATAGCAATAGCAATTACTACACGACTTCATAATCGAGGAGAAGGTCTAATCACGCTTCCCAATGAATCTGTTGCTAATTCTATTCCCCGGCAAAGCCAGTTATTCCCCATAAGAAATTGGCATTACTAGGCAAATTGGTCATCTCTTCCACCCCCAGCCAGGCTTCTGGTGAACATTTCTACCATCGGACAGAAATCAAATACCCTAGCTGAGAAAGGGTCATCAATACAAGTATCTCCAACCAGAAGATGGGGATTTATTTTCCCCAGGGAGTCGCCAGAAAAGAACTTTCCCCACGCATAATTCATTCATTACATCATTTCACAGCATACGCATGCATACAATGTTCGCATTTACTTTCGAAAGCATAAAACATCTCATGCATCATGACATAGCATGAAGCTAACTTTATTTTTCAGGTTAATTATCCTCCTGATACAGTCAAAGTAAAGATCCAGTCAGACGGATACTCCTATTGATTACATTCAAGGTTCAGATACATCTTTCAGATATACTCCATGTCAACATTCATCCTGACATTCTCCTAATGATGGCATCTCTAAGCCCATCCCAGACATTTATTGTAAATACAACATATACAAATATTATCAGACATAGCCTAACGTACAGTTCATTCTGATTTAGCCTAACGTACGGTTCATTCGGATTCAGCCTAACGTATTGGTCCCTCCAACTGTTCCAAAACGGTCTAGCGTACGACCCATTTGGATGTTCGTCCCCTCAGATACGATCTCGCGTATGGTCCATTCTGATCTTTATTCCTCGGATACTACCTAGCGCGCGGTACATTCTGAAACGTGGTCTAGCGTACGACTCCCCTTTCATCCTCAGATACAGCCTGATGGACGGCTCATTCTACGATTCAGATACGATCTAGCGTACGATCCATTCTGATCTTTCATCCCCAGCAAAGTCACCCGCTTAATGGACGACTCATTCTGTCACTCAGATACGATCTAGCGTATGATCCATTCTGATCCCTTATCCCCAACAGCGTATAACACACTCTGACTCCCCAGCGAAGTCGATAGCCTAATGGATGACTCACTATACGGTCTAGCGTATGACCCGGTATGACACCTATGTCTTCAGATATCGTCTAATGTAGGACGCACTCTGAAGTTCTCATCATCAAACTTCCTGGATGGCATCTTTAAGCCCATCTCCATCAAGACTAACCTTTGATTAACAAGAGCAAATTTTCGGGGCATTCTAGTGTTCAATAATCTTCCACCTCCAGACCACGAATGGCATACACGCCATTCTAACTCTCTCGATTCAAGAATATTGAACAGGGGCAGCTGTCATACCCCAAAATTTTCCCGTTAATATTACAAGGAATTTTCAAGACACTCCAACTCATTTTTCAAGGCACTGATCCCAAAAGAACAAAGGCCCAGCACACAGATGGCCAAATCCAGAAAATGGCCCAAACTGGCCTGCTCGCTAGGCGAGCAAAACCTTCGCCTAGCGAACCCTTCGCTATGCCACTCGCCTAGCGAAGCGTGCGAATACCAGAAAATTCTGGGCTTCATTCTGAGCCCATTAGGTCACGAAAAAGCATTATAAATACTAAGGACTTCATTCAGAAAAGGGGAGAACGAAAACGGAAGGAAGACGGGAGCAAGAGTAAAGGCACAGCAAACCCTGGAGGCTAACCCAGAGAATTCAGAGCAACCCTAAAGGAAACCCTGAAGGAAACTCATTTGCATCAAGGTCCAACTCAATCCGACTCGCCAATTCGAGGTTGCAATTCGATTGCAAACAGGTTTGCATTACTATTACCGCTTTATGTTCTTAATTTGCATGTGATATTATAATCGAATTCATAAACATATTTGAGGTTTTTGCATGTGAATTTGAGTGTGCCTGAATATTGTGAATGTTGAACCATGTAATTTATGTATCGGATGCCTTAAGGCGTGCAGCAGGTTGAGGTCATACTGTTCTGAAATTAAAAACCCGCAGCCGCTCGCTAGCACATCGCTAAGCGAGCATGTAGCGAGTATTCGCTAGGCCTTCGCTAGGCTAGGCAGAGGCGAACGTGACAGTCGCTAATATTTTGATTGTTCTGTTCTATGCTTATCTGATCTGTTCTATGTTAATCATGCGTTATTTTGCCTGACATTCTTACTGCTGTGTTTCTTTTTGCGGTGCAATCCTCGATTGCACCCTGATTTGGTATCCTGACCTGTGTGCTGAATGTTGTAAAGGTTCACATATTCCCAGGAACAAGTAGCTTGCTAGGTATTCCACTTTATTTGTGGGATACCCTTGTGGAGATTCATCCTAATTACCTAATCGATTTTAATTTGGACCTAATTTCTTAATTGATTACAACTACCTAATTGATTGTAAAATATTGTCGTTGATTTTGGGGATCTTGGACCTCTCTTTGTTGCCCTACGATATTACGGTATTAGGGTCATGTCCCGCGAATGTGGGGATACACTTAGCAAAGACCCTTCGGTTAAATCATCATATTCCCTCGAATGTTGCCTTTGTCCCTCGATGACCCTTCGGTATAGCCTACGGTTAAATGATGATCGTCCCTTCGAATGCTAAGGTATCCCTACAAAGGTTGCCTTCAATGACCAATCGATGACCCTACGATGTCCCTTTACATCCAAAGGATAAAACTACTTACTTCTCAATAGTAAGGACAGTTTTACCCTCATAAGGATAGGAAATGCCCATAAAGACCTTGGGTAGGTATAACTCTTCATTGCTTACTCACAACTTAAAATACTTTTTGTAACACCCTTCTAAAATACCCCCAATAAATAATTAAATCAACAAAATATAAATCAGAGTAAGTATGCACTTAAGGGTGTCACACTTGACACTTCACACCGTGTTCCAAAATATCTGGTCATACTCATTTATTGGTCAAAATAAACATTTGCATAATTCGCAACGGATAGAAGATAACAACAACATGCAAACCATGTAACACATTACAGGTAAGATTATTCAACAACCAACAATGAAAATAAGGTAAAACATCCCGTCCCGATGTTACATCTACCAGAGCATGACCCACTAAGGAACTACACTAGACTCCAAGGACTAGCTTCTACTCAATCACTGCTCGTTACCTGAAAATAGTTGTAAGGGTGAGTTCCTCAACCGATATAATAAGCATTATAAAATATCATGTCAAGTTAAGTAATTTAACACATTAATCACCCTAATCCCATCACACATTCGGTAACGGCACATCAACTCAAATATCATACTCAATACAAATACAACTCATGCTCATACTCAATATCGACACGAACACACGTATAATATTGGAATACATCCATTCATATTATACGCCATACACATATTATGCAATGAGACTCCATGCATGCGGTACCGACTATTTGTGAACATATAGTTCACCTCACCGTCCAAATCCAGGCACGGCTACCAAGCCCACTAGTCCCACTCATTTGAGACCTAGTGACTCACTCACTAATTCCTCACCATGGGAATTAGCTACCACCCCAAGGGCCATGCTATGTACGCTAATTCACCTAGCATGCAAACATCAACAACAGTCCAAAATGACTAACTCACTAATTCCTCACCATGGGAATTAGCTACCACCATAAAGGCCACAATATGCATGCTAATCACCTAGCAATGCTAAATCATCAACCACAATTCAAGAATAGACATATGCTCACACTCTAAGCCATAAAACAGTCTATTCACAAATGCACACATAACTGATACTTTCACAAGATCATGCATACCATCACACATCATCAGTGTTTTATCACATAAGCATATCAGATCATGCCACAGAACAACCACAGTATTAGCACACTCTACTAATACCTATACTACTCAAAACAACGGGAAATGATCCCTAATATATCGTACATCAGCTAAATCACCTTACTCATCTGAATAACCAAAAACTGCACAACAACAGCACAGAAAATCACAATCCTGCCCATACGCGTACTGCCTAGTCCCATACGCGTATGGCCCATTTCTCAGCCAAATCCCATACGCGTAACACCATCTCATACGCGTATGCTACGCGTATCACTTCCCCATACGCGTACCAACAGAGACCAAACTACGTTCAAAACATCATCTTCCTCATCCATACGCGTATTGCCTAGTGCCATACGCGTACCAGACCATCTCATACGCGTATTGCCTAGTGCCATACGCGTATGACCAGAAACCAGACTTCCAGATCTGCTATGGCTTTCTCTGCTACGAGATCTATCCAATTCAACCTTCCACAGTCCAATTTTACACATTATTCGTTCATATCCTCTAACACAATTCATACCCTATTCGATTTCACAAAATCTAACATTATTACATCTAATTCCTACGAATTTCCTTCATTTATAATCCAATTTTTCGTTCATCCAATATTTCACAAATTTCATCATACATCATTCCAATCAGAGGTAAATCAATGGTTTATCACTACCCAGTACATATTATCCCATAATACCCATTAAACGATGATAAACCCCCCTTACCTGAGTTAATCCGGCGAATCTTTAAGCTTCAAGCTCTTCCTCTCTTCAACCCTTGTTCTCTGGCTCTTTTTGCCCTTTTCCACTTTTCTGTCCCTTTTCCTTTTCACGTGAAAATAACCCTTTTACCAAATGGGACCTTTTCTAATTCCAACTTTTATTCCAATAATTATTATTCCAATAATAATAATAATAAAATAGTCCAATAATAATAATTCCAATTATTTAATTAAATTAATAAATATATTATTAACTTAATTTAAATAATTATCTTATTTTATCGGGGTGTTACAACTCTCCCCCACTAAAAGAGTTTTCGTCCTCGAAAACGTACCTCAAGTGAATAACTCAGGATAAGACTCCTTCATCTGACTCTCAAGTTCCCAAGTCACATTGCCACCTGCTGGTCCTCCCCAAGCTACCTTTACCAAAGCAATCTCTTTACCCCGCAACTGCTTCAACTCTCGATCCTCGATCCTCATAGGTGATGTTTCAACAGTCAGGTTATCTCTCACTTGTACATCATCTACTTGGACTACATGCGACGGATCAGGAATGTACCTCCTCAACTGAGACACATGAAAAACCTCATGCAAATTTGCAAGTGACGGCGGTAAAGCGATACGATAGGCTACCTCCCCTATCCTCTCCAAAATCTGATAAGGACCAATAAATCGAGGTGTCAACTTCTTCGACTTCAAAGCTCGACCAACCCCAGTTATCGGAGTAACACGGAGAAACACATGATCTCCCTCTTGAAACTCAAGTGACTTCCTCCTCTTATCGTGATAACTCTTCTGACGACTCTGAGCAATTCTCATCTTCTCCTGAATCATCTTAATCTTTTCCGTAGTTTGTTGAACGATCTCCGGTCCAACCACAGCACTCTCACCGGACTCATACCAACACAAAGGTGTCCGACATCTCCTACCATACAAAGCTTCAAACGGTGCCATACCTATGCTCGAATGAAAACTATTGTTGTAGGTAAACTCAATCAAAGGTAAATAACAATCCCAAGCACCTCCCTTTTCTAAAACACAAGCCCTCAAGAGATCCTCTAGTGACTGAATCGTCCTCTCAGTCTGACCATCAGTCTGCGGATGATATGCAGAACTCAATCTCAGCTTAGTTCCCAAAGCCCTCTGCAAACCTTCCCATAACTTCGATGTAAATCAAGGATCTCTATCCGAAACAATACTCGACGGAATACCATGCAAACTTACAATCTTCTCAATATACAACTCAGCTAATCTCTCTAACGGATAATCCATTCTGATCGGAATAAAATGAGCCGATTTCGTCAATCTATCAACAATCACCCAGATAGCTTCAAAATTCTTACTTGTCCTCGGTAAACCAGAAACAAAATCCATACTGATACTATCCCACTTCCACTCTGGAATAGCCAACGGTTGCATTAGCCCAGACGGCTTCTGATGCTCAATCTTTGACTTCTGACAAGTCAAACAAGAATAAACAAAACTCGCAATTTCTCTTTTCATTCCCGGCCACCAAAATAACTTTTTCAAATCATGATACATCTTCGTAGCTCCAGGATGAATACTCAAGCCACTACGATGTCCTTCCTCAAGAATACTCTTCTTAAGCTCGGTAACATCCGGAATACACACTCGATTACCAAATTTCAAAACACCATTCTCATCAACTCTGAATTCACCACCTTGACCTTGATTCACTAGAGTCAACTTATCAACCAAAAGCACATCGGATTTCTGACCCTCTCTAATCTCATCCAGAATACCACTCGTTAACTTCAACATTCCCAATTTAACACTATTGTGAGTACTCTCACACACCAAACTCAAGTCTCTAAACTGCTCAATTAAATCCAATTCCTTAACCATTAACATAGACATATGCAATGATTTCCGACTCAATGCATCAGCCACTACGTTTGCTTTACCCGGATGGTAATTCAAACCAAAGTCATAATCCTTCAGAAACTCTAACCATCTTCTCTGTATCATATTCAGCTCTTTCTGATCAAACAAATACTTTAAACTTTTATGGTCACTGAAAACCTCAAATCTTGACCCGTACAAGTAATGCCTCCATAACTTCAGAACAAATACCACGGCTGCCAACTCTAAATCGTGTGTCGGATAGTTCCTCTCATGAACCCTCAGTTGTCTCTAAGCATAAGCTATAACCTGCTTGTTCTGCATCAACACACCACCCAAACCCAACAATGAAGCATCACAGTAAACCTCAAATGATTCCGACGAACTCGGTAATATCAGAATAGGAGCAGTAGTTAACCTTCTCTTTAACTCTTGGAAACCTTCTTCACATTTTAAGTCCCACACAAACGCTTGCCCCTTTCTAGTCAACATCGTCAACGGTAACGCCAACTTAGAAAATCCCTCGATGAACTTCCTATAATAACCAGCCAAACCAAGAAAACTCCTTATCTCCGAAACTGACTTCGGAGCTTCCCACTTAGATACCGCTTCTATCTTAGAAGGATCAACAACAATACCACCTCTTGAAATCACATGACCAAGAAAACTAACCTCTTCTAACCAAAATTCACACTTAGACAGTTTAGCAAATAACTTATTCTCTCGTAGAACTCCTAAAACCACTCTCAAATGCTCAGCATGCTCTTCTTCAGATTTCGAATACACCAAAATATCGTCAATAAACACCACAACAAACTGATCTAGGTACGGATGGAAAATCCTATTCATATACTCCATAAATACTCCAGGCGCATTAGTCACACCAAAAGGCATTACAGAATACTCATAATGTCCATACCTTGTTCTGAAAGCGGTCTTCTGAATATCCTCAGTTTTCACGCGTATCTAATGATATCCCGATCTCAAATCTATTTTGCTGAACACACTCGCACCAACCAACTGATCCATCAAGTCATCAATCCTTGGCAAAGGATACCGATTCTTGATCGTCACTTTATTCAGTTGCCTGTAGTCCACACACAACCTCATAGTACCTTCTTTCTTCTTAACCAATAACACTGGTGCACCCCACGGTGACACACTCAAACGAATAAATTTCTTATCCAACAGATCTTCCAACTGACTCTTCAATTCAGTTAACTCAACAGCAGACATACGGTACGGAGCCATCGATATCGGCCTAGTACCAGGTACTAAATCAATCGAGAACTCAACTTCACGCTCTGGCGGCAATTCATTCACTTCTTCAGGAAACGCATCAGGAAAATCACACACCACGGCTAGATCGCAAATCACCAGTTTATCTTTAGCCTCCAAAGTCGCTAACAGCATAAACAACTCCGCCCCATCTGCTACTGCCTCATCCACCTGCCTTGTAGATAGAAACAAACTCTTCCCTTCCTCACTCTCAGGAAAGATCACAGTCTTATCAAAACAGTTGATATAAACTCGATTAAACACCAACCAGTTCATACCCAGGATAACATCAATCTGCACTAGTGGAAGACACACTAGGTCCATCCCAAAGTCTCTACCAAAAATACTCAAAGGACAATTTAAACAAACTGAAGTAGTAGTCACTGAACCCTTCGCAGGAGTATCAATCACCATACTACCATGCATCTCAGATATCTCTAATTTAAGTTTCACAGCACAATCCAAAGATATAAAGGAATGAGTCGCACCTGTGTCAATAATAGCTACAAGAGGAAAGCCATTAATATAACACGTACCTCGGATTAAACGATCATCTGCAGAAGTCTCAGAACCCGATAAAGCAAAGACCTTGCCTCCCGACTGGTTCTCTCTCTTCGGCTTAGGACATTGTGGACTGATATGACCCACTTCTCCACAGTTGAAACAAGTCACAGTCTTCAACCGACACTCTGCAGCCAAGTGACCACCTTTTCCACACTTAAAACACTTCTTCTCATTACTGGTACACTCATGGATACGATGTCCCGCCTGACCACATCTGTAACACTTAGCAGGGGAACTGGAGTCTCCCCCACTAGGCCTCTTCATCCCACTCTGTCTCTGGAAACCTTTGCCAGCTGCATACGGTTTCCCACGATCATTCTGATTCTTGCTTTTCCTATCAACCCTTTGCTGATAGCTCTCTGCTCTGGCCTTGGTATCCTGTTCAAAAATCCTGCAACAGTCAACCAAATCAGAAAACACTCTAATCCGCTGATACCCAATAGCCTGCTTGATCTCGGGACGTAACCCGTTCTCAAACTTCACACATTTCGAAAATTCCCCAGTAGCCTCGCTATAGGGAGTGTAATACTTCGACAGCTCTGTGAACTTAGCAGCATACTCAGTAACAGACCTGTTACCCTGCTTCAATTCTAAGAACTCTATCTCTTTCTTTCCTCTGACATCTTCTGGAAAGTACTTCCTCAGAAATCTCTCTCTGAACACAGCCCAAGTGATCTCAGCATTTCCAACAGATTCCAACTCAGTGCGGGTAGCAACCCACCAATCATCTGCTTCCTCTGACAGCATATGCGTACCGAACCTGACCTTCTGGTTATCGGCACACTCAGTCACTCGGAAGATCCTCTCGATCTCCTTCAACCACTTCTGAGCGCCATCTGGATCGTATGCTCCCTTGAACATTGGAGGATTGTTCTTCTGGAACTCACTCAGTTGACGAGCAGCTCCCATTCCCACAACATTCGGATTCCCTCCAAGTACTCCAGCTAGCATACCCAGAGCCTCAGCAATCGCAGCATCGTCTCTACCTCTTCCAGCCATCTCTATTCTGAAAACCCAACAAACTAAAACAATAAGTACTGATAGGGTTACACAACACCTATCCCGTACAGGGGAAACAGAATAATTACGACTCGACTCGACCGACTATGCTCTGATATCACTAATGTAACACCCTTCTAAAATACCCCCAATAAATAATTAAATCAACAAAATATAAATCAGAGTAAGTATGCACTTAAGGGTGTCACACTTGACACTTCACACCGTGTTCCAAAATATCTGGTCATACTCATTTATTGGTCAAAATAAACATTTGCATAATTCGCAGCGGATAGAAGATAACAACAACATGCAAACCATGTAACACATTACAGGTAAGATCATTCAACAACCAACAATGAAAATAAGGTAAAACATCCCGTCCCGATGTTACATCTACCAGAGCATGACCCACTAAGGAACTACACTAGACTCCAAGGACTAGCTTCTACTCAATCACTGCTCGTTACCTGAAAATAGTTGTAAGGGTGAGTTCCTCAATCGATATAATAAGCATTATAAAATATCATGTCAAGTTAAGTAATTTAACACATTAATCACCCTAATCCCATCACACATTCGGTAACGGCACATCAATTCAAATATCATACTCAATACAAATACAACTCATGCTCATACTCAATATCAACACGAACACACGTATAATATTGGAATACATCCATTCATATTATACGCCATACACATATTATGCAATGAGACTCCATGCATGCGGTACCGACTATTTGTGAACATATAGTTCACCTCACCGTCCAAATCCAGGCACGGCTACCAAGCCCACTAGTCCCACTCATTTGAGACCTAGTGACTCACTCACTAATTCCTCACCATGGGAATTAGCTACCACCCCAAGGGCCATGCTATGCACGCTAATTCACCTAGCATGCAAACATCAACAACAGTCCAAAATGACTAACTCACTAATTCCTCACCATGGGAATTAGCTACCACCATAAAGGCCACAATATGCATGCTAATCACCTAGCAATGCTAAATCATCAACCACAATTCAAGAATAGACATATGCTCACACTCTAAGCCATAAAACAGTATATTCACAAATGCACACATAACTGATACTTTCACAAGATCATGCATACCATCACACATCATCAGTGTTTTATCACATAAGCATATCAGATCATGCCACAGAACAACCACAGTATTAGCACACTCTACTAATACCTATACTACTCAAAACAACGGGAAATGATCCCTAATATATCGTACATCAGCTAAATCACCTTACTCAGCTGAATAACCAAAAACTGCACAACAACAGCACAGAAAATCACAATCCTGCCCATACGCGTACTGCCTAGTCCCATACGCGTATGGCCCATTTCTCAGCCAAATCCCATACGCGTAACACCATCTCATACGCGTATGCTACGCGTATCACTTCCCCATACGCGTACCAACAGAGACCAAACTACGTTCAAAACATCATCTTCCTCATCCATACGCGTATTGCCTAGTGCCATACGCGTACCAGACCATCTCATACGCGTATTGCCTAGTGCCATACGCGTATGACCAGAAACCAGACTTCCAGATCTGCTATGGCTTTCTCTGCTACGAGATCTATCCAATTCAACCTTCCACAGTCCAATTTTACACATTATTCGTTCATATCCTCTAACACAATTCATACCCTATTCGATTTCACAAAATCTAACATTATTACATCTAATTCCTACGAATTTCCTTCATTTATAATCCAATTTTTCGTTCATCCAATATTTCACAAATTTCATCATACATCATTCCAATCAGAGGTAAATCAATGGTTTATCACTACCCAGTACATATTATCCCATAATACCCATTAAACGATGATAAACCCCCCTTACCTGAGTTAATCCGGCGAATCTTTAAGCTTCAAGCTCTTCCTCTCTTCAACCCTTGTTCTCTGGCTCTTTTTGCCCTTTTCCACTTTTCTGTCCCTTTTCCTTTTCACGTGAAAATAACCCTTTTACCAAATGGGACCTTTTCTAATTCCAACTTTTATTCCAATAATTATTATTCCAATAATAATAATAATAAAATAATCCAATAATAATAATTCCAATTATTTAATTAAATTAATAAATATATTATTAACTTAATTTAAATAATTATCTTATTTTATCGGGGTGTTACACTTTTCACACCTCACACCTTTCAAAACATCTTTTAGAAAATCACCACTTGGCATACATTCGTACTAGAATCATTGCCGAGTTATATTTTTCTAAACGATTTTCAAAACTAAACGAGATAACCACCTTGTATACATTCATACAAGAATCATTACAAAGTTAAATTCTCCTTTTCAAAACATTTCCTAAACATTTCTCAAACACTTTTTTCAAATAAGAAAAACATAAGTGATTAAGCAATTAAGAGCCCATGGATAACCATGGATACAAAGGGTGCTAACACCTTCCCTTTGTATAATGTACCTCCCGAACCCAAAAATCTAAATTAAGGTCTTTCCTGTTCTTTTCCACCTTTCCTTATTGGATAAAAGAAAAGTTGGTGGCGACTCTTGCTAACCGCGACATTTGCTTTCCAAAGCAAAAACACCAAAGTCCAGTTCACCGTATGACATGTATGATGATGGTTTGTACTGCCTAACTTTTATGTTTTAACATTTTTAATGTTATAACATCTGATCTGACATTCTCTGCTAGGATAATTGACATTTATTTTGTCTAATTGGTCACCTTTGGTTAATTTTGACTAAAAAGGGGGAGAAGTGTTGATATGAAAGCAGTTGTGGAGTTGTGAGATGTATGTAGCTGAACTGAAAGGACAACTATTATTGAAGGAAGTGCACAGGTGTTAAAACAGAATGTTGTTCTATTGACAGATGTCAAAGAGGATGTCTGATATGGTGCACAGGTGTTGATGTTGAAGCAGATGTCAGAATGACATTCTGGCTGGTACAGATGTTGTGGTTACAGTAGCTGTTATGTTCATGGAAGATGTTTGATGTATGCACAGATTTAGGGGGAGAAGAAGTACCTTGTGCATTTGTGTGTCTTACTAGTTGCATCCATAACTAGTAATTCTGTTTTGGTTGCACAGATTTAGGGGGAGGAGAAGTACCCTTGTACATGTGTGTATTACTAGTAACTAACTAGTAATTGTGTTGCTTTTGCTGCTGTTTAAACTACTGTTATATTGTTTAACTGCTGATAGTTTACCTTGTGAACAAAAAGGACAGATATATGTTTTAGCAAAAATTTGCCAAAGGGAGAGTTTGTTGATTCTAAGTGTTGGCAGCAATTTTGGTAAAACAAAGAGTGTTCACAAGATGTTATGTGTGATGTCTTAACATGAGATATCATATGTACCTGCTGAAGTTCAAGAACATGTTCATGCATGATTGTTTCAGAATGTCATACACAAGGTCATGGCATCTGATATATGTGTACCTGCTGGAGCTTAAATGAAAGACATGTTCATGCAGGATTGTTTCAAGATTGTCATACACAAGGTCATGGCATCTGATATGGTTGTACTGGAAGTTATAAAAGGAATTATGGAATTATGCAGGATTTTTCCAGGATGTCAGACCCGATGTCATGACATCCTGTACACAAAACATTCAGTGTGAATGTCTGGTGTTTTGTGATTGCACAATTAATGGCAATCTGTGTATGATTGAAGATCTGATTTGCAGGCGCATTCAATCATTGATTACAACCTGATTTACTTATTTTCCAAGGAGATCTAACCAGCTGTCATAAGAAGATTTAACTGGAAAATAGATTTAGGGTTTTCAAGATGTCCAAGCCCAGCTGAAAGCTTCTATAAAAAGGGACTTAGAAAACCTGTTTTACAACACAACCAATACTGAGCGAAATATAGAGAGAGAGCTAGGGTTTGTGTCTGTTTAGTTGTAAGACTTGTAAGCCATTCAAGTCATCTTTTGGTGATTGAATTGGACTGATTTGTGGTTGTAATTTATCACTTTAAATTTGTTAAGCAAGAGTGTGTGTCTACTTGATCAAAGTTGTGAAGCAAGATCAAGTGTGTGTCTTCTTGATCAAAGCTGTGAAGCAAGATCAAGAGTGTGTCTTCTTGATTGAAACTGTGAAGTAAAATTAAGAGTGTGTTATTGAAAAGTGTTTTCTTTTCTCAAGGGATTGTTGTTTAAGATCACAAGTGTGATTGTAGGGAAGTGAGTGGATTCTCATATCTAAGAGTGCTTAGGTAGAAATTGAACGGGTAGAGATTAGGTGAGAAAGACTGTAACTTGTTGAAGTGTACAGAGAGTCTTTGAACTGATTCTATTTTAGTGAATTTCCTTTCTGGCTTGGTAGCCCCCAGATGTAGGTGAGTTGGACCGAACTTGGTTAATAATTGCTTGTGTATCTTGCATTACCATTCTCTATCTTTATTCTGTTTGCATTACTCAGATATTAGTGTCGTGACATTACCTTTGACATCTCGTATCTGATACCAGAATTTCATATATGATGTTAACAAAAATAATTCTTTGTTTTTTGTCTCATGTACGTGCACATGTGATCTGTTGAAATGGTTTGGTGATGTCTTGGCTTGGAGGGGGTTTGGCTTTGAGATAACTCACGTGGAGAAGACTTGGTGATAGCTTGAGAAGTTAATTATGGGGCTGAGGTTAAGGGCTTGTTGCAGTTTGGCTTGCACAAATGAACTTTCCTTCTTTTCCCCTTGTACTATGTTTTTTTCTTGTATTGATGTATATTGCTGCACAAATGGTGCATATTCAATGTTAAGTGGTAATGTATATTGAAATTATGTACTAAGTACACTAATATTAATGTAAAACAAAATTTTAAATAGAAGTTCCAATTATTTAATTGCAAATAGCATTGTTCTTATTCTTAAAACAAACAAATAATATTGCATTATATCAAGAGAACGCAAGATTAGCTAAAATGAAATCTTAACCAAATAGACAAACTCGTAGTTAACTAAAAACAAATTTGAGATGAAAGGTAATTAATAATAAAATGGTCAAAGACAAAAGTCAACTTTCTTTACTTTTGTCTCATTCTCAATTATATGTCAATTGATGCACAAAAATGAAAATGAATGCAATGCAACGGAACAAGCCATGAAAGTCAAACAAAAGTTCAAATTTTGACCTTTGACTTCCAATCCAATAATGAGTTGATGGATAACAATGATGTAGATGATTAATGACCAGAGAAATAAATGTAAAATAGTAAACTCTATCAATTACATTTAATACTTGATTATAGAGATAGTCAAAACTTACAAAGATTCAGATGATAAACAATGTTCTTGACTGTTATTAATCTAAACTTTGAGTCTGATGCAAATGAAATGGATAATGTCCTGATACTAGGGGATACTCTTGATTCCATAGTCCACAGATGAATAAAATATATGCCACTAAGATCAGATGAAATGTCAAGATCCCTGATGAACGTATATGATTGACGGAATGCATGATCAAATGGAATGGTCATGCTATGTTGATGCTGATGGAAAAATTTAGGATAAAATTTAAGGTATGACAGTATAATTAGGGACAAAACTAAAAATTTTGATCAATGATATATATATATATATATATATATATATATATATATATATATATATATATATATATATATATATATATATATATATATATATATATATATATATAAAAGTGGTAAAATAAAAATATATTATCAGTGAGTAAAAATGTTTAGACTACTAAAACCCTTTCATTTTATATCAAAAAATTAAGAAATACTTAAATATCTATGAATTATTTTTTAAGGATCATTAATTTGTTTTTTAAAGTTATTGAATAATTTTTTTTTAATATATAAAATATAGCTTTTGTGTATATATGTGACAAAATAATTTTTTTAATAATTTATGCATATTTAATTCTTATAAAAGAATATTGAATTTTTGTGTGGGGCAACACTTATCCCAATTACACTAGTGTGGATCAATCCTGGGTACAATTACGGGTAAGAAATACTACATTTAAAAAGAAAATTAAGGTCATGCAACGTAGATCAGTATTAATATGTGTTATTGAAATACATATTAACGGAGATATGTGTTGCATATATATACAAATACGGATATGTTACTATAATTTCTTTTTAAAATACAATTATGAAAGTAACAAAATAATTATATTGTTCAAATGACAATAAAATATTAAAATTAAAAAATAATTTGTTCGAAAAAAGTTATTCAATCAAGTTTAGTTTTTCTTTATGGAATCAGTTATCCACTCGAGTGATGTTTGTGATATAGGATATTTCGATTTGAAATAAATTTGAATAAAATATTATGATTTCGAAAATCATCCGATACATATAATGTGTGCAGATGGATTTTAAGATAGGTAACTCTAAAGTGGAAAAAATGTTCCGAAGAAGGCATTTCTTGTCAGATTTATACACATCTTATGATATGCACTTACTATAAGATGACTCATTTCAGGAAAGTTTATCCATTTTTCATCTGGTATTGAACCGCTAACACAAAAAATAAGAGATGCATGAATTGTATTGAAATGTTCTTCTTTTTTTCTCGTATACTGTTGTGTATGGTTCTTTATGCGCCTTTAACTTTTTGAGAAGTTGCTGATGGACAAGTGTATAGTTCTCCTCTCCACTACATAGCAAAGTTGAAACAACGTGACAACCACAATTACTGTCACCCTTACAACTATAATACGTTCAGTGTATTTATGCATAAAAAATGACATCTCTTTAATGTGTTTGATTTTTGGTAAAGGTGACGAAGGAGATGATTTTTGGTAAAGACCTCTGAAGTTGGACTTTGACTGTTGGGTCCGTTATCTCCGAAATCACGATCTCTTATGGAACTTCAAATCTGAAAGTCAAAGCTTGGAGCATTTCTCTCATCTGGGACATGCCCCCCTTGATTTCGTCTAATTCAGCTCTAACTCGAGTGCTTTCTTGCTCTTGTTCAGCCATCATTTTCCTTGCTCGGGCGCGAGTGTTGTACGGATGTTAAAGATTCAACGTGAAACTGGAGGAAGAAAGGACGGGGTGAGACTTTATTTTGAAAATGTATGAATGCATGTATGAATGCATTTTTGTTTGCAAACCTCTTGGTTAGTTTCAGTTATTCGTTTCAGAAATGTCACAACATTTGTTCACGAGTACTCAAAGCAATAAAACACAGTAAAATGAATCCCAAAAACGATTTTTTTCATTAATTTAGAACAAGATTCGAATACAAGCAAATGCCTATGGCATACAGGCCTTCTGAACCGTAGCAAGGTCGGTGGTCAGTGTAACACCCCGATGAAATTAAGATAATTGTTTAAATTAAGTTAATATTCTATTTATTAATTTAATTAAATAATTAGAAAAATTATTGGATTATTAATATTATTGTTGGGATAATATTATTGGGTTTTATTATTGGAGTATATAAGTTGGAATTTAGAAAAATCCCATTTTTGGTAAAAAGATTATTTTCACGTGAAAAGGGGAAAAGAGGCAGAAAAGGGAAAAGGGCAAAGAGCCAGAGAACGAAGGTTGAAGGAAGGAAAAGCTTGAAGCTCAAAGCTGCCGGATTAACTCAGGTAAGGGGGGTTTATCATCGATTAACGGGTATTATGGGATGATATGTACTGGGTAGTAATAAACTATTGTTTTACCTCTGATTAGATTTGATATATGCTGAAAATGGGGAAAGATTGGATGAACGAAATTGGGAATTTTAATCGAAGGAATTCGTAGGAATTATATGTAGTGATGTTAGGATTTGTAAAATCGAATAGGGGATGATTCGGGTTAGATGATATGAGTAATATTGTGTGAAATTTGGACTGTGGAAGGGTGAATTGGATAGATCTCGTAGCAGAGAAAGCCATTGCAGATCTGAGAGTTCTGGTTTCTGGTCATACGCGTATGGCACTAGGCAATACGCGTATGAGATGGCTGGTACGCGTATGGAGGAAGCCTTACGCGTATGGGTGAAAAAGATGATATTTTGAACGTAAATTGGTCTCTGTTGGTACGCGTAATGGGAGATTGTTACGCGTAGCATACGCGTATGAGACAGGTGATACGCGTATGGGTTGGGCGAGGAAATGCGCAATACGCGTATGAGAGTGGGCAGTACGCGTATGGACTTGGTCAGGTTTGGGCAATACGCGTATGGGCATAGGCAATACGCGTATGGGCAGAATTGTGATTTTTCTGTGCTGTTGTTGTGCAGTTTTTGGTTGTTTAGGCTGAGTGATGTACTTAGCTGACGTATGATGTAGCAGGGATCATTTCCCGTTGTTTTGAGTAGTATGGGTATTAGTAGAGTGTGCTAGTACTGTATTTGGTTATGTGGCATGATGTGATATGCTTTTGTGATAAAATGTATTAATGATGTGTGATGATAAGCATGATGCTGTGAATGTATCAGTTATGTATGCATTTGTGAATAGACTGTTTTATGGCTTAGAGTGTGAGCTTATGTCTATTATTGAATTGTTGTTGTTGTTGTTGCATTGCTAGGTGATTAGCATGCATAGTCTAGCCTTCGGGGCTGTAGCTAATTCCCATGGTGAGGAATTAGTGAGTGAATCATTGTGGATTTGTTGTTGATGTTTGCATGCTAGATGATTAGCTTGCATAGTCTAGCCTTCGGGGCTGTAGCTAATTCCCACGGTGAGGAATTAGTGAGTGAGTCATTAGATCTCAAATGAGTGGGACTAGTGAGCTTAGTAGCCGCATCTGGATTGATCGGTGAGCTTGAACTGTATGTTCAAGAATAGTCGGTACCGCATGTGTGGAGTCTCATTGCATAATGAATGTATGGCATATAATATGAATGGATGTATTCCAGTATTATATGTGTGTTGTGTGTTGTGTTGTTGATGTTGAGTATGGTTGAGATTATACATATGCTATATGTTACTGTTGAATATGATGTTTGAACGGATATTGCCGTTGCTGAGCGCGTAGTCTGATTAGGGTGAATTGATGTGTTATTTACTTAGCATTACATGTTGTTCTATAATGCTTATTATATTGATTGAGGAACTCACCCTTACAGCTATTTTTCAGGTAACGAGAAATGAGTTGAGTAGAAGCTAATTATTGGAGTCTAGTGTAGTCTCCGTAGTGGGTCGTGCTCTGATAGATGTAACATCGGGATGGGTTGTCTTAACTTGTTTCGAATGTTTTATTGCTGGTCGAGAACCATTTTCCATGTAATGTTTTACATGATTGATGAAATTATATCCGTTGTGTTTTATGCAATTGTTTAAGTTTGAAATTAATAAAAGGGCATGACCGTTATATTGTTGAATGGTGTGAATATTATGTGTGACACCCTTGACGGGCATAATTACTCTGAATTGTTATATGTTTATTATTTTAATTGAATAATTGGGGTATTTTAGAACGGTGTTACATTAGTGGTATCAGAGCATAGTCGGTCGAGTCGAGTCGTAATTATTCTGTTTCCCCTGTACGGTATAGGTGTTGTGTAACCTATCAGTACTTATTGTTTTAGTTTGTTGGGTTTTCAGAATAGAGATGGCTGGAAGAGGTAGAGATGATGCTGTGATTGCTGAGGCTCTGGGTATGCTAGCTGAAGTACTTGGAGGAAATCCGAATGTTGTGGGAATGGGAGCTGCTCGTCAACTGAGTGAGTTCCAGAAGAACAATCCTCCAATGTTCAAGGGAGCATACGATCCAGATGGTGCTCAGAAGTGGTTGAAGGAGATTGAGAGGATCTTCCGAGTGACTGAGTGCGCCGAAAACCAGAAGGTCAGGTTCGGTACGCATATGCTGTCAGAGGAAGCAGATGATTGGTGGGTTGCTACCCGCACTGAGTTGGAATCTGCTGGGAATGCTGAGATCACTTGGGCTGTGTTCAGAGAGAGATTCCTGAGGAAGTATTTTCCAGAGGATGTCAGAGGAAAGAAAGAGATAGAGTTTTTGGAATTGAAGCAGGGTAACAAGTCTGTTACTGAGTATGCTGCTAAGTTCACAGAACTGTCGAAGTATTATACTCCCTATAGTGAGGTTGCTGGAGAATTTTCCAAGTGTGTGAAGTTTGAGAACGGGCTGCGTCCCGAGATCAAACAGGCTATTGGATATCAGCGGATCAGAGTATTTTCTGACTTGGTTGACTGTTGCAGGATTTTTGAACAGGATTCCAAAGCCAGAGCAGAGAGCTATCAGCAAAGGGTTGATAGGAAAGGTAAGAGTCAGAATGATCGTGGAAAACCGTATGCAGCTGGCAAAGGTTTTCAGAGACAGAGTGGGATGAAGAGGCCTAGTGGGGGAGACTCTAGTGCTCCTGCTAAGTGTTATAGATGTGGTCGGGCCGGACATCGTGTCCATGAGTGTACCAGTGCTGAGATGAAGTGTTTCAAGTGTGGCAAAGGTGGTCATTTGGCTGCAGAGTGTCGGTTGAAGACTGTAACTTGTTTCAACTGTGGAGAGTTGGGTCATATCAGTCCACAGTGTCCTAAGCCGAAGAAAGAGAATCAGTCAGGAGGCAAGGTCTTTGCTTTATCGGGTTCTGAGACTTCTGCAGATGATCGTTTGATCCGAGGTACGTGTTATATTAATGGCTTTCCCCTTGTAGCTATTATTGACACAGGTGCTACTCATTCCTTTATATCTTTGGATTGTGCTGTGAAACTTAAGTTAGAGATATCTGAGATGCTTAGAAGTATGGTGATTGATACTCCTGCGAAGGGTTCAGTGACTACTACTTCAGTTTGTTTGAATTGTCCTTTGAGTATTTTTGGTAGAGACTTTGGGATAGACCTTGTGTGTCTTCCACTAGTACAGGTTGATGTTATTCTGGGTATGAACTGGTTGGTGTTTAACCGAGTCTATATCAACTGTTTTGATAAGACTGTGATTTTTCCTGAGATTGAGGAAGGAAAGGATTTGTTCCTATCTGCAAGGCAGGTGAATGAGGCAGTAGTAGATGGGGCAGAGTTGTTTATGCTGTTAGCGACTATGGAAGCTAAAGATAAACTGGTGATGGGTGATCTAGCTGTGGTGTGTGATTTTCCTGATGTGTTTCCGGAAGAAGTGAATGAATTGCCGCCAGAGCGTGAAGTTGAGTTCTCGATTGATTTAGTACCTGGTACTAGACCGATATCGATGGCTCCGTACCGTATGTCTGCTGTTGAGTTAGCTGAATTGAAGAGTCAGTTAGAAGATCTGTTGGATAAGAAATTTATTCGTCCGAGTGTGTCACCGTGGGGTGCACCAGTGTTGTTGGTTAAGAAGAAAGAAGGTACTATGAGGTTGTGTGTGGACTACAGGCAACTGAATAAAGTGACGATCAAGAATCGGTATCCTTTGCCGAGGATTGATGATTTGATGGATCAATTGGTTGGTGCGAGTGTGTTCAGCAAGATAGATTTGAGATCTGGGTATCATCAGATACGTGTGAAAACTGAGGATATTCAGAAGACTGCTTTCAGAACAAGGTATGGACATTATGAGTATTCTGTAATGCCTTTTGGTGTGACTAATGCACCTGGAGTATTTATGGAGTATATGAATAGGATTTTCCATCCGTACCTAGACCAGTTTGTTGTGGTGTTTATTGATGACATTTTGGTGTATTCGAAATCTGAAGAAGAGCATGTTGAGCATTTGAGAGTGGTTTTAGAAGTTCTCTGAGAAAAGAAGTTATTTGCTAAACTGTCCAAATGTGAATTCTGGTTAGAAGAGGTTAGTTTTCTTGGTCATGTGATTTCAAGAGGTGGTGTTGCTGTTGATCCTTCTAAGATAGAAGCGGTATCTAAGTGGGAAGCTCCGAAGTCTGTTGCTGAGATCCGAAGTTTTCTTGGTTTGGCTGGTTATTATCGGAAGTTCATTGAAGGATTTTCTAAGTTGGCGTTGCCGTTGACGATGTTGACTAGAAAGGGGCAAGCGTTTGTTTGGGATTCGAAATGTGAAGAAGGTTTCCAAGAGTTAAAGAGAAGGTTGACTACTGCTCCTATTCTGATATTACCGAGTTCGTCGGAATCATTTGAGGTTTACTGTGATGCTTCATTGTTGGGTTTGGGTGGTGTGTTGATGCAGAACAAGCAGGTTATAGCTTATGCTTCGAGACAATTGAGGGTTCATGAGAGGAACTATCCGACACATGATTTAGAGTTGGCAGCCGTGGTATTTGTTCTGAAGTTATGGAGGCATTACTTGTATGGATCAAGATTTGAGGTTTTCAGTGATCATAAGAGTTTAAAGTATTTGTTCGATCAGAAAGAGCTGAATATGAGACAGAGGAGATGGTTAGAATTTCTGAAGGATTATGACTTTGGTTTGAATTACCATCCGGGTAAAGCAAACGTAGTGGCTGATGCGTTGAGTCGGAAATCATTGCATATGTCTATGTTAATGGTTAGGGAATTGGATTTAATCGAGCAGTTTAGAGACTTGAGTTTGGTGTGTGAGAGTACTCACAATAGTGTTAAATTGGGAATGCTGAAGTTAACGAGTAATATTTTGGATGAGATTAGAGAGGGTCAGAAATCCGATATGCTTTTGGTTGATAAGTTGACTTTAGTGAATCAAGGTCAAGGTGGTGAATTCAGAGTTGATGAGAATGGTATTTTGAAATTTGGTAATCGGGTGTGTATTCCGGATGTTACCGAACTTAAGAAGAGTATTCTTGAAGAAGGACATCGTAGTGGCTTGAGTATTCATCCTGGAGCTACGAAGATGTATCGTGATTTGAAAAAGTTATTTTGGTGGCCGGGAATGAAAAGAGAAATTGCGAGTTTTGTTTATTCCTGTTTGACTTGTCAGAAGTCGAAGATTGAGCATCAGAAGCCGTCTGGGTTAATGCAACCGTTGGCTATTCCAGAGTGGAAGTGGGATAGTATCAGTATGGATTTTGTTTCGGGTTTACCGAGGACAAGTAGGAATTTTGAAGCTATTTGGGTGATTGTGGATAGATTGACGAAGTCGGCCCATTTCATTCCGATCAGAATGGATTATCCGTTAGAGAGATTAGCCGAGTTGTATATTGAGAAGATTGTAAGTTTGCATGGTATTCCGTCGAGTATCGTTTCGGACAGAGATCCTAGATTTACATCGAGGTTTTGGGAAGGTTTGCAGAAGGCTTTGGGAACTAAGCTGAGATTGAGTTCTGCATATCATCCGCAGACTGATGGTCAGACTGAGAGGACGATTCAGTCACTAGAGGATCTTTTGAGAGCTTGTGTTTTGGAAAAGGGAGGTGCTTGGGATTGTTATTTGCCTTTGATTGAGTTTACCTACAACAATAGTTTTCATTCGAGCATTGGTATGGCACCGTTTGAAGCTTTGTATGGTAGGAGATGTCGGACACCTTTATGTTGGTATGAGTCCGGTGAGAGTGTTGTGGTTGGACCGGAGATTGTTCAACAAACTACGGAAAAGATTAAGATGATTCAGGAGAAGATGAGAATTGCTCAGAGTCGTCAGAAGAGTTATCATGATAAGAGGAGGAAGTCACTTGAGTTCCAAGAGGGAGATCATGTGTTTCTTCGTGTTACTCCGATAACTGGAGTTGGTCGAGCTTTGAAGTCGAAGAAGTTGACACCTCGTTTTATTGGTCCTTATCAGATTTTGGAGAGGATAGGGGAGGTAGCCTATCGTGTCGCTTTACCGCCGTCGCTTGCGAATTTGCATGAGGTTTTTCATGTGTCTCAGTTGAGGAGGTACATTCATGATCCTTCGCATGTAGTCCAAGTAGATGATGTACAGATGAGAGATAACCTGACTGTTGAGACATCACCTATGAAGATCGAGGATCGAGAGTTGAAGCAGTTGCGGGGTAAAGAGATTGCCTTGGTGAAGGTAGCTTGGGGAGGACCAGCAGGTGGCAATGTGACTTGGGAACTTGAGAGTCAGATGAAGGAGTCTTATCCTGAGTTGTTCGCTTGAGGTATGTTTTCGAGGACGAAAACTCTTTTAGTGGGGGAGAGTTGTAACACCCCGATGAAATTAAGATAATTGTTTAAATTAAGTTAATATTCTATTTATTAATTTAATTAAATAATTAGAAAAATTATTGGATTATTAATATTATTGTTGGGATAATATTATTGGGTTTTATTATTGGAGTATATAAGTTGGAATTTAGAAAAATCCCATTTTTGGTAAAAAGATTATTTTCACGTGAAAAGGGGAAAAGAGGCAGAAAAGGGAAAAGGGCAAAGAGCCAGAGAACGAAGGTTGAAGGAAGGAAAAGCTTGAAGCTCAAAGCTGCCGGATTAACTCAGGTAAGGGGGGTTTATCATCGATTAACGGGTATTATGGGATGATATGTACTGGGTAGTAATAAACTATTGTTTTACCTCTGATTAGATTTGATATATGCTGAAAATGGGGGAAAGATTGGATGAACGAAATTGGGAATTTTAATCGAAGGAATTCGTAGGAATTATATGTAGTGATGTTAGGATTTGTAAAATCGAATAGGGGATGATTCGGGTTAGATGATATGAGTAATATTGTGTGAAATTTGGACTGTGGAAGGGTGAATTGGATAGATCTCGTAGCAGAGAAAGCCATTGCAGATCTGAGAGTTCTGGTTTCTGGTCATACGCGTATGGCACTAGGCAATACGCGTATGAGATGGCTGGTACGCGTATGGAGGAAGCCTTACGCGTATGGGTGAAAAAGATGATATTTTGAACGTAAATTGGTCTCTGTTGGTACGCGTAATGGGAGATTGTTACGCGTAGCATACGCGTATGAGACAGGTGATACGCGTATGGGTTGGGCGAGGAAATGCGCAATACGCGTATGAGAGTGGGCAGTACGCGTATGGACTTGGTCAGGTTTGGGCAATACGCGTATGGGCATAGGCAATACGCGTATGGGCAGAATTGTGATTTTTCTGTGCTGTTGTTGTGCAGTTTTTGGTTGTTTAGGCTGAGTGATGTACTTAGCTGACGTATGATGTAGCAGGGATCATTTCCCGTTGTTTTGAGTAGTATGGGTATTAGTAGAGTGTGCTAGTACTGTATTTGGTTATGTGGCATGATGTGATATGCTTTTGTGATAAAATGTATTAATGATGTGTGATGATAAGCATGATGCTGTGAATGTATCAGTTATGTATGCATTTGTGAATAGACTGTTTTATGGCTTAGAGTGTGAGCTTATGTCTATTATTGAATTGTTGCTGTTGTTGTTGCATTGCTAGGTGATTAGCATGCATAGTCTAGCCTTCGGGGCTGTAGCTAATTCCCATGGTGAGGAATTAGTGAGTGAATCATTGTGGATTTGTTGTTGATGTTTGCATGCTAGATGATTAGCTTGCATAGTCTAGCCTTCGGGGCTGTAGCTAATTCCCACGGTGAGGAATTAGTGAGTGAGTCATTAGATCTCAAATGAGTGGGACTAGTGAGCTTAGTAGCCGCATCTGGATTGATCGGTGAGCTTGAACTGTATGTTCAAGAATAGTCGGTACCGCATGTGTGGAGTCTCATTGCATAATGAATGTATGGCATATAATATGAATGGATGTATTCCAGTATTATATGTGTGTTGTGTGTTGTGTTGTTGATGTTGAGTATGGTTGAGATTATACATATGCTATATGTTACTGTTGAATATGATGTTTGAACGGATATTGCCGTTGCTGAGCGCGTAGTCTGATTAGGGTGAATTGATGTGTTATTTACTTAGCATTACATGTTGTTCTATAATGCTTATTATATTGATTGAGGAACTCACCCTTACAGCTATTTTTCAGGTAACGAGAAATGAGTTGAGTAGAAGCTAATTATTGGAGTCTAGTGTAGTCTCCGTAGTGGGTCGTGCTCTGATAGATGTAACATCGGGATGGGTTGTCTTAACTTGTTTCGAATGTTTTATTGCTGGTCGAGAACCATTTTCCATGTAATGTTTTACATGATTGATGAAATTATATCCGCTGTGTTTTATGCAATTGTTTAAGTTTGAAATTAATAAAAGGGCATGACCGTTATATTGTTGAATGGTGTGAATATTATGTGTGACACCCTTGACGGGCATAATTACTCTGAATTGTTATATGTTTATTATTTTAATTAAATAATTGGGGTATTTTAGAAGGGTGTTACAGTCAGCCCCTCCAACATCATCTTACAAAATTTAATGAAATTAAAAACTTGATGTGGCGTGTTCACTTGACACGTGCACCAATCAGCTTCTTGTAATTTCCCAGGTAACTCTTGCATAATGGAGTTTGCAAATATGGACAGCCTCATAAATTTGCCCTTCCACTCAGCATAAAGTCCTTGAAGGTCTTGAATGATGCGCAAGTCTGCAGCCTTGGTCACCTCTATGTCTCTATAGAGGTTTCTCTATTATCTGCACTCATTTGTCAACAACATATAAGCAGCATCCTGATCCATACTCTCAAATGTTCGGATCCTGATATCGGTTTGCTCCAACTAATAGTTCAAACGTGTATAAGCTCTTTCTGACTCTTCAGTCCTCAACTTCTCACAATCCAAAGCATCGTTGTATCTCTAAATGGTGTTCTCAAGTTCACGAGTGCGAACCTCAGAAATCAAACGTGCTTCCCTCTTCATCTCAAGGGTCAACTCTAGAGTTTTTTTGAGCTTTTGAATATGGAGTAAAGCTTGATCTAGCTCTTCATTCTTCATCTTGAACACAAATTTAGTACCTTGGAGTGCTTGTTCGAACTTTTCTCTCCTTGCGTCAGACTCCCTATCCCTTTTGTTGGAAGCTTCAAGTTCTTGATCCTTCTGCTGCTGACTATCTTTCAGATTTTCATTCTCCACAGAGACTCGGCCGAGCTTGACCCCCAAGTCAATATTCTCCAATTCTAGCTCCTTAATCTGGGCATTAAGCTTCTCCACATCTTCAGGTAATATGGGTTATGACACAGGAACCAAAGGATAGATAGAAGGATCAAATGGAAAAGAGAGTTTAACCATTTGAACCCTCTATGTCTCTCTCTCTCTCTCTCTCACCCAACAGGTATAAGGCTCTCGAACAATGATATTTCTTTTACCCAATTCTTTACCCTTTCTGATAATTGCTTGCCATGATCTCTTGATCTTCTTCGCCATGGGGTGATCTGCTTCAATGTTGTGCAAGATAAAAGGCTCTAAAGCTTCATCTCTTTGAGGGACATTAATGGGGTAACCGTGCTGCCTCAAGGATAATACGAGGTTGTAGATACAACCCCTGGTTCCTATCAAAGGTACATTGGGGAAGTCCCCAATACTGATAATAACATCCTCGATTTCCCAATCCCTAATATACCATTTAACATGACTGGAGGTGAGAGAACCTAACTTCTGAGAGGGCTTGAGTTCCTTTGAGACAAAAGGGCCTTCCTCGGGCATATGATATCTGAACCAAGCGTGCAATAATTGCACACAACACAAGATGGTTCCTCTTTTCTTCTCATGAAGCTCATGGAGAGCATAATGAAGGTCGGCTAGGAGAAACTGTACAAGATTACCAGAGAAGAAGATCCTCACGGCTAGATGATACACAAAATGGTTGATATTTGGGAAGAGAACTATCCCATATACCAACATAGCTAACACGACATAGAAAGCTTTCAATTACCATCTTTCTCCATCTTCACAACTTGTTCTTCTAAGAACTTTCTAGAGAAACCATTGAAGACTCCTTTCACATCCCAATTTGCTATGACTTCAGAAACCTTCAGACCCAAGGCTAAAGCTATCCTCTTGGGAGGAATAACTTCATCAAACTTAGGAAATGGATTATGATCCCTCAAATTCTGGCCTACAATCCTCTCAAATTCCTCCAAGGTGGGAGCCAATTGGAAATCAGAAAATGTGAAACAACGTAGAGGTGGATCATAGAACTGAGCAATGGTCACAATAGTCATCATGTTCATCTTCTCATCCAAGATGCTCAGAATTCTTCCATAGTCTTTCACGAAGCTGGTGAGTTTGACCGGTGTCACTTTGGCACTCAACTTCTGCAGGCTAATAAGGTCCACTTTCTTGTATTTGAACTGAAAAGTGATTCTTCTCTCAGGATTCATTTTGCTAACAAGTCTTGAATTCCTGAAACAATGTGAAACAAACTAAGAGTTTTGCTTTCTATGCGTATGCAATGAATGGGTGGATGCAATGTTTTTTGGTACAGGTTCAAAGGTCCGAGGTACAGATGAATTTGACTACTCTCCAAAAAGGGGGCTCTCACCGGGTATGATCTAGGGTTTTTGTTACAAAAGACCCCCAGAGTCACTGATTCACGAGAATGTTTGACGCTTACAGAAAATGCTTTCGGGTCATCAACTCCCTCAAGAGAATCTATTTTGGGTGAGGTTCTCGTACCGACCCTTACGAGGTATTCACCTTGGAAGTTCGTACTACGCAACCATCGACTTCGGTTCTAGATAGGGTACTCAGAGTCATGGATTTAAAAGACTGTTTGTTGGGCGTCAACTCCATCCAAAGAATCTATTCTGAGCGAGGTTTTCATATCAATTCTTACAAAGTATTCACCTTGAGAGTCCATACTACGCAACCATCATTCCTAGTTGGAAAAAGGTTCAATGTTCTAAAAAGTCCTTAGAGTCATGGACCCCTTTGAAACATTGAAGCTTACGAAGTATTCACCTCAGGCGAAAATATTTGCAAAATGAATCTACTCTAAGTGAGATTCTCATACCTAATCTTACAAAGTATTAACCTCGGGAGTCTGTACTACTCAACCATCGTCGTATCTTCTGTTTTTTCCCTCTAGCTCGGGTATAGAGTCTTTCCCACATGGTTTGCAATCACAGTATCCAAATACCACAGCATAATGGAACCAATATACAACATATATATCAATATAGCAATAAAGATAATAGAAGCAATAGATAAAGAAAAGCCACACAAGTAAACAAACAAAGGCACACAAACGACCTAACTAGGCTTGACTCGCTTAGGGAAACCAGGGTCCCCAGCAGAGTCGGCATCTGTCGTACCTCAAAAAAGATGAGAACACGAACTAGCGAAGCGTAACTGCACGCTCGCAATGATGGACTGAACAGAGTCGCCACCGAACTTTATTTATTCCTAAAAAGGAAAAGGGAAATATAGATAAAACCCAAGAAAGAACGACAATGATTATGGTCTTCGCAACCAATATCAGAGTTCGGGAGTCGATTACGCAAGGGGAAGGTATTAGAACCCCTCACGTCTGTGGTACTCAATGGGAACCGTTAGGTTAGTTGTGCGCATTAGTGTTAGTTTGAAATGTTAGACTTCTCGAGCTATTAGGTGGGAAAGAAAGAAGAGAAGGGAAAAGAATGTTTTTGGACTTTTGCAAATGAAAGGGCTAAACCTAAGTTTTTTATTAATGGGCCTGACAAGATTTACACATCCCGCTCCTACGTATCTCTGGGTGCAATAGAGAACTCAAGGCTTACGTAGTTCTGGGTAGAGAATGTTTGTTTGTTGGTCAATTTTAGCGAAAGCTGCTTTGTGTCAATCGAAGAACACATTGTTGGACTACCCAAAACAAGTGGAGAAGGGGACATTCGTATCACATCCGAATGGATTTACAAATCAACATTCCTGGGAAACGTCGCAAGCTTACTCACACATTCAAGTGGACGAAACATTGCTTTACATCGTCTTAAAACAAAATATCTTTCATTTGAGAAAAAGGGTTTAAGGATCGATCGCACGACGGTGAGAAAAGAATTTGATTGGTTTGAATGTGTTTTGAGTAATGGCGAGAAATTGGGTGGACGAGATATCCATCTCGAATCCTAGTCTCACAAGCTCGTGGTATCCATCACGTTCCATTTCCACCTTATTTGTAAAAGGGGTTGATATTTTTATGTGCTTTTGAGATTTGATTGAGAAAAGGTTTGGAGAAACCGTGTTGATAGTTTTGATGATGGCGAGAGCTAAGATGAGCGAGATATCCATCTCAAATCTTAGTCTCAGGAGCTCGTGGTATCCACCTTGTTTCGTTTCCATCTTTATTGAAAAGTATTTGATAAGAATTAAGTATTTTTTAGTTTTATTATGAAAATGGTTTGACGTTGGATCAAGCGTTTGATGGAAAATGCTTACAAAAAATGCTTTCGAGTCATCAACTCCCTCAAGAGAATCTATTCTGGGTTAGGTTCTCGTACCGACCCTTACGAGTTATTCACCTTGGAAGTTCATACTACGCAACCATCGACTTCGGTTCTAGACAGGGTACTCAGAGTCATGGATTTAAAAGACTGTTTGTTGGGCGTCAACTCCATCCAAAGAATCTATTCTGAGCGAGGTTTTTGCAAAAGGGATTGATATTTTTATGTGCTTTTGAGATTTGATTGAGAAAAGGTTTGGAGAAACCGTGTTGATAGTTTTGATGATGGCGAGAGCTAAGATGGGCGAGATATCCATCACAAATCTTAGTCTTAGGAGCTCATGGTATCCACCCTGTTTCGTTTCCATCTTTATTGAAAAGTATTTGATAAGCATTAAGTATTTTTTAGTTTTATTATGAAAATGGTTTGACGTTGGATCAAGCGTTTGATGGACGATTGAGAAAGATTTGAATGAAGTGGTTTGAATGAAATGGAATGGAAGGAAGAAATGGATTGATTTGTTTATTGGGAAAATACTCGACGTTGGATCGAGCCATTGTTTTTTATCTTTTTTTTAAAAGAAGTTGATTTTATTCCTGTGTTAGTAACTAGCTAAAAAATCAAGCAAATAAATAAATAAATACGGTAAAATTATTACACGTCATGGGAATGAGGGTACCTTTTTTCGAATGGGGATTTAAGATAATGAAACAATTAAATCGGGCTCAATCAATGAATAAGCAATGCATGCGTGTAGATGCAAGAGGATGGTCTCATTGTAAAAAGACCCAAGAGTAAGTCATGTGAAGAAAATAAACATCACAACAAGTTATATTTACAAGACATTCAAAAATTAAATTGAAAAAAGTAAAATCGGGACGTGCGCGGATTAAAATCGGGATGCGAGGATGCGAATCAAAGTCACATAATACAAGAACGTGCAAGACAGATGGAAATTTAAAAGCAAACAAAACCCCTAGATAATGTGCTCAAAGTCGGTTTGCGCATATTGATAACAATCGAAATGTCATATACGGTTAATCAAAATGCGGAGAAATACTATCAATATCTCGATAAAATAATCATGGAATAGCAACATGGAAATTGTTGATTCCATAGATTAAAGCTCGGCATTTAATCAAGAAAACAAATCAGAGAAACAGTAAAAAAAAATGTATCTAAAAAAGGAAAAAAACATAAAAAGGTTAAAAATAATAATAATAATAAAAACTAGCAAAATTTGGAGTTTACAAGATTCAAACCCATAACTATTGGGAAGCATCTGATGCCACTACCACTAGGTCATGGATGATTAATCACAAATCGAATACATCAATTAATATATAATATAAATTTAACGAGAAAATGGAAAGTATATAAAAAAACAAGTAAATAAAGGATAGAATCCATGACATGGGGTTTACTAAATAACACTTTTACCACTAGAATAGAAGTATTATGTTGCCCAATGTTCGCCTGCATTACTATATATATAAGAAACGTACGCTGAAAATAATTAAAACAACAAATAGTACTGTAGCAGTAGCAGGATCTGACATTTCCAATCTCTTTACCCTGTCATGAACAAACAGAACCATAACCATTACTCAATTGTCAAGTCCGAACGAAATTAATTTGACTACGCTGTGCAAGACTAAATTCCAATGCGCAGGAGAAAAAAAATCCATAACTTAAAAAGTTACAGTGTACGAATCAAATGACGCAATGGAAACAAATTGTTTGAAACCTATTGTTGAAACATAACCGAAAACTAATACGGGAACACAAAGGCATGTCCTTAATATATTGAACAAAAAAATCGGCAGATTAACGACATATAAAAAATGTCAAATCCGCGGATTTATTCCGATTTTAACACAATGAAAACAAACAAACAACCAAACCTCATATATTTCATTATTTTTTCAGCAACATTATCATATTATAACAACTAAAATAAATGAACTCGAAGGAAACAAACATAAACAAAATGCAACAGTATTACGAGAAAAGCTCAAAACAGAATTAATAGAATGAAAAGCTCTCGAAAATAGAACGAATAGAATGCAAAATAAATCGAATCGCAATGTTACTGAAACGAAATCAAATGTCGCTGATGATTTTGTTTCGAGTTACTGAGTAGTGCTGCTGAGTTGTCAAAATGTTTTACTAGTGTGGTGGTGGATCACCGTGATATTGTTGTGAAACCGGGACGGTAATGAATCGAAAAAATGACGTTGTTGTTTTGCTAGAAAAATGACGAAACAGAGGAAGGTATTGGTGTTTTGAGCTAGAGAGGATGAATGGTGTTTTGTAGGTGTCTTCGCCGGCAAAGACGGAGGCTGGTTGCCGGCAAAAAAAAGGTGTGATCTTTTTTGGTTTTGAAGAAAACTAGCATTTTTTTATCAGTGTGGAGGAAAAATAAATGTATATATGGAGAGGGAGAGAGGCACCCGAAAAAAAGTTATGTGTCACCCAAAAACTATCCTCCCACCTTCTTTTATTTTTCCTAATTCTTTGGGGATTTTTTTTCATTTTTCGGTCACGTGGCCACATATAATTGGAGAGGGAGAAATTCGTCGAGGTTCGTACCTGTCAGTATTGGATTGGCCATTATTTCATCCTCCACTCATTGCCGGCTACGTAAAAATGAGAATTCAATGTCCATATTTCAATACTTTGTTCCTATCTTTCCAATATTCTTAATATTAATTGACACTTAATAATTAAATAAAATGAAAATAAATTCAAATTAGATATCCAATTAATCATGATTAACTATATTAACCGATTTGATTATAAATAAATAAAAATAAATAGGTTAAAAATATATATAAAAAATGCACAAAAATGCTCAAAAAATTAATTTGACTATACCATAATGTTCAATGCAAAATAAACGATTCAGAAACATATAGGTTTTTGTCAAATTTTGAAATAAAAAACGTCCGGTTAAAACACTCAGACGGGTCAAAATGTGCTCAAAAAATTGGCCGAAAAATAAATCGAGCATATCAGGTTAAACTACGCGAAACGTAGATTAATAAAATTGATGTTTGCAAGCTTAACTTTAAAAAAATTTGCTCGCTGATTCGATGCATATTTGACAAATAATTCAACCGATTTCCTGTAGATTCGAAAATTTATTTCGACTGACATTCTGGACACTATGCAGTATGAAATGCATGTTATGTTATGCAGAGATGCAATAGCTATGATGAATGTATTGAATCGACGACTCAGGGTACTCAGGGTCAAAATCAGGGTGTGACACAAAGGATGATATGCTGAAAAAGAAATGGATTGGATATGTTGGTGAGCCTTGAAGTAGCTTTAAGACACGACTCAGGCATGATTATATTACAAATCCAAAGAGTAACTTAGAGCATCCATACATGATGTATTCATATATTGATAATAATGTTTGGGAGGAGTTTGTCAAGTCTCGCACTACTCTTAAATTCTTGGCTAAAAGCCAAAAAAGAAAGGAGAATATGGCAAAAAAATATCTATCTACATAGACTGTCTCGTGGAGGATATGATAAACTGGAATAAATAATGATTAATGAAAAAAGAAAACAATGGGAACTAGAGTTGTGAGATCATTATAGAAGTCTTGATTGCATCCTATCTCCATCATCACGTCATTGAGAAATGGAAGAAGTCGCGTCAAAGACCAAGAGGAGAGTTCACATCAGAGTCTACACACGATGTTGTTGAAAAGATTGTAAGTAGATACTTTTTTTAATATTAGTTATTTTAGTTAATTCAATTTGGTAAAGACGGGCTTTTATTTGTGTTGTAGGATTTACCAATTGAAAAATTCAAAGATGGTACCTTTGTTCCACAAGAACGTCATGACATATTGGTAGAAGCGATTGGAACAAAAAAGCATGGCAGACGTGTCCGTGGTATTGGAAGAGGCGTCGGCTTGAGGTTATTTTTTTAACCATCGCAAACAAGTAACAAAGTAATTTGTAAGAACTAAATTGAATAGATAGTTGATCAAAAGGTTGGGGAGAAAGTACAATAAGTATTAGAAGTAGAGCGAGCGAAGTGGACTCAAAATGCACGGGAGATAATGACTTAAGAGGAACGTGAGAGGGTGCATCTAGAGGAGCGAGAAAGGTTGTTAAGGAGGTGCGAGAGAGGTTCCATGAGGAGAGAGAGAAGTTGGTCGATGAAATGTGGGAGAAGTGTACCCATGATGTGATTGAGGTAAGTATAAGTTTGATTTAAAAAATTTGTTTTGTATGTTGTTGTTATTGTTTGTGTATTTAATTTATGTATTGTGTTGCAGTTGTTTATATGATGCAACAATTGAAATCAACGTGTGTACTCATCCACCCAAATGAATATCAATTAGACATAACTGAGAAAGTTGTTATGGGTGGTGCAAGCACGAAAGGTAGTTGTTCTACCCCACATCACAATATTGATACTACACTACCTTAACCAAATAGCATGCAAAGGCTATCAAGGATGGTAGAGGAGATGTCGGACATCTTCGAGATGACATTAAAATATGAACCAGAGAAAGAATATATACTTCAAAATAGTTGTATTTTGGAAATTTTGAATGAGGTGATTGGTTGGACATAATTGTACTACAATTTTAGTGTTTGTAAGTATAATTTTTATGGTGATTTAAACGTATATTCATTGTTTTCATACTTTAACGTCAAGATTTGAGTATTGCATTAAATTCTAGGTTCATGTATGAAATGTATCTTGAAAGGGACTTAAGTAAGTATTGTTTCTTAGACCCATTCAAAATTCAATTTAAACAATGGGGAACAAACTTTATCTAGACGTACATACAAAATAAGTTAATTTATGATACCATGCGTAAGTATATATTAATTTGTGTTTTCTTTTATAAATCAATTGTATACATATTATTAATTATTCTGAATGTTTATGCATTTCACATTGACAACTAGTTATTATATGTTCGAAGCAAAATATTGTAATTATGTTATGCTCGTTACATTATGATCTTAATTCATCGAAGCAATACATTTTGAGTGCGTAAGTGGTATTATTTGTAATATTCAAGTATTAAATTTGGTTTTGAATAGTTTTTATACATGTTTAATTTTTACCAACATGTTGTATACATGTATTTTTGACGCCATGAAATTAATAAGCAGAATAGTGTTTTCGACAAATGGAGATGCTTGCAAAAAGAAAAAAAAAACTGGAAATATATACTTGAAGAGCATTTTCAACAGTTTAGTTGATAAGTGTTTTCGACACTTCGACAGATTGGTGGTTCGATATTTCGACAGAAGAAGATGTCTGCAGATGAAAAGACGTCTTTGACAAGTATGGATGATGTTATGATATTTCGACAATTCGACAAGTCTGAGGAGATGCGTCGTTTTGACGTAAAGCAGAAATTCAAATTCAAAAAGTTATAACGTTTGGCAGAAGACGCGTGGAAGCACCTGGCGAAAGGAAGTCATGCAGAGAGCCAAGTGTCATAGTTTTAGGATTTATTCGTTAGTGACAGTTATTTTATTTGTATATAAATAGGATAGTTGTTATCATAATGGGTGTGAAAAAACTCGTACAAAGTTCCTGCAAAATACTCAAAGTACCCGTGTGAGAGAAAAGAGTCTTATCTGGAAAATGTACGTGTGAACAAACACCATTTCTTTAAAGTTTTATCTTATAAATTTCAAAGTTCTTTACCAATTTTCCTTTACATTTACCAGTCATTTATCCTTTGCATTTACTTTATGCAATTTATTCTTCGCCATTTATTTTTCGCCATTTATCTTAGTCTTGTTAAATTTACTTTTACTTAAGCACTTTTAGTCAATATCTTTCGTACAAGAAAGACTTAGTAAACCAAATAAAGGATACAAAGGTTGTTCTAAAGAGTTACAAAGTTATTTAATTTGCACATGTCCTAGGATTTGTATGGTTGATCCTGCAAGTAACCCAATTCAATAAGTTTTGGAAAACCAGAGGTTGTTCGCCAAAATCAACAACGAACAAATTGGCACGCCCAGTGGGACGAGTGCGAAATCTAAAACTTAAATAATCTTTAGTCAAGGTTTCTTCATCGTTGTATGAGACTAAGAAGCAGTAAATTAGCCGTATCTGACATAGAAAGACCTAAAAGAATGAGAGTAAGGAAAATGGCGAGTCAGCCAAATAATCCAAATAATCCTAATCCAAATGAAGCCATCCCAGTATCCAACCATATCCCTTCGACAGGAGGAAATGTGGGATCAGTCCCTGTGTCAGAGGATGTGCCTTCGTTAACAGGGTCAATACCAGCGGTTTCAATATCGCAAAATGCGCCTAGTCCGTCCATTAGGGCGCAACAAATGTCTGTTGGGACACCTCCTCCTATAGGGAATGCTTCTAGGCCTTTTGTGACAAATTTCACCATGCCTCTGTCTGGTAGGGAACAACCATTTGGAATGCCAACTTCGATAATGGCAAATTTACACAATTCGCCGATATTATATTCTAATTCTATGGCCAATATGTCTTCACCATTACAAGGGTCAGGATATGGCGGAAACATGAGTAGACTAAACCAACAACCACTTTACATGCCGGCAATAACAAATAATTCTGCGCAAGTAATTAGACAACAAATGGACGAGAGTAATCATGATATGGTCCAAATGTTGACACAACAAATGGGGGCGGTGTTTAATCCTCTAATACAAAACAACATCCAAACAAACCAATTGTTGGCAGCGCAAATGACGCGCATTGCTGACTTTTTTGGGGTCCCTCAAACTCGACACAGAGAACAAGTGGTTCAGGACCCAGTGGTGGCGGTCCAAGAAGAGCCTACAATAAATCAAACACCTTTAGATAATCCCCAGGCAAACGTTAGAAACCAAGAGGAAGTAGTCGAACAGCCTCGTGTCGAAATTCCTGTTCCACAAGAGCCTAGAAGGATAGTAGTCCAGAGAGGCCAAGACGCTGATGCTGTGTTGCAACAGCGAATCCTGTATAATAACTTGCCTGCCGAAAACAATTTAGCGACCATGGTCGAAATGATAATGGCACAAAATGGGGTAAACGTAGGATTACAAAGGCCCAGTTACGCTTCCCCACTGTCGGAATATATTCTGCAAGAAGAATTGCCCCCAAGATGGAAAGTTCCTAAGTTCACCAAATTCTCAGGGGATACTAGTGAATCCACCATAGAACATGTAGCACGTTATCTGATTGAAGCAGGAGAGATAGCCCGTAATGAAAATTTGAAAATAAAATACTTTCCTAGTTCCTTGACGAAAAACGCGTTTACTTAGTTTACATCCTTGCCTGCAAACTCAGTGTATACGTGGACCCAATTAGAGAGGTTATTCCATGAACAATTTTACATGGGACAAACCAAAATAAGTCTGAAGTAATTAGCCAGTGTTAAGAGAAAATACTCAGAACCAATAGATGATTATTTAAATAGGTTCAGGTTGCTAAAGGCTAGGTGTTTCACTCGAGTTCCAGAATATGAGTTAGTCGAAATGGCCGCAGGGGGTCTAGATTATTCTATAAGAAAGAAACTAGACACTCAGTATTTAAGGGATATGGCGCAATTAGCAGATAGGGTGAGACAAGTCGAAAGGTTAAGGGATGAAAAATTTAGAGCAAATAAAAATAAAAAAGAAAGGGTGGCCTATGTAGGGGTATGTCAAGATGATGAATACGACGAAAACGAACCGAGTAACTTCAACGAACAAGAGATTGACTTAGCAGAACTGAAGCAAGGCCCACCATATTCGTGTAAAGTACTAACTCCGTCGAACGAAAACCCAGTCGAAACCAATGATAAGTTTCCTAAAAGAACTTATACGTTCGACATCACCAAATGTGACGAGATTTTTGACTTATTGGTTAAAGATGGTCAATTAATAAAACCACCAGGCGCTAAAGAATCGCCTGTGGAACAACAGAAAAAGAGAGGTTTTTGTAAATACCATAACTTTCTGGTCCATAAAACGTCTCGGTGTTTCCTTTTCAGGGATCTCGTTCAAAATGCTATCCGTGACGGAAGGCTGAAAAAGTTTGGTGATAAGCCAAAACAACAGATGAGGATTGATTCGAATCCCATACAGCCAGTCGAAGCCCATTATGCTGAACCATCCATTGTGAATATGGTGGAGGTCGAAGTTGCTTCTGATGGCAGTTTTGAAATGGTGGAAGTTGCTGGAGGTTTCGACACTAATATCAACATGGTTGAGATTGCTGATGATCTTACAAACCAGAACAAAGTTGAAGTTATTGAAGGCTTTGACGACCAGAAAAAGATGGAAACTATTGAAGGCTTCGACAAAAAGGACAAAGACAATATTGCTGAAGATGTTGTAGATCGACAAGGAGCAAATTGGGATTGCTTGGGACAGCCGAGTGGGAAGTACAATTATCTCGCGAAATACACTGCGCCTGAAAGTTCTCGTATCGACATCAACGCAATCCAGCCAACCGGGTGGGGGGATTTACCTTTGAGCAATAATGAAAAAACAACTGAGACAACTGACAATCTCCCTATCATCAAAAAGAAGGTTACTGAAGACCTCACTATTGAAAATAAGGCTACTGAAGGCCTTGATCCTGACCAAATGAGGATAGGTGATGTCGCAAACTATGTCAACATTATGGGACCTTTCAATAAAGAGGTCACAGGAATCAAAGCAGAAGTTGTGGATGGTCCTATGAAGCCTGTGACCGGTGGAATCCTACGTAGGGTAATGGAGGACCCCAAAAGAAATTCGAACAATTGTTGCTGCAAACATGGTCCCAAGAACATATCTTGGTGTTGCTGCTCAGAAAAGGAGTTTGACCAGATAAAAACAAATGGTGAAGTCGAAGAAGAAAGACTTATTAAAAAAATGAACAAATTAAGCAATGCTGACGGACGGAATGTTAGGGTGAATATGGTGGAAGTGTCTCAGAGAAACCAGGCAGAAGTGGATGAAGATCGCAGTCGAGAGGAGTACCAAAGGCCGGCGTATCCTAAAGAAGAGGAAAATCTAGTGGAATTAATCAAGAGGTGCCAAAAGATGAGGATTGAAGTGATGTTATGCCCACGTTGCAGTGCAATCTTCGACAGGAAGGCAGCAACCAATCTGGAAGCAGTGGATAAAGCCAGGAGAAAATAAAATTGGAGGACAACAGAATATGACCCAAGAAAAAGTTATCATCACCAATGGAGGCACGGAGAAAGACACCATAGCACTTACAAACCATCCAACAAAGCAACAGATGACAAATGGGTTCAACCCATTAGAGATGCTCAAGGACAGAAAAAATGGAGAAATTTTGAAGTTCATAGAGGCACTTCGATGGAAGGTAAGAAGGAGGTGGAGAAGCAAAAGCCGAGACCATATCCTTCAGAAAACTACAAAGGAAAAAATCCTATGTCAAGATCCCAATGGAGAAGATTCCAGAGGCAGAAGAGAGCAGAAAAAGAAGTTGCAGAAAAAAGTGTGATTGGAAAAGATGTTGACAGCAAAGATAAAGCAGAATCCAGTGACAATGCTCAGATAGTAAACAGAGAAGAGCCCTCCCACCAGATCAATCCTGGCAGCATGGTCGAACTAGTGGTGTCCAGAGAGAAGGTGCAAGAAGACGATGAAATAACTGACAACTTCGAATCTGACTCAGAAGCGTCCTTTAATGTGATCTGCAATGTGGTTTCTGTCCTCCCTAAAGATTATGATAGAATCATGGAGGTCGAAGACGAGGAAGATGAGATGGAAGAGGAAACAATGGTACATAGGCCCGTTTGCTACTACGTCATGAACAATGGTTGCGTCGAAGAACAGAATGCTTTCTTCGAAAGGCCAGATGATTCCATGAAGGCACATTTAAAGCCTTTGTTCATAAAAGGAAAGGTTGAGAATGTTGGTGTAAACAAGATACTGGTAGATGGCGGAGCAACAGTAAATTTGATGCCTCATTTCATGCTAAAGAAGATTGGGAAGGATAATTCAGACGCAAAACCTCACAACATGGTGTTGTCGAACTATGAAGGAAAAGTAGGAACCACTATGGGCGTTATCCAGGTGGATTTGACTGTTGGAACCATAACAAGGCCAACAATGTTCATGGTCATTGCTTCAAGGGCGAATTACAACTTACTGAAGGAGAATTGCCATCCAAGGCGCAGCGGAATATTAAAAATTTCTCCATTTAGTGATCCTTACGAATGGGCATGATCAGTGATAGAATCGTTACCTCTTGTGGCGATCACGAATGTTGAACGATGACAACATCTCTACTTAGTCCACACGAACGGATTCCTTCAATCTCAGTGCTAGCTGCTAAGAATGAAGGCTTTGATTGAGAGAGACAGAAACGGAATGCAAGAGTGACAATGCTTCTACCCGAGGGTTCTATTTATAGAACCACTTGTGTGGGCTTCAAGCTAAAAAGCCCACTTAAGTGTATTTTGGCCCATATCTTATAATATGCCCAAAATCACTTAAGCGTGTGGTACCTTACCATATTTCGTATTCCACTTAAGTGCACCGTACCTTACGGTGTTCCTTAGTTACTCTATTTCTCATCAATCCGTCCTTTGTGTGTGACCCTGTAGGTTTTCGCGATGTTGGCAATTATATTAAATCACGCATTTAACATAATAAACAGTGAGCGGTATCTAGCAACACATCACTGCTACCCAAGACACGAAAATGTCATGTGATCTGACAAATCCTTCTGTGATAATAATTATGTGTATAATTATCCTTTTGCCCTTATGTCTATATTGAACACAAGGCATAGACCGTGTCATCCTTGTCCAGTTCAATATTGGGCCCATAGACATTTATCCTGTTACGCAAGATGGGCAAATTCCATCTAGGTCACTCATGTCCCTTAGCATGCTTCGTGGAGTACCCATCAACTGCCTTTATGGTTATCCAGTTACGGACAACGTTGGATCAGCAATAAAGCACTTGACTCTACATCTAGGGTCCATAGTGGTTTCAGGTCGAAGAGTGGTATGCACCATTATCACCATGAGAATAACTTATGACACTTTGCATAACATTCTATATAGTATTCTCATAGCGGGTCAATCCAATATGAATATTACTCTTAATATTCATACCTATGTTTAAGACTTGATAACTCTTTATCCATGATCCATGACACGTGATCATCAGTCTACAAACATATTAGTCTTCATGCTTTAATATTATCCCACTTCACAATAAAGCTTGACTACGGATACTTTAAGAATAGTGTCCTTATGTTTAATGTGATCTCATGATTAAGTCATACTTGATACATTAAACGAAGTATCTATTCCAGGGACTTTATTAAACAAACATAATAAAGAAAAATGCCTTTTATTATTAATAAATAATTCGATACAAGTACCAAAAGTATTGGCCTCTAGGGCTTACACCAACAATCTCCCACTAGCACTAGAGCCAATCAGGCATATCCCTTATGCCCATAGATCTAGTATGGCCATCATGCTTCTGCTGCGCAAGAGGCTTTGTCAGTGGGTCAGCAATATTGTCGAGTGTAGGTACTCTACATATTTTCACATCTCCTCTATCTATTATCTCTCGAATGAGGTGATAACGCCTAAGTATGTGTTTGGATCGTTGGTGAGATCTAGGCTCCTTAGCTTGTGCGATAGCACCATTGTTATCACAATAGAGACCAATGGGATCCACAATGCTAGGAACTATGTCAAGTTCACTAATGAACTTTTTGATCCAAACAACTTCCTTTGCTGCACTTGAGGCAGCAATATACTCGGCCTCGGTTGTAGAATCAGCAAATGTATCTTGCTTTGAACTTTTCCAGCTCACAGCACCACCGTTTAAACAAAACACGTAACCAGATTGCGATCTAAAGTCATCCTTATCTGTCTGGAAGCTAGCATCGGTGTATCCAAATACAACCAACTCTTCCTGACCTCCATATATCAAGAATGAGTCCTTAGTCCTTCTCAAGTACTTAAGGATATTCTTGACAGCTACCCAATGGGCATCACCAGGATCAGATTGGTACCTACTCGTTGCACTTAAAGCATACGAGACATCTGGTCGAGTACATAACATGGCATACATGATAGATCCTATTGCAGATGCATATGGAATCTTATTCATGCGATCCTTTTCTTCCTCAGTTGAAGGGGATTGTGTTTTTGATAGACACAGGCCATGTTGCATAGGTATGAATCCTTTCTTGGATCATGCATATTAAAGCGTCTCAGCACTTTGTCTATGTACGTACTCTGACTTAGGCCAAGCAGTTTTTGTGATCTATCTCTATAGATTCTGATTCCTAATATATAGGCTACTTCACCTAGGTCCTTCATAGAAAAGCATTTCCCCAACCAAGACTTTACTTGTTGCAGGGTAGGGATATCGTTTCCAATGAGTAATATGTCATCTACATATAATACCAGGAAAACGATCATGCTCCCACTAACCTTCTTGTAGACACAAGGCTCATCTTCGTTCTTGATGAATCCATATTGTTTTACTGTTTCATCAAAACGAAGATTCCAGCTTCTGGAAGCTTGCTTCAATCCATAGATTGACCTTTGTAACTTGCATATCTTTTGGGCTTCTTCTGGTATGTCAAATCCTTCAGGTTGTGTCATGTACACATCCTCAAGAAGATTCCCATTAAGGAAAGCAGTTTTGACATCCATCTTCCATATTTCATAATCATGATATGCAGCGATAGCAAGTAAAATCTGAACATATTTAAGCATTGCAACTGGTGAAAAGGTTTCATCATAGTCAACCCCATGAATTTGTTTATATCCTTTTGCAACCAGTCTTGCCTTATAGGTATGTACCTTACCATCCATGTCAGTCTTCTTTTTGAAGACCCACTTGCATCCTATAGGGTTGACTCCTACAGGAGGCTCTACCAAGGTCCAAACTTGGTTTGTGTACATGGAATCCATTTCAGATTTCATGGCTTCTAGCCATTTCTCAGACTCGGGACCAGTTATGGCCTCTTGGTAGGTCACAGGATCATCTTGATCCATGAGTAATACATCACCTTGATCTGTTATGAGATATCCATATCTCTCAGGTAGGTGAAGTATCCTGCTTGACCTATGCTGGTCTTGTTCTACTTGAGCAGGTTGCTCTTCCACAACTACTTGTGTTTCCTGCTCTAATTCCTCCATAGGTGTATCGATGCTTTGTGATTCTTGAATTTCTTCAAGCTCTACTCTCCTCCCACTGATTCCTTTGGAAATAAAATCCTTTTCTAGGAAAACTCCAGTTCGAGCGACAAACACTTTGCCCTCTGAAGGATTGTAGAAGTAATACCCTCTTGTTTCTTTAGGATACCCCACAAATAAGCATTTGTCAGATTTGGGCTCAAGCTTAGTCGAAATTTGTCGTTTCACATAAACTTCGCAACCCTAAATCTTCATGTAAGACATATGTGGTTTCTTACCAATCCATATCTCATATGGTGTCTTCTCAACCTTTTTGGATGGAACACGGTTAAGTGTGTAAGCTGTTGTCAATAGTGCATGTATCCAAAAGGAGTTTGGAAGATCGGCGTGACTCATCATGGATCGGACCATGTCTAACAGGGTTTGATTTCTTCTCTCAGATACACCATTCCATTGGGGTGTTCCAGGAGGAGTAAGTTGGGATAGGATCCCACACTCTTTCAGATGGTCATCAAACTCTAGGCTTAAATACTCATCACCTCGATCTGATCGAAGAGTTTTAATATTCTTACCTAGTTGGTTTTGTACTTCATTCTTGAATTCCTTGAACTTTTCAAAGGACTCTGATTTGTGTTTCATTAAATACACATAACTATATCTACTGAAATCATCAGTAAATGTGATGAAGTACTGAAAACCTCTTATGGCTGGTATGTTCAGTGGTCCACATACATCAGTATGTATGAGGGCCAAAAGATCATTAGCTCTTTCACCTTTTCCTGTGAATGGAGACTTTGTCATCTTTCCAATTAAACAAGATCTGCATGTCTCATATGATTCATAATCAAAAGAGTCCAACAGTCCATCTTTATGGAGTTTGGAAATGCATTTCTCATTTATGTGGCCTAATCGACAATGCAAAAGGTAAGTTGGATTTAACTCATTAGGTTTCATCCTTTTAGTATTAATGTTATAAATAGGCATTTCAAGATCAAGGACATATAGTCCATTGTTCATTTATGCAGAAGCATAGAATATATCATTCAAATAAATTAAGCAACAATTGTTCTTTATTATAAATGAAAAACCAAACTTGTCCAAACAAGAAACGGAAATAATATTCCTGCTAATTGCAGGTACATAATAACAGTTCTCTAACTGAATTATTAAACCACTAGGTAAAGTCAATACATAAGTTCCTACGGCTAAAGCAGCAACCTTTGCTCCATTGCCAACTCGTAGGTCGACTTCACCTTTTGCCAAATCTCTACTCCTTTTTAGTCCCTGAACATTTGTACAAATGTGAGAACCGCATCCAGTATCTAATACCCATGATGCTGAAGTAGATAAATTAATTTCAATAACAAAAATACCTGAAGTTGAAGTCTCTACTCCATTCTTCTTATCTTCCAGGTACTTTGGGCAGTTTCTCTTCCAGTGTCCGGTCTTACCGCAATGGAAGCAGGTGCCTTCTTTTGCTATGCCTCCACTAGGCTTTAAAGCAGCAACGGTGGGTTTGGGTTTGGCAACTTCCTTGCCTTTCCCTTTATCACCCTGCTTAGTGGGCCTTTTGTTCTGTCTCTTTCCATTTCCGATCATCAGAATGGACTTCCCTTTTGACTTCAGATTCTGCTCAGCAGTTCTTAACATGGCGAGCAGTTCAGGAAGAGATTTTTCCATATCATTCATATTGAAATTTAGGACAAATTGACTGAACCTATCTGGCAACGATTGCAAGATCAAATCAGTCGCAAGTTCCTTTCCGAGGGGAAAACCCAATCTCTCAAGGTTTTCCACATACCCAATCATCTTGAGCACATGGGGACCTACAGGGGCTCCCTCAGCTAACTTGCCTTGAAAAAAGGCTTTTGAAACTTCAAACCTCCCATGCCTCACTTGCTCTTGATAGAGCATCTTCAGGTGTTCGATCATATCAAACGCTGCCATGTTCTCATGTTGCTTTTGCAATTCTGAGTTCATGGTAGCTAGCATGAGACAAGCAGTTTCATTGGCATCATCGACATGCTTCTTATAAGCATCTCTTTCTGCCTTAGGTGCAGAACTAGGAGGTTCCTCTTCAGGAATAGGTTTCTCCAAGACATACAGCTTTTTATCATGTTTGAGGACAATCCTCAGGTTTCGGTGTCAATCCAGAAAATTTGTCCCAGACAATTTTTTTTTGTCAAGGATTGATCGCAAGATGTTGTTAGAGGTGTTTGCTGTCATGGTAATCTACATAAGAATTAATGAAAATATAAGTATCATTGACATATTTAATTAGGCCTTTAATTAAATATGCTCCCACTATTTTACTCAAAACAAATGACCCTCATCATTTGATTCGGAAAATCCCGTTGGAAGATTTTCTAGTGGGTTGAGATCCATATTTCACTTCGTTCTAAGTCCGCGTAGGCGGATTACACAAAACTAGGTTATTTAGGTAGGAACTCCTTCCAATTGTATCTAATACAACTCTCGAATATTTTAGTTGGGTGAATAACTCCTTATTCCAATCCATCACATGGATAATTCCCAACTCTTGCTTCTAAACATATATAATCTTATTATAATTTGTTTAGTCAAGTTTGACCCATTGTTTTAACAATTGGATATTACAATTATCCCATCTCACCTTACTAATATAGAACATGCACCTCGCGTAGGCGAAACCTACATTATCCGATACTAGTCTTGATGAGTGTTAAAACTTGGAAAGCATAAACTTAATATTTAATTTGAGGGAATTTGCAATTATTCTGATCTCACCGGCTTATTTATCATATAAATCATCTCTCACATGCATCAACATACATATACATGCATCAACATACATATATAATGAAACAGTTATGGCCCCTAGCGCAATTGTTCTCCCAAGCCAATGAGAGAACCTAAGCTAACCTAATAACGATCTAAGCTTCTCCAAGCAAGATCTTCAAGGTTGTCCTCCTTTGGCACTGACTTCTTTGCTTTCTTCATAACATTACATTACATAAAGAAACTCGTTTTACATACGAGGGAGTGAGATGAGAAAAGAAGTTACATTGAGAGATTAAAAGAGAGGCACGACACGTAGGTCGTATTTTAAAACCCAAAACAAAATAAAGGAAAACTAAGGCCATAACCGATCACCACAAGACAATAGTAAACACATTATTATTATTATTATTAATTCTTTTAATTAATTAAAACCAAATTAAATCTCGACGACCGATCACATTACGCAGAGTTAGCCGAACGGGTGAATTTTGCCTTGCGTTAACCGGTTAACCATATGCGTTAACCGGTTAACACTGTTTGAAAATATGTTCATAATTTGTATTCTGTTTTGCGTTAACCGGTTAACCAAATACGTTAACCGGTTAACACTGTTGAAAAACTGTTAGAAAGCTGTATTCCGTTTCGCGTTAACCGGTTAACCATATACGTTAACCGGTTAATACTGTTTGAAAATCTTTTAGAAAACAGTATTTTGTCTTGCGTTAACCGGTTAACCATATGCGTTAACCGGTTAACACTGTACGAAAATTTGTTAGAAAGCACAACTCTTGTGCAGTCACAACCCTAATCGCATAACTCTCTGACAACACAACCCTTGTGCCGTCACTAACCCTGATGCACCAATTTCAGACCGTCAAACACATCTCGATTATTGATTCAGTATGATTGATCAACACGTCATTGCTTCACCATACTAATGTCGGATCAAGAAGCAAACGACCATTGATCGCCCAAAGGAAAACAACCATTGAGTGTTTGAATGAACGAAACAAGAACACTATATCATATATAATGTATTTTGCATCAGGATTACTTATATCATATATATAATTTGATCGATCTCAATTTAATCTTTGATTCATTCTGTTTTAATCGTATTAATACAAAAAAATAAACAGTTATCAGATTCATGGTTTCGTAAGTGGCTCTGATACCACTGAAGGAGAATTGCCATCCAAGGCGCAGCGGAATTTAAAAATTTCTCCATTTAGTGATCCTTACAAATGGGCATGATCAGTGATAGAATCGTTACCTTTTGTGGCGATCACGAACGTTGAACGATGACAACATCTCTACTCAGTCCACACGAACGAATTCCTTCAATCTCAGTGCTAGCTGCTACGAATGAAGGCTCTGATTGAGAGAGAGAGAGAGAGAAACGGAATGCAAGAGTGACAATGCTTCTACCCAAGGGTTCTATTTATAGAACCACTTGTGTGGGCTTCAAGCTAAAAAGCCCACTTAAGTGTATTTTGGCCCATATCTTATAATATGCCCAAAATCACTTAAGCGTATGGTACCTTACCATATTTCGTATTCCACTTAAGTGCACCGTACCTTACGGTGTTCCTTAGTTACTCTATTTCTCATCAATCTGTCCTTTGTGTGTGACCCTGTAGGTTTTCGCGACGTTGGCAATTATATTAAATCACGCATTTAACATAATAAACAGTGAGCGGTATCTAGCAACACATCACTGTTACCCAAGACACGAAAATGTCATGTGATCTGACAAATCCTTCTGTGATAATAATTATGTGTATAATTACCCTTTTGCCCTTATGTCTATATTGAACACAAGGCATAGACCATGTCATCCTTGTCCAGTTCAATATTGGGCCCATAGACATTTATCCTGTTACGCAGGATGGGCAAATTCCATCTAGGTCACTCATGTCCCTTAGCATGCTTCGTGGAGTACCCATCAACTGTCTTTATGGTTATCTAGTTACGGACAACGTTGGATCAGCAATAAAGCACTCGGCTCTACATCTAGGGTCCATAGTGGTTTCAGGTCGAAGAGTGGTATACACCATTATCACCATGAGAATAACTTATGACACTTTGCATAACATTCTATATAGTATTCTCATAGCGGGTCAATCCAGTATGAATATTACTCTTAATATTCATACCTATGTTTAAGACTTGATAACTCTTTATCCATGATCCATGAGACATGATCATCAGTCTACAAACATAATAGTCTTCATGCTTTAATGTTATCCCACTTCACAATAAAGCTTGACTACGGATACTTTAAGAATAGTGTCCTTATGTTTAATGTGATCTCATGATTAAGTCATACTTGATACATTAAACGGACTATCTATTCCAGGGACCTTCATCCTACACATGGTTTTCAGTGGGACAAAGAAGTAATTGGCGAATCAAACTACATGTGGGGAACTGCTCATATAGCACCAACAGGATGGGGAAGCGAATTTGATGATGATGAGTAAAGAATCGGCGCTCGAAAGAATTACAGCTTACATAGCCGAAAATAAACTCAAAGAGGCCCTTGAGGCCGAAGTAAAATATATGGTTGTCGAAGCCAACAAAGAAAATTCCAACGAACAATGTCCCCAAAGAGACGTTGCAGAAGATTATGATAACAACCAGATGGGCGAATGGCAACGCCAAAAGCTTGACGCCATTTATGATGACGAACCTCTGGGGTTCGAAAAAGATCAAGTGTCAACTAACGTGAAGATGGTGGCGCAGGATCCATTAGAAGAAATAAATTTAGGACTGGGGGCAGAAAGTAGACCAACCTACATAAGCGCAAAGATGGACCCCTAGTTCAAAGTCGAAATAGTCCAGTTGTTGAAAGAGTTCAAAGACTGCTTCGCATGGGACTACGACGAGATGCCTGGTTTAGATAGAAGTTTGGTCGAATTGCTGCTGCCAATAATGGAAGGAAAGAAGCCAGTAAAGCAGACTCCAAGACGCTTCGCACCAGAGATTCTGTCTAAAATAAAAGAAGAGGTCGAAAGACTTCTAAAATGCAAGGTCATCCGCACAACCAGGTATGTCGAATGGATTGCAAATATAGTTCCTGTAATTAAGAAAAATGGCAAACTTAGGGTATGCATTGATTTTCGAGACTTAAATTCAGCTACCCCAAAGGATGAAAAAATTATATGCCAGTGGCAGAAATGCTTATAGATTCTGCAGCAGGCCACGAGTATTTAAGTATGCTAGATGGATACTCTGGCTATAATCAAATTTTTATTGCTGAAGAAGATGTTCCTAAAACAGCCTTCTGTTGTCCTGGAGCAATAGGAACGTACGAATGGGTAGTAATGCCCTTTGGTTTAAAAAATGCTGGAGCAACTTACCAACGGGCTATGAATTCCATTTTTCATGACTTTATTGAAACTTTCATGCAAGTGTACATTGATGATATTGTGATCAAGTCTGTTTCAAGGAAAAGTCATATAGACCATCTTCGACAATCCTTTGAATGGATGAGGAAGTTTGGTTTAAAAATGAATCCCCTTAAATGTGCTTTTGGTGTGCAGGCGGGTGATTTCTTAGGTTTTGTGGTCCACAAGAAGGGGATCGAAATAAATGAAAACAAAGCCAAAGCCATAATGGAGGCGAAAGCGCCATCAACGAAAAAGGGGTTGCGGTCTCTGTTGGGGAAAATCAACTTTCTCATAAGGTTTATCTCCAACCTTAGTGGAAAAATGCAAGCCTTTTCTCCTCTACTTCGACTAAAGAAGGAAGACTTTGCATGGGGGCAAGAACAACAAGCTGCCTTTGACAAAATCAAGGAATACCTGGCTAGTCCTCCAATTCTAATATCTCCTTGTAGAAAAAGAAGTATGAGATTGTATATTTCGACATCAGACAAAACATTAGGAAGTATGTTGTGCCAAGAAGATGAGAATGGCGTCGAAAGGGTTATCTATTATCTCAGGAGAGTCCTAAATGATGCTGAAACTAGATATAATATTATAGAAAAACTATGTTTATGTGTATATTTTTTTTGTATGAAATTAAAGCATTATATAAAGCCTGTTGATGTGTACATTTCTTCTCATTTCGACGTAATAAAATATATGTTATCTAAATCTATTTTACATAGTCGAATCGGAAAATGGGCTTTAGCATTGACAGAGTATTCCTTGAAATATTTGCCTTTAAAGGTTGTGAAAGGACAAGTGGTTGCTGATTTAATGGCTGACCACTCTATAGACGAAAATGTAGAGTATGTCGAATGAGAACCATGGAAACTGTATTTCGACGGTTCCAGTCATAAGAATGGAACTGGTGTTGGGATGTTGATTATTTCTCCTGACAAAATTCCAACAAAATTCAAGTACAAAGTTGAAAGTTTGTGTTCAAATAATGAAGTAGAATATGAAGCTTTGATTGTTGGACTTGAAATATTGTTGGAATTGGGGGCAACAAGAGTCGAAATAATGGGTGACTCTGAACTGGTGATAAAGCAGTTGACTAAAGAATATAAATGTGTGAAAGAAAATTTAATCATGTACTTTGTAATAGCCAATAGACTTCTCAAGGAATTCGACAATGTGGCCTTTAGGCACATTCCCAAGGTGGAGAATCAAGAGGCAAATGACCTTGCTTAACTTGCTTCTGGATACAAAGTGTTGAAGGAAAAGTTATAAAAGGCTATTGAAGTCAGAGGAAGAGTCATATCTGCCAAATTGTCCCCATCAGATTTGGAGTCAATAAGATTAGGATATGGTGACGAAGAAAATTTTGAGATATTCAATATAGATGATTCAGGAATTGAAGACTGGAGAAAGCCCATCAAGGATTATCTACAAGACCCAAATCAGAAAGCCGAAAGAAAGGTAAAATACAGAGCTTTAAGTTATGCACTTTTTGGAAACGAATTGTTCAAAAAGACTGTAGAAGGAGTCTTGTTGAAATGCTTAGGTGAAGATGAAGCTTACATAGCTTTGTCGAATGTGCACAGTGGAGCGTGTGGCGCACACCAAGTAGGTCATAAAATGAAATGGTTATTATTTCGACAAGGAATGTATTGGCCAACAATGCTGAAGGACTGTGTCGAATTTGCAAAAGGTTGTGAGGAATGTCAAGTACATGCAGGCATACCACATGTTCATGCAAGTGAGTTGCATTCAATTATAAAGCCTTGGCCATTTAGATGTTGGGCTTTAGACTTGATTGGTGAAATTCGACCAGCCTCTTCAAAAGGGAAAAAGTACATTTTGGTTGGAATAGACTATTTTACTAAGTGGATTGAAGCCATACCATTGGTAAATGTGGATCAAGAAGCAGTTATAGATTTTATCCAAAAGCACATAATTTATAGATTTGGGATACCAGAAACAATAACAACAGATCAAGGATCTGTGTTCACTGGTAAAAATATGCAGAAATTTGCACAAGAAACAGGATTTAAACTCCTTACTTCGACACCTTACTATGCTCAAGCCAATGGACAAGTTGAAGCAGCCAACAAGGTAGTGATAAATTTGATCAAAAAGCATGTGGGGAGAAAACCTAAAAACTGGCATAAAACTTTAGATCAAGTTTTGTGGGCTTGTCGAACATCTCCAAAAGAAGCAACGAATTTGACTCCATCTAAGTTGACCTATGGACATGATGCAGTTTTACCAGTCGAAATATATTTGCAATCAGTTAGAGTTCAAAGGCATCATGAAATCCCATCAGATATATATTGGAGTATGATGATGGACGAATTAGTTGATTTAGACGAAGAAAGGTTGCGTGCGCTGGATCTAATAAAGAGACAAAAAGAAAGAGTCGAAAAGTTTTACAATAAGAAAGTAAAATTCAAGACCTTTTTAATTGGTGGTCTTGTTTGGAAAGTAATCCTTCCTATGGATCGAAAAGATAGATTAATGGGAAAATGGTCTCCTAAGTGGGAAGGACCTTTCCAGATTTTGAAAAGTTTTTCAAATGGTGCGTATGAGATTGAAGAGATAGGAAAAGACGAGAGAATCTTAAAGATAAATGGCAAGTATTTGAAAAAATATAAGCCAATATTGCAAGAAGTAAAAATAGCAGTAGAATAATTGTGAAAATAATTGTGATAGCTTTGCCAAACAAAAATGGCACCAAAGTTATTACAAAGAAAGCCTCAAAGGGCTGAGAATTGTTAAACTAATTCGACTACAATTTGATACTAGCAAAAGCTTCCTTCAATGTGGCAAATTTCTTTTTCTGAAACTGGAGTCGATGATCACAAAGACTTCTGTGGATAGAGAGAGTCTCAATCTCTTGACTAAGTTGCTGAGCCCTTTCTGCATGTCGAATACCCACCTTCAATTCGTCGTCAATCTCATTTTGCTTAGGTTGTTGTATGGATGCTCTGCGCTTTTTCTCTTGGGAGATTTTTTCTTGAAGAACAGCTATTTGTTTCTCCCATTTCTGGATATTATCATCACAAGCAGCAACTTCTTTGATATAAGTTTCAGAAAGCTGCTGCAGCTTTGAAACTTTGTCAGTCGAAATAGCAACAACATCCCATTCAGCAACTTGAGTCTCGGATTTTGTGGAGATTTGCTGGAAGAGATCTCTTTGACAATGAAGGTCTGCAGTCGCCAAGTCAATGAGGGCCATCAGCTCCATCACAAAATTGTCAACCTCAGCAGAAGTTTCCAAGATGTTTATTTGTTTCAAAATCTTCTTGAGTTTAATATGAGCAGTGGTGCTTTCTTCTAAAACTTTGAACAAATCAACATCAAGGATTTTCGTCTTAATCTTGGTCAAGATGTTGTCAAGAGATTGCGCTTCAGAAGTGTCCCCAGAGGTAGTCGAACTGCTTTGCGAAGAATCTTGAAAATTGTGACGAGCGCAAAGTATTATATGAGTATATATGGCTCAATAAAAATATTATAAAAAATCGAACCAACCCAAACCGCATTGATTTGATTTGGTTTGGTTTGATTTTACTTCTAAAAGTCAACTAAACCAAACTGAACCACATGTTTTTTTCTCTTGTGGTTCGGGTGTTTTTATCGCAAAAACCGCCCAAACCGCACCACAAACACCTCTATTCCAGACTATGAGGTCACTTTCATTGTTGCTTTCTTTGCCTTTCTATGTTTTTGAGTTTTTGCAACATGTTTTTAATTCATTAAACATTGTCATATTATACATAAAGTTTGTCTGAAAACAGAATGGTTATACAGTGGATTTAATCACATCTTCATGCATTAAATTATGTTATTTTCCTTTTCTTAGGATGTCTTACTGAACACATTATAGAATTTCATGCGTTTTATAGTGGAACATTATACATTCTTATAAATGATGATGCTTAAGCATGTTGATGTATGTGTTTAAATTTCGACATAAATGATGATGCTTAAGCATGTTGATGTATGTGTTTAAATTTCGACATATACCCACCCGAGTACATCTTAAGCAACTCAGACATAATTTTGATTTACTCACGATGAGTTGAATTGTTATATAATGAACCATGTCTCCATTTCAAACTTCAAATTTGTAACTACTTCTACCATTTCTATGTTTATTATTATCGTGTAGGTTGTTTATGCAAATAAAGTATTCATGGTTGATCAAAGCTCAGGATACTGATTCGGTAAATCTATTCATATAGTGTAGGTTGTTTATGTAAATAACGTATTTATTGTTGATCAAAGCTTCAACAGAATCCTGATTCGGTAAATCTATTCATATCATACATATTTTTACGTTACTTTCTAAATGAGTTAATGATTGAACTGTATGGGTTTATATTTGTCCAAAAATATTTTCAATCACAGACAAATATATGTCATGAAGAATAAAGTTGAATTGAAAATCTTGATACACAACAAAGACAACAAATTCTTACCTCAAACCACAAATGTTATCTTCAAAAAGTTTTCCATAACATCATGTCATCTCGACAATTGGTCATATTAATTTCTCAAATAACATTGTTATTTTATTTCATAACAATTAATACAACTTCACTTTTTAATATCATTTGCTCGACATATCAACTATCATATTCTCTTTGTTGTAATTTAATTAATGTTATATCTATTAAATTATATGCATTTGAAGTCTAAATGTCTAATTTAATTTAATCTCATTTTAAAATGAAAGATTTACCATCTCATATTTTATACGTTGAGACTTACCGTACAAACACACGGATCTTCTCATATTTTATACGTTGAGACTTACCGTACAAACACACGGATCTTCTGCTAATTTTATGTTTAAAAAATTTAAATTTTAAATTAATTAACACTAAGGGTCCAGGTACCCAACTAAAAATAGGTACCCAACTAAAAATAAAAGGTACCCAAGAATTTACCATCATATATATTGTTGCTTATATTGAAAGGGATATCGAGGAGTTTGAAGTTCTTGAACCAATATGATATTAAAGTAAACCTCCAACTGAATGGTGAACCAATTGAAACTAGATCCCTCCATGTATAGTTGATCGGTGAAAGATGTGAAAATACATCTATGCCTTAGTGAGGCACCCGCATGCCTTCAAATGGAGGTAGCTTCATTCATTTAGCAACTAGGTGAGGATAAATGTCATACTCTGCCTTGGCCGTAGCCAGTGTGAGTTAGAAGATTTCATCCTCTCTCTCCTCCACTTGTGATGATCGAGTCCCTTTCTCCTTCAAGATATTTGACAAGTTGTGAAACACATTGATGTTGTTCTCCTTCTCCGTTGCCTACTCTATATATGCAAAAGCTTGTAAATTGTGTAATAGATCCTAAACTTTGCTCTTGGCAGTAACTAATTGAGACACATTGGCCTCCATGTGCGATGGAAAATGGGACTCCAACATATGACGAATCAGACTGATTGTCAAGTTCAGAAAAAACACATTTTTTCTAGAAATACAGCTTTTATTTTAGGAAAGCAAACCAGTAATAGGATTTCTAATAGAAATACAAGAAAGAAGAAGAAAAAATTGAAGCCTCTTTTAATTCCAAAGTTGAGAGCTTGTACATTGTGGCTTAATGCCTTTTGCCATCCCTGCCCTCAATCTCTCTCTTCCCACCTTTATAACCAACTTGTTTCTCATCTGTGTCCCTGGCTTCCCCTCATAGTGTGAACATTCTAAATTCTACATGCTTGCTTAACTAAGTAGCACACATCCCTGCCATACTCACCATGTCACTAGGGGTGTGGGTGTTCAGTGCTTTGAGCAAATCCAAACTAAATCAGAATCGGAACCAAACCAGTGTTTGGATTGGGCATTTTTTCAATTCCGGCAAAACCTTAATCAACCCAATGAAATCCAACGTTAATTGGTTCGGACAACCGGTTTCTAATATTCTACCAACAAATCCGTCCATAATTGATTCGCATAAATCATATCATTATCATAAAAACTAGTAACAAGCATTAAACTTCAAGAAGAAAAAAGCTAAGTGTCGTTTGTGATTGTTCACAGCCTATATCGAGAAAAAATTAGGGATTTTTCATTTAAGAAAATCTAATTCCAAATATCCTACTGTCTTTATAAGCACAGTATAATGAAAAATTATTTGATGTAATTAAATTATTTTATTCAAATATTTTTTCACATTTATTTTTAATATACCCTATCAATCAAATCCAAACCAATCCGTTATTTCTCGGTTTGATTCGGTTTGAGCTTTATCATAAAAGTTTGAAAATTCAATCCAAACCAATTCATATATTTTTCATCGGTTTTGGTATCGGATCCTCTAAAACCCGAGCCAAGCCAGCCCCCGCAAACACCCCGACATGTCACAACAATCCTAGTCTATCAACAACAAGCATAACTTTTTGGTGGAACAGGGCTGTGCCACAGATCCTGCTTGGCTTAGTAACTTATTTTCAGAGAATTCTCTCCCTACTTCCCCATCTGAAACTCAAGATATCCAAGATTTGAATTTCCCACTATTTGACAGAATCACAATCATTACCCATGTTAGATTCTTAAATACAATTACATCAGCATAGTAGCCGTCATTGTATTTGTACATCTACCTCTAAATAAGCAGATCAATTATATGAATGGAAAGTTTACAATGATAGACTATTAATGCTTACTACAAAATTACAACTCTAGAGCTAATGGTTGGAAAATTTAAAAGCAAATTCATGAATTTACAAGTACAGAATACAAAGTTGAAAGATAATTAGAATAAAAGCAATCATGGCAAGAGAAAAAAAAGTGTTCTCAAAATATCAGTATGAATACTTAGACAGAATATAATGTTCACAGCACTACACAAGAATCTAAAATATTTATAGCACAATGATTTATGAATATCAACTACTATACCCATAAAATGTAACATTAAAATTTGCAGTTCTCGTTATGATGAAACCTGAACATTGCTGAGCAGCAGCAACCAGCATCTTCAACCACATCTATCTACTCTGGCAAAACCTTTAATCTGTATCAATTTCTTTGCAGTGAAATTACAATTCAAATTCATCTTCAAGCTTCAACGCCTCAGCAGCAGCCTCTTCCTCTTCATCATCAATAACAAAATAGGGATTGTGAGCCTCTGGCTTGAACTTATAACCCGTAAACATATAGAAAGCAAGTGTAGCCAACTCAGCAGCAACCACACTAGTCCAAGAATATCGATACGAAGTAATAGTCTCCAACGCATAAACCACAACCCTTGTGAAGTAAATGTAAAAGATAACAACAACATAGTAATGCCTGAATAGAGTCAGCTTCATCAAATTAACAGCCGCCTTGCCATCAGTCCTAGCAGCCTCACGGAGATTCTTAATCGACCATACAATAGGAAACAGCACGGCGCAGCAACAAACAACATCAACTAGGAGGAAAATCTGTTTCCAGGTAACCCAATCATGACCATAAGGTCCACTCTCATCGATAACAACCTGAGCAATATTAGCAACAATCTGAAGAGGAATCACAATCATGAGAACCTTCTTTTCCTTATCCTGAAGGAAGGGTTTGAGGAAAGACCAACCAGTACCAATCAATACAATAAGAGTAAAAAGCGAAATCCCTTTAAGGAAACTAAACATATAGAACAGTATATCCCAACCATGAGCACTTCCAGTGCGCTTAATATACGATTTATCCTCAGCTTCACACAAGAGATTAATAGCTTTCAGAATAATAACAGCAAGCATAAAATAATGAATTCGAAACGCTGTTAACCGTTTTTTGTAAAGAACACTAATCCAAACCGCGGCGAGAGTAAAGTACAGCAAAGAGAAAATGAAATAAACCCTAGGAAGAATGGTTCTACCGGCGGAGAGATAATCACGGACGTTACTTTTTCCGTCAAGATTATACATCGCCGAATCAACATCCATGGTGACTCTAAGCTGTTGCGGATGACAATTAGCGAAAACAAGATTATACTGATCCGCGTCCGTTTCATTGTAAAGCGTGTTGAATGAATCTTTACCGTTGAGAGAATTGAAAGTGAAAACGGATTTAACAAGATCCGATTGAAGAGCGCAACGAATTTCACCATCTTCAAGCTGTTGAAGAACGTGAAGCCATGAATCGAGAGTGCAGAGGAAGAAACCGACCTTGGAGAGATCGAGATTGGAATTGGAGAGTGAGATTTTGGAGACGTTGAGTTCGAGACGGCCGTTATGAGTGAAACCGAATTGATCAAACGGAACGATGGGACGGTCGTCGTTTCGGATCTCGGAGAAACGGATCTCGGAGAAAGAGGAAGGTAATACAGAAAGCAAAAGGAAAACGGAAAAGAGAAACTGAAAGGAAGAACGCTCCATCGATTCGTGAGAGATTTTGGATCGATGAAACGTTTCAGTTTCGGATCAGATCTGGAAATTGGTAGCGGGTAGTGTCGGCGAATGAACGACGCAGCGAACTAGTTAAGTTGGAATTGTCACCTGAGCGGTTTGGACAAGACGCGATTTGTTGATTTATTTGCTAGTTGGGTGTTGTGGTCTATTTACAGAAGAATATTATGTGGAAAAGTTAATTTCAGCATTGTAAGTAGGTTATTAATTTAATTTTTTGTCTACGCCCGTTCCGGCCCGCAACCATTACTTCGTCATTTCGCGGAAGTTATACTTTTTTTATTTATTTAATTTTGATTTAGAATATGAATATTTAAATTTGAAAAAAAAGTTAACAATTTTTTTATTGAAAAAATAGTATAATTTCCATGTATTGTTAGTGAAAAAGGTAGTGGAAAAGGTTATACACATCAATTGCTTACTACTACTATTACTACTATTACATGTGTAATTGAAATGAAAATAATATATTATTTGCAATATCAATTATATCTTTTCAATATCAATTATATAAATTAATTCCATAAATAAATTTTAAAATCAACACAAATGTATTTTTTGTAAAATTTTGATGAAGCAATTTTTATAAAATTTTGATTTTAAAGAAAAAAATTTAAAATCAATAAATCTATAACTATATAGAGAGGATATAAATTTTTGACTAATTTAAATAATTGTCCTTCCATAATAATCAATTTTGCTATATTTTTGTTTGACTATTCATACTATATGCATATGGGAAGTCTTTTTCAATTTATTAAGATATGAATAACCATACACAATCAACTCATATCTCTTTTTCATCTGATTCCTCTCAAAATTCCTAGAAAACTGTAGATTTTTTTAAAGAAAAAAAAATACAAATGTTGGTATTATTGTTGTTACAAAAAAAAAAGAGCAATTAATAGAAAACAATTGTTAACGTGTCGGTGAGTGTTGGTGAAGATGATGAAGATGGAAGAAAAAAATTGTAACTAACTTTTGAGTGAAATCAAAATTTTGTTACAACTACTTTCTAAGTGAATAGAAGTTCAGTATTTATACACACACTAAAACAGTTGTCAAACTAAATGCATCTCAAATTAAACTTAAATGACACTTAAATGAAATGCTAACTGAATATTGGATTACACTCCAATACCATCTCTTAATCCATATTCAGAACTATAATTAACAACACAAATTTCATCCCTCAAGTGAATAAAGTGTTTAGTCTTGATAGTTTTGGTCAGAACATCTGTCAGCTGCTTCTGAATGCTACAGTGCACAACTTCAAGCACCTCATTTTGAACCTGATTCCTCAGAAAATGAAACTTTGTGTCAATGTGCTTGCTTCTTCTATGCATCACTAGACTCATGGCAAGGCTTATAGTTGATTTATTGTTGATCATTAACTTCATAGGTTTGCTCACCTTGATCTTCAGATCCTACAGCAAGTTCAGAATCCATACAGCTTGACAAGCAGACAAAGCACTTGCAATGTACTCAGCTTTACAGGTTGACAATGCAACCACTAGTTTCTTCTTAGAACACCAAGAAATAGGACCCCTGGATATTTGAACAGATATCCAGAAGTACTTCTTCTATCAACTCTATCTCCACACCAATCAAAGTCTTAATAGCACATCAGCTATGACTCAGTTTCAACACCACAAGGAAAAAAATCCATACTTCAGAGTCTCATTAATATACCTCAGTATCCTAACAGCAGCTTGGTAATGTGACCAATTTGGTTTGTTCATCACTCTCGACATCATAATCCAACTTGTGATTTGTTTCAGCAGGTGTGATTGCAAACTTGTAATTCATTAGTCAAATCTCTTTAGAATCTTAAGGTTATACTTCAGTTGATGCAAGATTATATCCTTGTCAGAGTACACAATCTCCATTTCTAGAAAATATGTCATATTTCCTAGATCAGTCATCTCAAACTCATTCATCAGCACCTTCTTGAACTTAATTATCTCATCTAAACAGCTTCATGTTAGCAATATGTCATCAATATAGAGACACATCAGAATCATATTGATTTTATATGTATGTTGAACATAAATACCATACTCCATCTCACATTTTTTGAACCCTTGAAGCTTGAAAAATGAATCAATTTTCATATTCCAAGATATAGGAGCTTGTTTTAGCACATATAAGGCTTTATGCAACTTGTATACCGTCCTTTCCTAGTTCTTTTTCACAAATCCAAGAGGTTGTGATACATAAACTTCCTCTTGTAAAGGACCGTTCAGAAATTCAGATTTCACATCTAAATACATCGGAGACCAATTCCTGTTAACAACTATAGGAATCACCAGTGTGATTGTATTTGCCAATTGATCCATCTGGCTTTAGTTTCACCTTGTAAACCCATATGACATTGATAAATTTCTTGTTCTTTGGAAGCTTAATCAACTCCCAATTCTTGTTCCTTTCTATAACCTCAAGTTCTTCTTTTATTGTCTTCAGCGACACTTTCTTTTTAAGAGCTTCTTTTGTACTTACTAGTTCAGTGTCTACCAACATGGAACACTAAATGACTTCCCCTTCAGAGTCTATCTCAATATCTTGTTGTTGGTGTAAGCCCTAGAGGCCAATACTTTTGGTACTTGTATCGAATTATTTATTAATAATAAAAAGTTTTTTCTTTATTATGTTTGTTTAATAAAGTCACTAGAATAGTTAGTCCGTTTAATGTATCAAGTGTGACTTAATCATGAGATTCCATTAAACATAAGGACATTATTCTTAAAGTATCTGTGGTCGAGCTTTGTTGTGAAGTGGAATAACATTAAAGCATTAAGACTATTATGTATATAGATTGATGATCACATCTCATGGATCATGGATAAGGAGTTATCAAGTCTTAGACATAAGTATGAATATTGAGAGTAATATTTACATTGGATTGACCCGCTATGAGAATACTATATAGAATGTTATGCTAAGTGTAATAAGTTATTCTCATGGTGATAATGGTATACCACCTTTTGACCTGAAACCACTATGTACCCTAGATGTAGAGTCGAGTGCCTTATTGCTGATCAAACATTGTTCGTAACTGGATGACCATAAAGACAGTTGATGGGTACTCCATGAAGCATGTTGAGGGACATGAGTGACCTAGATGGAATTTGCCCATCCTGCGTAATAGGATAAATGTCTACGGGTCCAATATTGAACTGGACAAGGATGACACGGTCTATGCCTTGTGTTCAATATAGACATAAGGGCAAAAGGGTAATTGTACACATAAGTATTATCACAAAAGAATTTGTCAGATCACATGACATTTTCGTGTCTTGGGTAGCAGTGACGTGTTGCTAGATACCGCTCACTGTTTATTATGTTAAATACGTGATTGAATATAATTGTCAATGCCGCGAAAACCTACAGGGTCACACACAAAAGGACGGATTGATGAGAGATAGAGTAAATAAGGAACACCGTAAGGTACAGTGCACTTAAGTGAATTGTAGAAGATCGTAAGGTACGGTGCACTTAAGTAGAATATGAAATATGGTAAGGTATCACGTGCTTAAGTAATTTTGGTATATCATAAGATATGGGCCACATACACTTAATTGGGCTTTTTAGCTTACAGCCTACACAAGTGGTTCTATAAATAGAACCCTTGTGCAGAAGCATTTGTTCAATTGAAATTTCGTTTCTCTCTCTCTCTCTCTCTCTCTCTCTCTCTCTCTCTCTCAATTTCTTTATCTTTGGGACTATATAAAATTTTCCCATCGAACTCCCCGTAGAGCTCAGTTTTAATGCTAATTGGCTAAATACTAGACCAAGTTGCATAGCTTGTTAGAACAAGATTTGGTTCTGCATATATACCTTGAGTTTTGATGATAAAAATATTGTATTTGTGTAAGAACAATTTTGGTACCCTAATGGTTTGTTATTGTGTAGCCTTAACATCCAGTTCTGATTCTGAACATATGACGTGCAACGTCATTAGTTTCTAAACAATGTGTTCCAAATCCTCTTTTGCGCCAGCTATTAGAAGTTCTGAAAGATGTTCAATATTGTTGTTGCAATTATATTTCTACTTCTATGATTATTCACTCTTAAGAAGCTTCTGAGGAGATACTTTGTTGCTGTTGTAATGTTCTCTCAATTCATGCTTCTAGACGTGACTCTGACTACCAAACTTCTTAAGAATGGCAAGCTTCTGAAGTCGTGTTATGTAGCTGAATATTCTGAAGATCTCAAGCCAGAGGGATGAGGCTATGAAGGTTTTAATTGTAGATTCTGAAGACTCTGAAGATTTTGAAGATACTGAAGATCTCAAGCCATACTACTGACGTTGTCAAGGTTCTGACCAAAGATTTTTAAGTTTCTGAATTCAACTTTATGTTTCTTCATTTCATTCTTCATCAACTTTTATCAGAAGCCACTGACCTTGAAGATAAGATCAAACAGGAATGTGATCAAATAGTACATAATACAAATTGAACATACTTTCCACTACCTGATTTCATGGGCAATGACAGTACTATACATCACACTTGTCACTGATTTTGTGGGCATAGGATAGTATGCAGTATCACTCATCTTCCATCAAATAGTGGACAACCACTTTATGAGCTTTTCCCTTTTTGCCCTTTAATGATCTTCTTCTTATGCTATATAAGTGAGACTTGGAGACTTGAAGAAAAGTCAGTGACACAATATTTTGACAAGTTTATTTCTTTGTGAAAAGCTATCATTTTTTATACACAGTTTTTCTTTAAGTGTTTGTTTATTCATTTGTGTAAAATCTGCTTGTATAGAAGCAACTTGTAACACATAAAATATTATTCGAACTGTTTGTTTGATTCCTTAAGGAGCTTATCCTTGGGAAGACAAATAAGGTTGTTCTTTGTGAGTCCTTAAGGAGACTAGGGTATAGGTTGATCCTTGAGAAGACAAAGAAGGTTATTCTTTGTGATTATCGTAATTTGTTGATTATAGTGGATTAAGTCCTTGTGTATAAGGCAAAATCACCTTGGCGGGTGGACTGGAGTAGCTTTGAGTTTCAAGCGAACCAGGATAAAAATACTTGTGTTTTTATCTCTTTGTTATTAACTTGTTAGTGGTGTGTTCTTGTTTTGGAAAAATCTTTTGCTTGTAAAGCCCAATTCAAACCCCTTTTCTTGTGTTTTTCACACCTTCATAGCTAAGTTCTCGAAGGATGCTTCCATGTCCCTTTGCAAGGATTATTTCTGCCTGTTGATTTTCTGGAAATTGATTTGAGTAATCTTTATGAACCGAGTCAAGGTTTCTTCAACTCCTCCTTCATCTAATACCTCACATTCTTGTTTGACTTCTCTTTCAAATTCCACATCTCTAGGACTATCTAATATATTTTCATATAAATTCCCACCAGATCTTAGTTTTAATGCTATATGATTGTGTCATACCCCAAAATTTACCCATCTTTTTTCCTGAAAAAAAAAAAAAAAAAAGAAAAAAAGAAAAAAAAAATTTAATTAATTAATTAATTAATTAATTAAATAATTAAAATAAATAAATAAATAAAATATAACAAATTATTTTGGACTTGGGTCTCCCTCATTCCAAGCCCATTACCCACGAAATTAGTCTATAAATACTGAAGTTTCAGTAGAGGAAAGGAGACGGGGAGTTAGACTTGGAGTTTACACTGGGAGATTCACTGGAGAAAGAAGGAAGAGAAGCAAAACACTCTGAGGTTTCCTTGGAACAAAACCTTGAGGAAAAAGAAAGAGAGAGAACAGAGAAGGACGGATAGAAACTTTGGCATAGGAACCCTGCCAACCCGGAGAATTCAGAGTAAAGAAATCCGGAAAGCAGCCCATCCGCACCGAAGCCACCGCCGCCCAATTCCCGCCGCCTAACTCATTCCGATACCACAAGTGATCAATCCCTTCAACCTTGAATTGGCAAACAGGTTTGCGTATCTCTATTGTTTATACTTTCAATTGGCCATATTTGCATATATAATGCATCATGATTAAATGTTGATATATAATTTGCTTTCGTATGTGAATTTAAATATGCCTGAATACCCTGAATGTTTGACCATGTTGTTCCTGTGATTAAATGCCATAAAAATTCAAGGTTCCTAACATGGGGCTGTTTTCAAATTCAAAATCCGTGGCCGTTCGCCTGGCCTTCGCTAGGCGAGGCAGAAGCGAACGAGACAGTACCTGATTTTTCTAGTCTGTTTTTTTTTTATGTTTTTATCATAGTCATGCATTATTCATCCTATCCTATTTATTGTTGTGATATTTCTCCGGTGTAATCTTCGATTGCACCCTGATTTGGTGTTCTGACATGTTTCTTTTTTTGAGTTTCGTAAAGGTTCACATATCCCAGGAAAAGGTTATTGGCTAGGTATTCCACTTTATTTGTGGGATACCCTTGTGGAGTTTCACCCTAAATTAATTTTTAATGTATTAATTTCTAATGTATTAATTTTTAATATATTATTTTTAATAATTTTAATGTGGAGTTTCATCCTAATTATATAATTAATTGTAAAACTTTGCCTTTGAATAAGTGATCTTGGACCTCTCTTTGTTGCCTTACGATTACGATATTACGGTCATGTCCCGCGAACGTGGGGATACCCTTAGCAAAGACCCTTCGGTTAAATCATCATAAAATAAATTATAGTCTCTCGGATGTTGCCTTCGAATATACAACTTTGTCCCTCGATGACCCTCCGATGGTGCCTACGGTTAAATGATGATAGTCCCTTCGAATGCTAAGGTATCCTCATAACTGTTGCCTTCAATGACCAATCAATGACCCTACGATGACCCTTTTACATCCAAAGGATAAAACTACTTATTTCTCAATAATAAAGACAGTTTTACCCTCATAAGGATAGGAAATACTCATAAAGACCTTGGGTCGGTATAACTCTTAATTGCTGGCTCACAATCTAAAACATTTTTTTTCACACCTCACACCTTTCAAAATATCTTCAGAAAATCACCACTTGGTATACATTCATACTAGAATCATTACCGAGTTATATTTTTCTAAACAATTTTCAAAACTAAACGAGATAATCACTTTGTATACATTCATACAAGAATCATTACAAAGTTAAATTCTCTTTTCAAAAAACAATTTTTCTAAACAATTCACAAACACTTTTTTTCAGACAAAAATAATATAAGTGATCGAGCAATTAAGAGCCCATGGATAACCATGGATACAAAGGGTGCTAACACCTTCCCTTTGTATAATGTACCTCCCGAACCCAAAATCTAAATTAAGGTCTTTCCTGTTCTTTTCCACCTTTCCTTATTGGATAAAAGAAAAGTCGGTGGCGACTCTTGCTAACCGCGACATTGCGATTAAAACCACAAAAAAGTCCAGTTCACCGTATGACAGAACTGGCGACTCTGCTGGGGACTATTTAAAAAGAGAGGTTACCTTAAAAACAAGATCACTTATTCAATTTGTCTGATTTATTTTTAAGGGATTGCTTGGGTATGTTATGTTTGAGTGAAAGATCCTACACCCGGATCTAGTGTACCTTAGGTAAGTAGCAAGAGATCATCGCGGCTGTCCGGCGTATACTGGAATGGTCAAAATGATGGCTACGGTTAATGTGGCACTTTGGATGTCCTGATGTTCCTCATGTTAGTTGAGGAAATATTTGGCATTCGCGTGGTGTCATAAAAGCATTAACCAGACCTTTAGAACCCTAATTGACTCATCCTGGCCATTAGAAAGTAGTGAGATAACTGACTTCGGTTCCGACTGGAGTTGGTTGAGACTCGATACTACACTCTTTGAGATTGGACTTTAGGGAAGCTTCGGTCAACCACTTGGTGTTGCACTGAAGTGGACTTAAAGGAAGGTCGATGATTTGAGATCCTTCTAGAACCCGGTTACTATTCTAAGACAGGTTGAACCCACCAAACTTCAGTGGGGAGGGTACTTACCTATGGAACTCATGCAAGCCTTAAAACCTAGGAATGATTGTTGTATGACTTGCTTATGCTTGTTATTTGTTTAATATCATAATATCATAACATCATAACATCATAACATCATAACATCATAACATTATGACATTGCACTAATCACTTCGAGGACTTAGGGATTTAACTTTGCTCTATTTTGTAAGGCTATGGCTCCCAGGAAGACTATCCGGATAAATTTTGTAGTCATCTCTCCTCAACTCAAGGATTTAGTGTCAGAACTTCCTGATCAGGCTCAGTTCGTCAAAAAGCATGGTTCTCTCCTCGATTTGGTTACCACTGGTTTCAAAGAAGATATGATGAGAGTCCTATTCCAGTTCTTCGATCCTAAACATCATTGCTTCACATTCCCAGATTATCAGTTGGTGCCCACATTAGAAGAATTTTCCCAGCTGCTTGGGATACCTATTCTTGATCAAATACCTTTCAGTGGTTTAGAAAAGATTCCGAGGTCCGAAAAAGTTGCCGCAGCTTTACACATGACAAAGTCAGATATTGAAGCTAATTGGGTAACAAGAAGTGGAGTTAAGGGTTTACTTGCCAAATTTCTGATGAATAAGGCCCGAGAATTCTTAAAAGTCATGAATGTCCATGCTTTCGAGGAGATTCTAGCATTACTAATCTATGGTTTGGTGTTATTCCCTAATCCAGATCAATTCATAGATATGAATGCTATTCAGATATTTCTCGCTCGTAACCCTGTGCCTACCTTGCTCGGCGACATTCTGCATTCCCTTCACACTCGTACTTTGAAGAGGCAAGGGACTCTCATGTGCTGCATACCTTTATTATCCAGGTGGTTTATTTCGCACCTTCCTCAGTCAGTCTTGAAGAACGAGCAAAGTTTGAGATGGTCTCAAAGGATAATGTCGCTCTCCCACTCAGACATCCGTTGGTGTCCTCATTTCAAAGAAAACAATATCATCATTGACCGTTGTGGAGAATTCCCTAATGTACCACTCATGGGGATAAGAGGAGGTATTACTTATAATCCTGCTTTAGCCCTACGTCAGTTTGGTTGTGCTCGAAGAGATGGTCCACATGAAATAATTATACAAGGCACGGTGTTTGACTATGATAACGATTCCCAAGGTCTCCGTCAAAGATTTGTGCGAGCTTGGGGCATGGTGAAAAGAAGTACTTTAGGACAGAAAAACTCTATTCCTATGGAACCTTATCTCAGATGGGTCCGCACAAGGGCTCGTGAACTTGTCATGCCATATCTGGCAGTCGGACCACTGATTGTTGCACCAGAAGCTGAAGGAGGTATTCCTCAGATCGTTCCTTATCCAGATATGCCTACCGATGTTGAAGAGTTAAAGAAGTCCTGGATCCAGTTGAGAGAGGAAAGGGATACTTTTGAAGCCCAGTTCTGTGCTACAAGGAAGAAGGTGTTAGAGCTCACCGGCCAGCTTAATGAGGAACGAAGACTCAATACATATCTTCGCCCAAAAAGAAGCCGTCCCTGGGAGACCTGAGCTTTTATTGTATTTTACTTCTTATTATAATGAATATTAATCAAATATTATTAATAAAAGTGGCTTTCTTTTTTGGTAGTTTATGCAAAATTAAATTCCAAAAGTCCTTGAAAACATTTCATACATTGCATAGCATAACATGACATTGCATAACAGGTACTCTAAAAGGATCAGTATTCTCACGGTTTTCCTTCAAACAGAAAAATGGACCTCGAACAAACTGTCAAAGATCTCCAGGCTCAGAATGCTCAACTCCAGGAGATGATCTTGAACTTATCCAAGGGGCAGGAGGAACTGAAGACTCTCTTGCTCAAGAAGAAAAAGGACAAGAAATCTGTGAGGCACATTAACCCGGGAAGAAGGCAGTTTACGAAGATCAATATGACTTTAGCACAAGCACTGCAGGGTATGCTAAAAGTAAATTTAATTACCCTCAGAGATCCTCCTGCAAAACCAACACTACTTCTCCTCGTTATAATCCCAACGCCAGGTGTGCCTATCACTCCGATAGCCCCGGGCATGATACGAATGATTGCTGGTCGCTGAAGAACAAGATTCAGGATATGATCGACGCTGGGGAATTTGAATTTGATCCTCTGAATATTCCTAATGTCATCACTGCTCCTATGCCCGATCATGACAAGACTGTTAATGCTGTAGAAGATGTGAATAGCGATTGCAACTTGGATAATTGGAAGGCTGAAGACACTATTCCAACTTCCTTTAGTCAGGAGTAATTGTTTGTTGTTTATTCAATGTATCAAATTTGGTTAAATGTTTTGTCATTCTCATAAGCATATTCATATTCAATAAATCAATGGACTTTTTGCATTCAAATATTGCGCTCTTTATCTTTCCTGTCATTTTCAAATAAGCTATGCTTTCTTGCACACACTCACGTAACAAATTGCGTATCCACATCCACTCTGGATCCTGTTGATAATAGTTCTGCTACTGTTCATTATGACTTCGAAAATCCGATCTACCAAGCCGAAGATGGAAGTGAGGAAGATTGTGAAGTACCTGAAGAACTTGCCAGACTGTTACTAAAAGAAGAAAGGACTATACAGCCGCATGAGGAGTCAATTGAAACTGTCGATCTGAGTACTAAAAGTAGACAAGAAAGAAGTCAGAAACCTCTTGGGGCACTTGAATTACATTGCCCGGTTTATATCCTACTTGACTGCTACTTGCAAACCTATCTTCAAATTACTGAGGACAGTCAAGAGATGATGAATGTCAGGAAATTTTTGATAAAATCAAGAAGTGTCTCCAAGAACCTCCAATTCTGACACCACCAGTTGAAGGAAGACCTCTAATCATGTATTTGACCGTGTTAGAAAATCCAATGAGGTGTGTTGGGGCAACATGACGAGTCTGGTCGAAAAGAGCATGCCATATACCGCCTTAGCAAAAGGTACCGACTGTGAAACAAGATACTCATAGCTCGAGAAAGCTTGCTGCGCTTTGGCTTGGGCTGCTCGTCGACTAAGACAGTACATGTTGAATCATACCACTTTATTGATTTCTAAGATGGGTTCTATCAAATATCTATTCGAGAAACTTGTTGTCTCCTGAAAGAGTTATCACTGATAATAGTGCTAATTTGAACAACAAGACGGTTACTGAACTCTGCACGCGGTTCAAAATAAAACACTCTAATTCTTCTCCGTACCGGCCAAGGATGAACGGCGCCGTGGAGGCTGCTAACAATGTCCAGAAGCTTATACAAAAGATGACAGTAATGTACAAAGACTGGCATGAGATGTTACCATTTGCTTTTCATGACTATCGCACTTCAGTACGCACTTCGACAGGGGCAACTCCGTTCTCTTTAGTCTATGGAATGGAAGCCGTCTTACCAGTGGAAGTTCAGATTCCCTCGCTAAGAATCATGAAAGAGGCGGGCTTAGATGAAGAGGAACGGATTCAGACTCGACTCGATTAGATAAATTTGATTGAAGAGACTCGCGGCTGTTTGTCATAGGCAGATATATCAGAAACGCATGACCCAGGCATTCAACGAAAGGGTCAAGCGACAAGTGTATCAAATTGGCGACTTGGTAATCAAGCGTATCGTGCTACCGCAAACTGATCCCAGAGGCAAATGGACTCCCACGTACAAAGGGCCATTTGTAGTTAAGAAGGTATTCTCTGTTGGAGCCATGATACTTGCTACAGTGGATGGCGAAGATTTCCCGCATCCCGTGAACGCGGACATAGTTAAAAATACTACGCATGAAAAAGACCCGCTAGATCGACGTATCTAGGCAAAAGTAAGGGCATCCCGGCGAACCGAAAGGGTTCGGGCAAAAATTAGGGATATATATAAAAAAAATGTACACCCGGCAAGTCGAAAACCTGAAAAGGTGGCTTGGGCAAAAAAGGGTATCCTGGTGGACTGAAAACCTGAAAAGGCGGTCCAGGCAAAAATTAGGGATTAAAGCGTATGACTATGTCCCGTTCTCAGTCAACTTTCATCCAAGTTCAAGGGACTGACCAAGCCAATCACTTCTATCCGACAGCAGGGGATGAGATGCTTGAAGACATAATGGCAGTAGTAGACTTAAAATCAATAGGACTTTTTCTGCATAGCTTTCTCTTTGTTTTTGACAATTTCCTCTTACTAGGATTTCTGTCTCCTTGTACACAATTTGCCTGTTTATAGGCCTTCTTTCAAAAATCAATACAACCCTCTTTCAAAAAAGATGCTTTTGTTTTTTACTTTTCTGTTTTGGTTGCGTAAATGTCCATTGATTTAATTTGAATTAATATGTGCATTTGAATATGACCAATGTTTACCAAAATACATGCATAGAATAACAATAGCAATTACTACCCTACTTCAGGATCAAGGAAAAGGTCTAATCATGCTTCCAATGAATCCACTACCAATTCTCTTCCCCCAGCAAGCCTGTTTTTCCCCAGAAGAAGTTGGCAGTATTCCCCGGCACAGCCAGCTATTCCCCAACAGAGGTCGGCATCATCAGACAGATTGATCATCTCATCCATCCCCAGCCAGGCTCTGTTGAATATCTCTACCATCAGACAGAAATCAGAACCCCCAGCCGAGAGAGGGTCCTCAACACGAATATCTCCAATCAGTAGAGGGGGATTTATTTTCCCCAGTAGAGTCCCCAAGCAGAACTTCTCATACGCATAACTCATTCATTACATCATTTCACAGCATACGCATGCATACAACATTCGCATTTATTTTCGAAAGCATAAAACATCTCATGCATCATGACATGGCATAAAGCTAACTTTTCTTTGCAGGTTAATTATCCTCCTGATATAGTCAAAGTAAAAGGCTCATTCAGGCAGACGCCTTTATCAATCACAGACAAGATTCAGATACATATTCCAGATGCAATTCATGGGAACATTCATTCTGACAACACTTCGATATCCTCCTAGCGATGGCATCTTTAAGCCCATCCCAGACATTTATTGCAAGTACAACGTATACAGATACAGCCTAACATACGGTTCATTCTGATTCAGCTCAACATATGACTCCTTCAACTCAGATACGATCTAGCATACGATCCATTCTGACCTTCGACAACTCAGAGACGATCTAGCGTACGATCCATTCTGACCTTCTTCAACTCAAGTACAGTCTAATGCACGACCAAGTTAGACCTTCATCTGACCAGATGCTACCTTCGGACAGGTACATTTCTGGATGGTAGTCCAGTATACAGCTACTCCCTTACTCAGATGCTACCTTCGGACAGGTACATTTCTGGATGGTAGTCCAGTATACGGCTACTCCCTTTCCCAGATGCTACCTTCGGACAGGTACATTTCTGGATGGTAGTCTAGTATACGGCTACTCCCTTTCCCAGATGCTACCTTCGGACAGGTACATTTCTGGATGGTAGTCCAGTATACAGCTACTCCCTTACTCAGATGCTACCTTCGGACAGGTACATTTCTGGATGGTAGTCTAGTATACGGCTACTCCCTTTCCCAGATGCTACCTTCGGACAGGTACATTTCTGGATGGTAGTCCAGTATACGGCTACTCCTTTCCCAGATGCTACCTTCGGACAGGTACATTTCTGGATGGTAGTCCAGTATACGGCTACTCCCTTTCCCAGATGCTACCTTCGGACAGGTACATTTCTGGATGGTAGTCCAGTATACAGCTACTCCCTTACTCAGATGCTACCTTCGGACAGGTACATTTCTGAATAGTAGTCTAGTATACGGCTACTCCCTTTCCCAGATGCTACCTTCGGACAGGTACATTTCTGGATGGTAGTCCAGTATACGGCTACTCCCTTTCCCAGATGCTACCTTCGGACAGGTACATTTCTGAATGGTAGTCTAGTATACGGCTGCTCCCTTTCCCAGATGCTACCTTCGGACAGGTACATTTCTGGATGGTAGTCCAGTATACGGCTACTCCCTTTCCCAGATGCTACCTTCGGACAGGTACATTTCTAGATGGTAGTCTAGTATACGGCTACTCCCTTTCCCAGATGCTACCTTCGGACAGGTACATTTCTGGATGGTAGTCCAGTATACGGCTACTCCCTTTCCCAGATGCTACCTTCGGACAGGTACATTTCTGGATGGTAGTCCAGTATACGGCTACTCCCTTTCCCAGATGCTACCTTCGGACAGGTACATTTCTGGATGGTAGTCTAGTATACGACTACTCCCTTTCTCAGATGCTACCTTCGGACAGGTACATTTCTGAATGGTAGTCTAGTATACGGCTGCTCCCCTTCCCAGATGCTACCTTCGGACAGGTACATTTCTGGATGGTAGTCCAGTATACGACTACTCCCTTTCCCAGATGCTACCTTCGGACAGGTACATTTCTGGATGGTAGTCCAGTATACGGCTGCTCCCTTTCCCAGATGCTACCTTCGGACAGGTACATTTCTGGATGGTAGTCCAGTATACGGCTACTCCCTTTCCCAGATGCTACCTTCGGACAGGTACATTTCTGAATGGTAGTCTAGTATACGGCTACTCCCTTACTCAGATGCTACCTAGTGTACGGTACATTTCTGAAGTGTAGTCTAGTGTACGACTACTCCCTTTTACCATCAGATTCAGCCTACTGGACGGCTCATTCTGCAACTCAGATTCGATTTAATGTATGATCCATTCTGAGCTCCAGCAACTCCAATACGGTCTAACGTACGACCCATTCGGATCCTCAACTACTCAGATGCTACCTAGTGTACGGTACATTTCTGAAGTGTAGTCTAGTGTACGACTACCCCTTTCATCATCAGATTCAGCCTAACGGACGGCTCTCTCTTCAACTCAGATACGATCTAGCGTATGGTCCATTCTGATCCTTTATCCCCAACAGCATATGACACACTCCGACTCCCCAGCGAAGTCGGCAGCCTAATGGATGACTCATTATTCGGTCTAATGTACGACCCAGTGTGGCACCCATGTCTTCAAATTGGCCTAATGTACGGCTCGATCTGAAGCTTTCGTTATCAAACCTTCCGGATGGCATCTTTAAGCCCATCTCCATCAAGACCAACTGTCGATTCTCAAGTACAAATTTTTGGGGCATTCTAGTGTTCAATAATCTTCCACCTCCAGACCACGAATGGCATACACGCCATCCTAACTCTCTCGGTTCAAGAATATTGAACAGGGGCAGCTGTCATACCCCAAAATTTACCCATCTTTTTTCCTGGAAAAAAAAAAAAAAAAAAAAAAAAAAAAAAAAAAAAAAAAAAAAAAAAAAAAAAAAAAAAAAAAAAAAAATTAATTAATTAATTAATTAATTAATTAATTAATTAAATAATTAAAATAAATAAATAAATAAAATATAACAAATTATTTTGGACTTGGGTCTCCCTCATTCCAAGCCCATTACCCACGAAATTAGTCTATAAATACTGAAGTTTCAGTAGAGGAAAGGAGACGGGGAGTTAGACTTGGAGTTTACACTGGGAGATTCACTGGAGAAAGAAGGAAGAGAAGCAAAACACTCTGAGGTTTCCTTGGAACAAAACCTTGAGGAAAAAGAAAGAGAGAGAACAGAGAAGGACGGATAGAAACTTTGGCATAGGAACCCTGCCAACCCGGAGAATTCAGAGTAAAGAAATCCGGAAAGCAGCCCATCCGCACCGAAGCCACCGCCGCCCAATTCCCGCTGCCTAACTCATTCCGATACCACAAGTGATCAATCCCTTCAACCTTGAATTGGCAAACAGGTTTGCGTATCTCTATTGTTTATACTTTCAATTGGCCATATTTGCATATATAATGCATCATGATTAAATGTTGATATATAATTTGCTTTCGTATGTGAATTTAAATATGCCTGAATACCCTGAATGTTTGACCATGTTGTTCCTGTGATTAAATGCCATAAAAATTCAAGGTTCCTAACATGGGGCTGTTTTCAAATTCAAAATCCGTGGCCGTTCGCCTGGCCTTCGCTAGGCGAGGCAGAAGCGAACGAGACAGTACCTGATTTTTCTAGTCTGTTTTTTTTTATGTTTTTATCATAGTCATGCATTATTCATCCTATCCTATTTATTGTTGTGATATTTCTCCGGTGTAATCTTCGATTGCACCCTGATTTGGTGTTCTGACATGTTTCTTTTTTTGAGTTTCGTAAAGGTTCACATATCCCAGGAAAAGGTTATTGGCTAGGTATTCCACTTTATTTGTGGGATACCCTTGTGGAGTTTCACCCTAAATTAATTTTTAATGTATTAATTTCTAATGTATTAATTTTAATATATTATTTTTAATAATTTTAATGTGGAGTTTCATCCTAATTATATAATTAATTGTAAAACTTTGCCTTTGAATAAGTGATCTTGGACCTCTCTTTGTTGCCTTACGATTACGATATTACGGTCATGTCCCGCGAACGTGGGGATACCCTTAGCAAAGACCCTTCGGTTAAATCATCATAAAATAAATTATAGTCTCTCGGATGTTGCCTTCGAATATACAACTTTGTCCCTCGATGACCCTCCGATGGTGCCTACGGTTAAATGATGATAGTCCCTTCGAATGCTAAGGTATCCTCATAACTGTTGCCTTCAATGACCAATCAATGACCCTACGATGACCCTTTTACATCCAAAGGATAAAACTACTTATTTCTCAATAATAAGGACAGTTTTACCCTCATAAGGATAGGAAATACTCATAAAGACATTGGGTCGGTATAACTCTTAATTGCTGGCTCACAATCTAAAACATTTTTTTCACACCTCACACCTTTCAAAATATCTTCAGAAAATCACCACTTGGTATACATTCATACTAGAATCATTACCGAGTTATATTTTTCTAAACAATTTTCAAAACTAAACGAGATAATCACTTTGTATACATTCATACAAGAATCATTACAAAGTTAAATTCTCTTTTCAAAAAACAATTTTTCTAAACAATTCACAAACACTTTTTTTCAGACAAAAATAATATAAGTGATCGAGCAATTAAGAGCCCATGGATAACCATGGATACAAAGGGTGCTAACACCTTCCCTTTGTATAATGTACCTCCCGAACCCAAAATCTAAATTAAGGTCTTTCCTGTTCTTTTCCACCTTTCCTTATTGGATAAAAGAAAAGTCGGTGGCGACTCTTGCTAACCGCGACATTGCGATTAAAACCACAAAAAAGTCCAGTTCACCGTATGACAGATTGGATATTTAACCAAGTTGCATCTCTAACTTCTCAAAGGATATTTCCATGTTACTTAGCACGGTCTCTTGATGCTTGTTGAGTTTCTCGAAATTAAGTTGAGTCATCTTTATAAACTAAGACATGGTTTCTTCAATTTGAGATGATGAATCCTATTCCCATGAATGATCAGTGTTGATGTAAGGTTCTGGCTCTGAATAATTTAGAGCATATTCTAGAATAAGCATTTTTGCTGCAAGCTCCTTTGAATAAGCTTCAAACTTTTTCAAGGTAGCATAAAGGTCATCTTGCATGACTGTCTTGATCTTACATACACAACATAAAGAAGAATATTTTAGTAGCACTGCACTTAGATAAAATTTTTTTTAACAAAAATAAAACTAAAAAGACAAAGAATATGAAAGAAAATTTAAGAAGAAACAGAAACAACTAATTACAAAAACATATTTATAATTGAAAACAAAAATAAAATAAAAAAAATTAAACGTTGCACAAGCGTCACCTTGTTGAAATTATCAACTGTCCCCGACAACCGCGTCAAAAACTTGATGACTTCTCGGCAAGTGTACCGATAATGATGCCGTAATAAATAAGATCGATCCATATGGACTTCTATTTAACAAGACAAATTATGCACTGCGTAGGAAATAGTAAATTGAGGGCGGTTTCAAGTTTGAAATGCGAAAATAAAATAAAGTGTTCAGACATAATTACAAAAGCGATCAAGTTGTTTATAGAATTTCATATTTCTCTATTGTTGATATTTGATGTATTACATGAATGATATTGACACTATAATCCCATGACGAATTAACAAAACCACTATAACCAATCATTTGTGATATAGCTCTCTAATCACTACTCAAAATTTTCTATCCCAAATCCACCAACGTAAGCGAGATTAGGCAATGCAATAGAGCATTAATTCACTAGCCAATACTCGGGGTCTCCTATCCATATTCAACTAGCGTAAGTACAACAATTGCCATAGGTACAACACATAAACTAATGGTCAGTATTTTCTATGTGTCCAAAATCAGATTAAAAGAGTATCTCACATAAAAAAAACATTACGAACAAGAAGCAATTGAATGGAATTATAGGTCAAAATACTCATGAAATATCAAATCAAGCATATGTCCCAACAATATCAAAACAGGTTCATCAAACACAACCCGACCTAGAAACATTTAGCTACTCACAATTCAAAATACAATATCAAAAATAATTAAAAAGAATTGCATATGAGATCCCTTGAAGAATTCTCCTCCAATGATTTCAAATGCTCTCAAAAATCAGTTATGGTATTGTAAAACTCGTACTTGTTGTGCCAAATTTCGTAACCCTTGAAAAAGTGTCAAAATCCCCTTTAAAAAGCCTCTAGAATGGAAAAGAACGCGTCAGAAAATCCCATAAAAAGGGGCCAACGCGCGCGTGATGACCTGCATCGCACGCGCGATGCAGATGACATATCCATATCGTGTGCGCGATGTTGTGCGTGATTATTCCAGTAGCTGCACACTTTTGCTCATTTTCACTTGATTTTGACTAAGTCCTTATTTCTTTACACTTAGCTATTTTTTCCTCATTCTTTGATCTTTCTTCTTCATTTTTACTCCTCTTTAACTTGTTTTGATATGTTTCTTTGACCAAATTTATGCAATGACCATCTGTCATCAATACACATATCCTTAGATTGAAAATTTTTACTAACTGAATTTACTACAAACAATATCTCATACCAAATAGAGTCTAACAAAAAAATAAAAAAATTCAAGCTCATAAGTTGCTAAATATTCAACTTCACTCTTTATTTTAGGTTTGTCGTTAACTTCACCTAATTTCAATAAAACGTCTCTTATTTGTGAAGTTTGAAATCTCAAAGTTTTTACACTTTCTATACGACTTTCCCAATGCGTTTGTGACAGAGACTTAAGAGTTAAGCTAGGGACACGGTTTTGTAGAATTTTACATCTTTTAGTAGAAGAAGAGAATATTGTATAAATTCGCTGTAGTACTCCAAAAAAAGATGTAGCTTTAGGAAAACAATTAGCCATGTCACAAAACACTAACTTTAGACTATGACAACCACATGGAATATAAAATGATATAGGATTAATTTCTAAAAATCTTGTTTGCACACCTTGATGTTTTCCTTTCATACTAGACCCATTATCATAATCTTGTATTTGATATTACTATAATAGACATTTGTATTGAGGTTAAAAAAATATTCACACATCGCACTATAATAGATATTTGTTGTTGATGACTTACATTAGGAGTACAATCAAGTATGATTGAAAAATATTTTGTAGTCATTACTTTTTCTATAATTTTTGTTTTAATTTTATTTGCTAGCAATTATATCAATTCATTTTGTATATTATGTCAAAGGTATAACGATTATGAATTTCTTCGTCTTTAAATCTACAAATATGCTCTTGTATTATAGGATCAAATTCGACAATCATCTCAATTATACTTAAAAAATTCCACTATTTTCTTCATTAATCTTTCCGCTTACTCCAGAAAGACTAAGTTTTAACAACCACAATATTTCTAAAAAAATATTTCTTCAGTGTTCTTTATCTCTATTTATTCGTTCTTTAACATGTTTGTCGATTGTTTATTTTTTAATAGTCTCGTTTCTAAATCAATCCAAGAATTCATGTTAGTAATGTGTTCATTAGATATCTCATGATTCCTTAACTTAAAACTAATATTTCTCCGATCACTACTTCCTTCATTAGCTAATTTACCCGAATTATAAACATTATTAAACAATTTGCAACAAAAACAAAATGCTTTATCTAGGTCTTGAGAGTAAACTAGTTATCACCTTTACTGTTTATCTCCATTACGCAATTTTTGAATATAAAGGAATGTGGAAAAGTGTATTGATGATTCATCCTTAAGAAAATCTATATCGGTAGCTTTAATCGTACATTTTTCTACTAAAAAATCTTGCAAACTCATATCGATATTGGTCTATTGACTATGATAATATATATTTTTAATTGTAGATGTTTTATTTTTGTTTTCATTATGAATAGAAGAATGAATGTTATTTTGTTCATTAGCATACACTTCTTCTCTTTTTATATTTTTTTATCATTGTTTAAGTTGTTATTTTGTTCATTCAATGAACAATCACTTATATTTTCATATTTACTTTTTTTATTTGTTTTAATAAATTTATATAAAGCCCTTTTTTGCGATGCAATAAAAACTTCATTTCTTTTCTTTTTATAATTTTGAATAACCATATTCATATTTTCGAGTTGATATTATATGTTTTAAGATAAAAGCAAAAGACTAAAGCTAACAAATTAGAATAATAGAACTTAGTTTTCATAAAATTAGGTGTTACCTTGATACTTGTCTTTTTCCATGTTCTGCCAAAAAATAATTATTGATCGACTCAAAATCTTACAAATTAAAAACATGAAAAATATTTTAAAATTTGAAAACTCAAAGAACCAAATTAACAAGCAAATAAAAACTTGAAAGAAATGAAAATAAGGATCGAAAGAATTGAATTAAATTCAAAGATACAAGCAAATAAACAAATTTAAAAATTTGAATAATTTAAGATAAACAACACATATATGTAAATAGTGACGTAACACAAGATAAAACTTGAGAACTTAATAAAATAAAGAGTTAAAGAGATTTAAGCAAAATTATAAAACTAAGAGTAAGAGAGAAAAACAATGTGTGTCGCTTAACGTGACATAAATAACAATGTTAATGAATGATGAAATAGAAATTGCAAACAACAAAATTAATAATTTTTTAATTGATAATAATTAGAATTTTTTTTATATATGTATTATTTTATAGATTGTGACAGATATATTTATTTTTTATTTTTACATTTGACTCTATTATATTTATCATTTATAATATTATTCTTCGTATAATATTTTTATAATACTTTTGTAAGTGTTAGATATTTATAGATAATTATAATTTTAAATAATTTTATTAAATAATTTTTTTTGGTCTAGTCTTAATTATAAATAAATAAATTATTATTATTTTACTTCTCTTAATTATTATTTACTAATATTACTAAAATTTTATTTTAAACATATGAGTGTACCTCTTATTATAAATATTTTGAATAATTAATTTTCAATTAACATGTTTATTTAGTATTTATTTTATGTATATTAGTTATTTCAAATATTTTAAATAAATAGATGCTTAATTGAAAATTATTTCAGTTACATGTATACAGAAATAATTCATTTTCTTTAAATACGATGTTTAATGTCATATTATTCCACCTATTTAAATTTGACACCCCAAAATTAAATGAATTGACTATATTAATTTTGTAAAAATTTTAATCATTTTTTAGAATCCACTCAGAATTTGTACGTATTTCAAAACTTTCCGAGTAATATAGAAAATTTTAAATTTTTATCGAAAATCTTGAAAAAAAAAATTATCGAAAATTTCAAAATTTTCGGGACAATCCTTTAAATTTTTATCGAGAATTTCAGAAATTCTGATATTACCATTGCAGACAGGACCAGGGATAGAGCGGTAGCCCTAGTTAGGGTTGCATAGGTTGTTGATGCTTATGAGGTGCAGGGTCGGGTTATTCATGACTCAGCGGTCGAGACAGATGCAATGCATGTTGCTGATGAGGTGGTTGATGAGGCGACGGATGAGGTGGGCGAGACAGATGCCCTTGTTGTTGATGAGGAGGTTGCCACATATTTGATCTCTACTGCTATTGTTGATATAGAGGTTACGACTCATGCTTCAACGGAGTCGGACTCATACTTCGACGGAGCCGTTTGTGCACACTGATGGAGAGTTCCCGAAAGGACCCATTGACCCATTGGTGGTTACCGAATATGTTGATCATAATGACATGTCGATTATGACAGAGAGAGGTATATATATATATTTTATGTTTAATTTTAATTAATTTTTATTGTTCCATAATGTGTTGAAAGATAACTAATATTTTTTAAATTTGATTGTTATAGGACTGTCTTCCACTTCCACTGAAGGTGATATCCCACGAGTCTAAGATGAATAGTTTCCCTTAAGAGTCTGATGCTAAGAATTTTAATTGTACTAGAATTTTTGAATTACCTCAAAAAAATTTGTATGCAAATTTGATTCTTAGAGATTTTGTTTGGGAATTTTAAAGGGAGAGGAAGGGAAGGCATCTTTGCGACGTACACTTCCATATTTGAAAGTATAAACTATCTTAGAATTGCTTCCCCTCATTGATGTCTCCGGTGAAAGAAAGCTGGCCTATTCCTTCCTAATGCTTGTTGCGAAGAAGCTTCGCTCTTTAACTTTGAATTGGTGACAATGTCAGCATCTTCATCTCTTGTATGAGTGTCATTTTGACATATTTAGTTCTACTCATATCACCACTTTTATCTTAAGCCTTTAGATCTGCCCTTCCATTTCGTCCATGGTGTTTTTTTAGTATATGTTCAACGTTGTTGCAACATGTCGGTGACGAGGTATCTCAGCGTATGGATCATTTTCCTTCATTGATATGTCTCCTCGATGACTGCAATTGAAGGCGTCTTGTTGCCCTGTCTGTTGAAGTCGTTATTCTGATAACTTGACTAATCTTGCACTTAACTTCTGGTTACCACTCTGCTACTTTTATTTTTAGGCCTAGAGAAATTTTATTGGAATCCATAATGAGCGTCATTTATAGTAAAATTTATTATATTTCTTAATTAACCAAAAAAAAAATACATGTATAAAGAAATTTAAAACTCCTAGTACATATACAAATGAAATCCAAGTATGCATGCCATATTTTTAAATGTATATTTCCCATATGTTTGTAATGTTGGTCCTGTTTTTTCCCTTTGACAACAGTATTCAAGTAACAAGAAAACCTCATGTTGAAATCACCAGAAGCTTATATAGTGTACACTAATTATGTCATTTGAAAAGTATCCAAAAGAAGTGTCTTCTCATGCTAGTAACTTTGGACATACACTAGAGTTTGGATTTGCTACAGAACCTGCAAGTTATTCCTTTGTTAGAATATAAATAATGTTTTGTTTGATTGAATAAAAGAGGATGATCATACTTACAAATTTCAGCATAACAAGGTTGCTTGGAGACAGGGTCATCTTCAAATGAAGGTGGGGTTTGGCCATACACCATATCACAACTCATGTCTTCAAAATCTGATATCAAATTCAGACATATGTGAATAAAAACTTAAAATGAACTCTTAATTTTTAATAAAAAATCCTATAAAACTTTGGCTAGTAACCAAAGTCAAGAAAACATACTTGGAATCATTGTTAATGGAAGTCCAAATTCATTAGTGAAAAAATCTTGTGTAGGAATCTTGCACATATTGACACACATTCCAACACAACCAGTGTTCTCCAGGTACCTTAATTTGCAAGAATAAATATAAATCAATTAAAAACCAAAACAGAAAATCATTACAATGGCTATGAGATATTATCCGCTTTGGGTGTGAGAATCCTCACGGCTTTATCTTTTAGAAAAGGTGTCTGGTTTGATTGAAGAGTGTGGGTGTTATATATAAACTACTCTTAGCCTTGATTCCCAAGTAATGTGGGACTATTTTGGCCAACCCGGAACAGTTGCCCCTTAATCGAGGCTAAGGGACATGGTGCGAACTTCGAGTTCCCACAAACGATGCCAATTTTCTGGTCAACCTCAAGGCCGAACCACTGCGGCTATAAGGTATTGTTCAATTTGGGTGTGAGAATCCTCACGGTTTTGCCCTTTAAAAAAGACGCCTCGTTGGATTTAGGATTTAGGATTTAGGAGCGTGAGTGCTGTATATAACCTGCCTTTAGCTTCAATTACCAAACAATGTGGAGACTATTTTGGTCAGCCACAACTCCTGAACACAGAACACCAACTAACTCTAACAAACTAACCAAATTTCTAACAGAATTATTTTCTGTAACATTATTCATTCATACAAAGAAGAGTCTAATATAAATCTACATGTTTAGAAAAACATACATACATATAATATGCGCTTAAGTTAAATTACCAATCTCAGAGACATGATATTGATATCTACCTGCATTTCTTTATTCGGACGCCACTCTTTTGCTTCACCCCATTTATCTCCACTTCTATAACCTAGTACATCTCAAGAATCTAAACATCAATGACAAGCAGAAAACATATATGAAATACTAACTTATAAGTTATAGATTAAATGACAGATAACTTCTCTGACATTTTTTCTAGGCCATTTCTCTACCTCTAGTTGTTTGACTCCTATCCATATGATCTATTCTTCTTACCAAAGAATTTACAGTTTTTCTCTCTACATGCTCAAACCATTGAAATCTATTTTCTATCATTTTTGAATTGATAGATAACACTATAAAATACACCGATTCACAAAGAGTTTAGTAACAAAAATTACCTCAGAAGGACCAACTAGCCAGTGAAAGAAAGGCACTGTCAATGCAGCATTAAACTCTGCAGCCCATCTTGTTGGTGGAAACAATTTCCTGAACTGCAAAATCATAGTTTAAAAGATTCAAAATACATTAAATATTTCAAATTAAATACATAGATCACATGCAATAGAGCTAGCAGACTCTTATATATATCCACCTGATCCGGCGCACCTGGGGGAAGCATAGAGAGAAGAACCTCACGAACAACTTCCTGTTGCTGCAAACGCGACCTCCGCAACATTACTCTCTTAGAAACATCAACAAAACTCTCATAATCATACCCCCCAAAATCCAACAAACCCTTCTTCTTATTCTCTTTAGCTTTCCCTATTACAGGATCTGCAAATGGTTCCATTTTTCTAGCAAACAGAGTGATAAAAGCCTTCTCGAAAAAACTATCATTGTAACGCGTCTTTCGTCCCAGAGGAGCAGGTTTACCCGATGGTTCAGCTATTCCACACCGAATGGTGGAACGATAGGTTCTTTGACTGTATTGTGGTGGAGTTGTTAGGTTAGGGAGAACCTGAAAACTCAGAACCACCATTGATTAGTTCACACTTTTTACTTTCAGAATGAAGATTTCATGTACGAATATGCATAACTCATGCAACATTTGTACTTGATAATGTTCACCAAAATTCGTAGAGTTTCCAGAAGAATGGATGAGTATATGGTTTCTTTGAGTTCATACGTTTTAGACCACACGTTCTTTTATTTATTTTTTTATTTTTTTTATTTTTTAAAATAAAAATATTATTACTATTATCTTTATGTTCAAATTTTTTTGATGAAGCTCGCTCTAGTTATGTATTAATTTTTTCTCGATGTAGAATTGTGTGAAAAATAATATAGGGAAAATATTTTCATTAATAGGAAAGTATATAAGTTCACTGGAAAAATAGAAAAATTATATAAAGCGACACTAATGGTTGTGTACAATTTCTCGTGGCAACATATTGACCAGAATTGAAGGTGTTGTGGAATTTTAAAATATTTATTTGATAAATAATCATGATTAAATTTATTTAAAAATATTTAATATTATAGATTAAATTTATTTAAGAAATATTTAATATTATAGATAGTTGCATAGTGATTATGATTTTAGATTTTGTCTGGTTCTGTTTAATTTTTAGAATTCATTTCTTACTTTTATAAATAATGATAAAAATCAAAATCAAAATGCACGCAAGAATCAAATAAGTGATTGGTATTTATTATTTATTAAACAATTGTGATGGTCTAGTTTTAAACAAATAACAGATACCCTATATTTGTTATAAACAAATAACAATTATTATCTTTATTTGTTAAGTTTAAAACTAGACCAATTGCTTTGCTTAAATATGAAGGTAATGTTCATATATTTATCTTTATTTTTATCCTTGAAAACTTTTAACTAATTTATTATTTTAAAAAATATATTTTTAATTTTTATTATGTTTTGTAAGATTTTATGATAGTTTTTTTGGTAGTCAATTTTTTTATATTTTATATTTTTATTTTGTATATCGGAAGACTTTTTAAAAAAATTTTATAGTCAATTTTTAATATTAAATTTTATTGTGTGTTTGTAAAAAACTTTCGATAGTCAATTTTTAACATTAATTTTTATTTTGTCTATCGGAAGATTTTGCAAAAGAGTTTTGGTAGTCAATTTTTTAACATTTTTTAATTTTTATTTTGCGTAGTTTCAGAAGTCATTTTTTACTTTTATTCTGTGTATCTGAAGATTTTACAAAAGAGATTTGGTAGTCAATTTTTTAAAATATTTTTTAACTTTTATTTTGTGTACCGAAAGACTTTGCAAAAGAGTTTTGATAGTTAGTTTTTTTTTACATTTTTTAATTTTTATTTTATGTATTGAAAGACTTTGGAAAAGAGTTCCGATAGTAAGTTTTTTTTATATTTTTTAATTTTTATTTTGTGTATCGAAAGACTTTGCAAAAGAGTTTCGATAGTCAATTTTTAACATTAATTTTTTTGTCTATCGGAAGACTTTGAAAAAGAGTTCCGCTAGTCACTTTTTAACATTTTTAACTTTTATTTTGTGTATCGGAAGATTTTGTAAAAGAGTTCCAATAATCATTTTTTTACATTCTAATTATATTTTTTAACTTTTAATAAATTATTTATATGAAGATATTTTGATCCAAAAAAATATAACGTAGGAGTAGGAGAATAAATGATGGGGTATGAGGTAAATTTTTCTATATATTGATGCAAGTATCCATTAATTAAAAAGTCATTTTCCTTCACCAAGTGGCATGGATTTCTCTATGAATAAAAATCATTTGTAGACTTGGATAAACACGAAAATTACATGTTTCAAGTGCTAGAAATTATATCCAAATCATTCTTTTATTTTTCTAGTGCACAAAAATAAATGAATGAACTTTATTGTGTAAAATATCATTAACTGATATGCTCAATGTGAACGTGTGATTCATGTTAAAGTTTTCAATGTAGTCTGAAGGAGTTTTTCTAGATTACCCATTTGCATTCAATTTTTCTAAATTGGCGGGGACAAATCGAACTTAAAGCTTAGTGTAAACACACACTTTAGAATTTATTTTGTGCAACTTTCATCATACCATTTTCATCTTCTTCTTGTTTATGTTTTGCAGCAAACCTACAAGACAAGTTCTAACAGAAGGCAAGTAAAAATACCACACTTCCATTTCTTCAAGCTAGGTTGCATAATGTTGGGTAGTTTATTTTGGGTGTGGCTCGTAACTCCCATAATGATTTTCTCACACTTTAAGAATTTTCGACATTATCTTTCTAGTCTCCCCTCAATAATACAATTTAAATACATTCAATTTAAATATATTCAAGTCAACTTTATTAATCAATTTTGGACATTCCTCTTATCGAATTTATGACATTTGAAGGACGTTGGGTAACATTAACTACTTTAAATCCTCGCATTACTTTAGGTGAGTATGATAAATCTATTTTCTTTTCATTTTAAAAATCGCATTTATTTCTTGCTTGATATCAATATTATTAATTGTTAGATATCACATTTATTGCAAGCTTGTCAATGTTATGATTTTATAACTTTTAGGTTTTTGGTTTCGTTAATTTGTTGTTGGTGTGAAACCATCAGGATAGTGATATCCAGACCCATCTGGATAATGTTATTCAGACATCAGATATGTCTATTATATCACGTATGTTGAGATTATACTATGTTTATGTTGTGTGAGTTTTACTCACGTTGTCTAGTGATGTTGTGATTATAGAAAAATGGCGGATGTACAACCAAGGTACAAACATGATCAATTATCTCAACATACTTTTTAGCATGCAAATATAAAGTTAAATCTTCTAGTGAAGTTGAACCATCATATGGTACTACTGAAGGATCCTCGTCATATGGTCATGTAAAATCTCCAGCTTCAAGTTACAACGATTTCCAGGAAAATCTTTGCCTTGAAGGTTGGTTGTTCTTGCTTTGTTCGTCTCAATTTCTTCACTGTCATGTAGCTTTTCTTAAGGGGAATCAAAGACCTCTGGTGGAATAGCTTGATTCCCCATATGGTTCAATTTAATTTTCATTTTTGGTCTTAGGGTTTGTGATTGCTTTAGGCTGATTTAGAGATTTTGGTGAGAATTTGAGGATTTAAACTCGAGATTGAGAGAAAGGAGGTTAATATTATGCTTTTTATTGTGGTTTATGGCCTGTTTGGGAGGCTCTTCCACCTCCGGTGCGGTGGAGCAGAGGTTCCCGGGAGGAAGCATATTTGGAGATAAGGGAATGAAATGCGTTACAATGAGATTGTGAGAAATGTTCTCTTCTTCAGCCATTTCCTTGCCCTTGCGTGGGTTGTGCAACCCTTAGGCCCAATACTTTGTTATGCACGCACCTAGTTTTCCACCTGCACCTTTGTTCTTAATTGCACAACAACTTTAGGCCCTTTCAATTAGGCATAGAGCCAATTTGCTTAGCATACTCTCCTCTGGTCCAGTACCCCCTGCAGTATTGACTAGTCTTTTGTTCCTCTTATCTTTTCTTTTGTCATATTTTAAGCATATTTTGGTATATTTTAAATACTTTTAATGCATTTTATTTTTTATCAAAAAAGAAAAACAATTAGAAATGTTAATGATAGTGTTTATAATTTTAATTATATGTTAATCTCATTTTGAAATTCTTAAAGAAATGATGATATACTTAATTTTAATTGGCAACTAATCAAGATTAGTTTTAGATTCAATTTTCAATTAGTTTTTTAGTAACTAATATTTGTGCTAACATTAGGTTGATTTAGCCTTTAATTGATTAGTTAATTCTATATTAGATTTTAGAAATTAACATGCTTGTAAACACTTCATTTTCTTGATATCCTGATTGACTGATCGAAGTCAATTTTGATCAATTAATCATTTCACTTTTATTTGATTCCCCTATCCAGTCAAGTAATCACAAGTTTCTTGAATACTTAATAGTATTAAACCTCTTTACTTGCATAAAACTGGACCTCAAATCAAACACAAGTTCAATGCATCATGCAAGACCTGAAGGATGAGGATTGTGGACATCAAGCACAACAAAAAGATTCATCTTCAACACTTGTCAGTTATGATGTAAAATGTACGCCATGAGCCTTAAGTAGTGGAGAAGGGATGAAAAGGAGTATTCCTATCCTCATTATGAATATCTTTGGATACAGGACGCCAGACCTAGTTGTCAAAGTATCCACCTTCACTCATAGACTTTAGTGCAATTCAAATTGAATAACTGTCAAGACTTCTTCTCCATGGACAACATCCAAACACTTTAATAATCAACATCAATAATATAGATTCTTTGAACCAAACACACACTCTCTCTGACATTCATGCATTCTTTAGGTTACACACCTCATGGTCAAGCACCCATCTCTGAATCAACCTTCATGAACTTCCCTACGGAGCCTCATGCTCTGGCAAACCTTCATGCATTTCCCTGTGGAGCCTCATGCTTTGGAAAACTTCATGCATTGCCTTGTGGAGCCTCATGCTCTGGCAAGCCCTTTTCTTTTCTTTTTCCATGTGGAGCCTCATGCTCTGGAAAACTCTTATTCATTTGCCCGTGGAGCTTCATGCTCTAGAAAACCTCATGCGTTGCCCTGTGGAGCCTCATGCTTTGGCAACCTTCATACATTTCCATGTGGAGCTTTATGCTCTGGAAACCCCTTTATTGTAGGTCTTGATCCTTTGATTTAGGAAAAATTCTATAATCCTTGCATTGGTCATACCATCTATTGGTTATCGCCACACATTCTTTGATTTAGACATACCTATTTATGGGTTCAAACAACACAATCATGGTTCAAACAACACTCTCCTAATTTCACAACTCTTCTACACTTCAAGCAACTTTCTTTCCCCATTCAAGCAATTCTATTTCAATGCAAGCAAGTTCTCTTTGTTTTTTATGCTCAATCAACTCTTTGTTTTTCTTTTATCACATAAATCTTTTCAAAACAATTTGTTTTTCATAAAAGAACTGTTATAATTTATTCCTTAGCAATCAGACTAAAAGCTTAGAGAATCCGACAAGGATCAAAATCAGTTAACGTCTACTCAATTCTAGGATACGATTATAAATGTTCCCTAAAAGCAACCAACACACCCGTATTTTCTAGCATGAACTACAAAGCTCTTATTTTCTTATTGCACTATGAGAATACGTAGGCACGAGGGTTTGAATCCTTGGCGAACACACTAATTAATAAACTTATTTTTCTTTTTCGCAAGTAACCTTTAAATAGTAACACCCATCCGATCAAAGAGCAATCAAAATGATTCCCGTTGAGTACAATTTATGTGAAAGGTGCTAATACATTCCCCTTGCATATCTAACTTCCTTACCCTTTTTCTTTTCCCCTTGGTTTTTATTGATATTTTTCTTTCCTTTTGGGATAAATAAAGTCTAGTGGCGATTCTGTTGTATCTTCGAGCGTGCGACGCACTCAGATATTTTTCACGGCGTGACAGCTGACGACTCTGGTGTGGAGTCCATAAGCAAGTCAAGCCTAATTTTGTTTGTTTCTTCATTTGTTTGGGTGTTTATCTTCACTATTTTACTTTCTTTATAGTTTGGTCATGTATTATATCTTTAATGTTTACTTATTTCATTCTATTACATTCTTTATTGCTTTATATTCATTATACTCTGGATATCTAATATATTCTCTATTGTTGGGTTGGGATGATGTTACATGAAAGAGAAGCTCTATACCCTAGCTTGAGTATACACACATGATAGAATCGTGGATAATTATATTGACCTATATTTCACTAATTAGTTTGACACGAGACCCACACCCAAACTAGATTCACTTGGAAGTACCTTTGTCCTGCAAGAATTTGCTATGACAGGGTATTTTTCATTTGGATCTATGACTCTGGGAGGCCTTTTAGGGATCACCTTTGGAGACTAGTACCTACCTGTGAGGGGATATTGGGTTTCTGCAAGAAACTAAGACCCTATGTACCTTGATCATCATGTATATGTCTAACCTTTGAACCTACTTCGAGAACTATATGCAGATTATCCAAAATGTGTTAAACCTTTGAATCTATGATGTTGCATGTCATTACATTATATTAAAATTTATTTTTGCATGCGTATTTTCAGGGAATCCAAGAGTTTAGTATTTGTTGAGTATTCGGGGAGAAAATGAGTATTGGCAGAAGAAGCATTTATAGTTACAAGTTTGTGGAACCACAATCGAAGGCTTTGAGATGACTAGGAACACGTCTGATTCTTGACAACAAGGATGATTTCAAGAAGACCTATGATAATCTCATAGGCATTCTCAACACTTAAGCCAACATCATGGCCATGCGTACTCTCATGCAATTATATGATCCTTTGATGATATGTTTCACTTTCCAAAACTATCAATTGGCTTCAACTCTGGAGGAGTATTCTTATATCATGGGGGGTTGAGATTAAACATCAAGTTCCCTTCATCAACATAAATGAGCTCCCCAAATTTCACCATATAGCTGAAGCACTCAACTTGGAGAAAAAAGAGGTGGTACTTGTAACACCCTTCTACCCAAACGACATATTTAAATATATTATCAGAGTACAACATGTAGAAGAGTTTACATTTCATACAACATAACACGTATCGCATCACAATAAACAAAAACATATTTTATTAAAATTCCGCAGCGGACAACCACACAAATATTATAATTCATAATAATGTTTCAACCTTATCCCAACCAAACATCTCAACTTTTAGCCATCATAAACAACATAAATAATAATCAACTATCTATCGAATCCCATAACCCCGGTGTCACATGACCAGAGCATTTGACTCGACTCTGTAGAATAACTCTACACTTATTCCTCGAACCTCAACGATAGCTACTCCTCTTTATCTGCACATTGCCCATCATAGATGAACATAAACACATGCAGAAGGGGTGAGAATTACATTATTAAATAATAATATAACGACAGAAATATAAACATAAATATATATCCACATATGCCAACACAGCTCATCATCATTATCATAATCAACAACTCATGAACATCAACAAAACGACACATCAAACGCAATGCACACACCCATGCATGACTCAACACGACTCGGTATACCCATTTTGTGACCAACTACAGGATCACCACTCCCAGATTCATCACCATAGAATCCGAGTTCCCCGCAAGGAACCAAGCCTCTCGACAAGCCCGGAGTCAACAACATCATTGGAACTCAGTCCGTTCATCACTAGGCATCGACCTTTCATGAATGCATGCACACTAAACATGCATCATAATCGACATAACAACAACAGCATCATATGGTCATGGTATTATCATCATTAATCGCATGACATACAACTCAACAAAATTAAATATCATAATCAACTACAATAGGCCACTCACCAATTGGGTTCACAACATAAAACTTAACAATTTTTCCACGCTGCAACAGTGTTAACCGGTTAACGCCCTGGGTTAACCGGTTAACGCAGGAAAAATACATTTTCTGGCAAAACGCAACAGTGTTAACCGGTTAACGCTATAGGTTAACCGGTTAACGCAGGCAAAACTCAACATTTTCACAAAATATAACGGTGTTAACCGGTTAACGCCCTGGGTTAACCGGTTAACGCAGACAAAACAGCAGTCCCTGCGCTAACACAAGGCAGAATGCAGAGTTCTCCGCATTTTCCGCCGTTGGAGGACTTCCGGACCTCCGATTCAACTTCCGTAAAAAGCTATACGTTCGGAAATTCATAACTAACCTAAACACATATTCAATTACAGTCTAAACACAGTTTCATCCAACGTGATTTTCCATCAAAACCCCAATTTTCCCAATCCCCCTAACATCCTCAAAATCCATCAACAATCCAACATATACATGAAATTGCTCGCATATTATCGTTTAATAAGATTCAGACCCCTTACCTCTTTGGATTGAAGGAAGCTCCGAGCAATCTTTTGCCTTTTCCTCTTCCTTCTCTTTCTCTTAGCGCTTCTCCCCCTTTTTCTGACTCTGAAGCAAAACACGTGAAAAAAAACCAACTCTGAGTTCTCTTGGCTTCTTATATCAATTTCCACTTTTACCCTTCCACTCTTCATATTCCATTTATTTATTTATTTATTTAATTATTATTAAAATAAATAACATCAATAATAATAATAAAAATAATCCACTAATCCCACTTTATTTAATTAAATTAATAAAATAATATTAACTCAATTAAATAATTCTCTTATTTTAATCGGGGTGTTACAACTCTCCCCCACTAAAAGAGTTTTCGTCCTCGAAAACATACCTCAAGCAAATAGAGCCGGATACGACTCCTTCATCTGATCTTCACGCTCCCAAGTCAAGCTCTCACCAGCTGGACCTCCCCAAACAACTTTCACTAGAGCAATCTTCTTACCTCTCAGGGTCTTCTCTTCTCGGTCATCTATCCGAATTGGCAACACCTCCACGGTCAAATTATCCCTCACCTGGATATCATCCAACTGAACAACATGCGAAGGATCCGCAATATATTTTCTCAACTGAGATACATGAAACACATCATGCAGATTAGAAAGCGACGGCGGTAAAGCTATCCGATACGCCACTTCCCCAACCCTCTTCAAAACCTGATACGGACCCACAAACCTCGGAGTAAGCTTTTTAGACTTTAAAGCTCTACCCACACCTGTCGTCGGAGTAACTCTCAAGAACACATGATCTCCCTCTTGGAACTCAAGTGCCTTTCTCCTGTTATCATGATAACTCTTCTGACGACTCTGAGAAATCTTCATTTTCTCCTGAATCATCTTAACCCTTTCAGTCGTCTGCTGCACGATCTCAGGTCCGAGTACAACACTCTCACCTGATTCATACCAACACAATGGAGTTCTACACCTCCTACCATACAATGCTTCATATGGAGCCATATCGATACTAGCATGAAAACTATTATTATAAGTAAACTCCACCAACGGCAAATAACTATCCCAAGAACCACTCTGCTCCAACACACAAGCCCTCAACAAATCCTCCAAGGATTGGATAGTTCTTTCAGTCTGACCATCAGTCTGAGGATGATAAGCTGAACTCAACCTCAACTTAGTCCCCAACGCTTTCTGCAAACCTTCCCAAAATCTAGAAGTAAATCTGGGATCTCTATCAGACACAATACTGGATGGAATACCATGCAGCCTCACTATCTCCTCAATATACAACTCTGCCAACTTCTCTAGAGAGTGATTAATCTTCATCGGCAAGAAATGCGCCGACTTAGTCAATCGATCCACAATCACCCAAATAGAATCATTACCTTTCACCGTCTTCGGCAATCCCGTCACAAAATCCATGGAAATGATATCCCACTTCCATTCAGGAATCTTCAAAGGTTGCATCATACCTGCCGGTTTCTGATGTTCAATCTTTGACTTCTGACAAGTCAAACAGGCATACACAAACTTAGCAACATCTCTTTTCATACCAGCCCACCAAAACAACTTCTTCAAATCTTGATACATTTTAGTTGCACCTGGATGGATACTCAATCCACTCCTATGGCCCTCTTCAAGAATACTCTTTTTTAATTCAGACACCTCAGGAACGCAAACTCTACCTTTAAATCGCAGGATGCCATTCTCATCAATCTCAAAATTACCACCATTACCCTGGTTAACCATAGTAATATGATCAACTAGAGCGACATCAACTTGCTGACCATTCCGAATATCTTCCAGAATTCCACTAGTCAACTTCAGCATGCCCAACTTTACACTATCAGCGGAAACTTCACAACCCAAACTCATATCACGGAACTGTTCAATTAACTCAAGCTCCCGAACCATCATCATAGACATATGTAAAGACTTTCTACTCAGCGCATCTGCAACTACATTAGCCTTACCGGGATGATAACTCAATTCAAAGTCAAAATCCTTCAGTAATTCTAACCATCTTCTCTGCCTCATATTTAACTCTTTCTGATCAAACAGATACTTCAGACTCTTGTGATCACTGAACACTTCGAATCTTGAACCATACAGATAATGCCTCCACATTTTCAACACAAATACAACAGCTGCAAGTTCTAGATCATGCGTAGGATAATTCCTCTCATGAACTCTCAACTGTCTAGAAGCATAAGCTACAACTTTACCATTCTGCATCAAAACACCACCAAGACCCATTAAAGAAGCATCACAATAAACAACGAAGGACTCACCAGGATTAGGCAAGATCAACACTGGAGCACTGGTCAACCGCTTCTTCAACTCAACAAAACTCGCTTCACAAGCTGCATCCCACACATACACTTGACCCTTCTTAGTCAACTGCGTCAACGGCAATGCCAACTTAGAGAAGCCCTCAATAAATCTGCGATAATAACCAGCTAACCCCAGAAAACTGCGTATCTCAGTAGCAGACTTCGGAGTCTCCCACTGTAATACAGCATCCACTTTAGCAGGATCAACAGAAATTCCACCACTCGAAATCACATGGCCAAGGAAACTCACTTCCTTCAACCAGAACTCACATTTAGATAACTTTGCATATAATTTCTTTTCCCTTAACACCTGCAAAACAATTCTCAGATGTCCTGCATGCTCTTCTTCCGTCTTAGAATATATCAATATATCATCTATGAACACCACAACAAAATTATCAAGGTACGGATGGAATATACGATTCATATATTCCATAAACACACCTGGAGCATTAGACACACCGAACGGCATCACAGTGTATTCATAATGACCATACCTCGTACGGAGAGCAGTCTTCGCAATATCATCTGACTTCACTCGGATCTGATGATAACCCGACCGCAAATCAATCTTACTGAAAACATGAGCTCCAACCAACTGGTCCATCAAATCATCAATCCTCGGCAATGGATACCGATTCTTGATAGTCACCTTATTCAACTGCCGATAATCGACACACAACCTCATCGTACCTTCTTTCTTCTTCACTAACAATACTGGTGCACCCCAAGGAGAAACACTTGGACGCACAAACTTCTTCTCAAGTAATTCTTCAAGTTGCTTCTTCAATTCAACTAATTCAGTTGCCGACATTCTATAAGGAGACATCGACACTGGACTTGTACCTGGTACTAAGTCAATGGCAAATTCGACTTCACGTTCTGGAGGTAAATCACTTACATCCTCCGGAAACACATCCTGAAAGTCACAGACAACAGGCAAATCTACACTCACCACTTTCTTATCCGCTTGCAGAGACGCAAATAAAGCGAATATCTGAGCTTCATCTTTCACAAAATCCCCCACCTGCCTAGCAGATAGAAATCTTGCCTCATCATTCTCACCAACTTCAGAAAACCGCACCGTCTTCCTATAGCAGTTGATAAACACGCCATAGAATTCTAGCCAATTCATTCCCAGAATAATATCAATTTGGTGTAAGGGTAAGCACACCAAATCAACTACGAACTCTCTCTCAAAGATCGTCAAATGACAACCTCGACAGACAACAGAAGTCTTCACAGAACCATTAGCAGGAGTATCTATCACCATACTTCCGCCTAGGGACGACATAATCACACCAATCCTGGTCGCACACTCATACGAAATAAACGAATGGGTAGCACCAGTGTCAACAATAGCAAGCAATTCAACATTATTAATCAAGCAAGTACCTTTAATCAGATTATCTTCTTTAGGAGCTTCAGCCCCACTCAGAGCAAACACCCTACCAGTAGTATGAGCTGCAGTAGCCGCCTTCTTCGGTTTCGAGCACTGCGAACTGATATGGCCTTTCTCGCCACAATTAAAACATGTCGGACCAGCATCCTTACATTCCGTAACTCTATGACCAGCCTGACCGCATCGGAAACATCTCAGCACTTTCTTGGTACAGCTATCAGCACGGTGGCCTGGCTCGCCACACTTGAAACATTTACCAGCTATGGGAGATCCTCCCCCACTTGGCTTCTTCGCATCTACCACTTTCTGCTTACCTTTACCATTCGGGGATGCATAAGGACTACCACGATCCTTATTCTTCTTCTCATTAAGACTCTTGTAATGAGCAGCCCTAGCCTTGCTATCTTCATCAAATATCCTGCACTTATTAACCAGTGTAGGAAATCTACGAATCTCCTGGTAACCAATGCCTTGTTTGATCTCGGGACGCAACCCGTTCTCAAACTTGACACACTTGGATTCCTCAGCATCAGCATTATTATAATGAGGACAATACTGCGCCAGCTCCTCAAACTTCGAAGCGTAATCAGCAACAGACATGTTATCCTGTTTCAGTCCTAGAAATTCCATCTCCTTCTTACATCGCACATCAGCAGGAAAATATTTCTCCAGAAAGGCCGTCTTGAACCTTTCCCAAGTCATCTCAGCACCTGGTACTTCAATTCTCTGGCGAGTGTTATCCCACCAGTTTTCAGCCTCTTCAGATAACATATGCGTACCAAACTGCACCTTCTGTGCTTCAGTACACGTCATCACCCGGAAAATCTTCTCAATTTCCCTCAGCCAAATCTGAGCACCATCTGGATCATAACGCCCTTTGAGTGTAGGAGGGTTATTCTTCAGAAACCTTCCCAAATTCCTAAACTCGTCGACCGGCGGATTCTGCTGCGCCTGCATAGCCTGCGCCATAGCAGCCAAAGCCTCAGCAATCGCACGGTCATTTTCTCCAGCCATACTCTGCACAACACAACCACAACCGTTAAATATCGACAGTGTCATTTACACTAATCGACCAACAGGGAAAACATCACATTATGACTCGACTGGACTGACAATGCTCTGATACCACTAATGTAACACCCTTCTACCCAAACGACATATTTAAATATATTATCAGAGTACAACATGTAGAAGAGTTTACATTTCATACAACATAACACGTATCGCATCACAATAAACAAAAACATATTTTATTAAAATTCCGCAGCGGACAACCACACAAATATTATAATTCATAATAATGTTTCAACCTTATCCCAACCAAACATCTCAACTTTTAGCCATCATAAACAACATAAATAATAATCAACTATCTATCGAATCCCATAACCCCGGTGTCACATGACCAGAGCATTTGACTCGACTCTGTAGAATAACTCTACACTTATTCCTCGAACCTCAACGATAGCTACTCCTCTTTATCTGCACATTGCCCATCATAGATGAACATAAACACATGCAGAAGGGGTGAGAATTACATTATTAAATAATAATATAACGACAGAAATATAAACATAAATATATATCCACATATGCCAACGCAGCTCATCATCATTATCATAATCAACAACTCATGAACATCAACAAAACGACACATCAAACGCAATGCACACACCCATGCATGACTCAACACGACTCGGTATACCCATTTTGTGACCAACTACAGGATCACCACTCCCAGATTCATCACCATAGAATCCGAGTTCCCCGCAAGGAACCAAGCCTCTCGACAAGCCCGGAGTCAACAACATCATTGGAACTCAGTCCGTTCATCACTAGGCATCGGCCTTTCATGAATGCATGCACACTAAACATGCATCATAATCGACATAACAACAACAGCATCATATGGTCATGGTATTATCATCATTAATCGCATGACATACAACTCAACAAAATTAAATATCATAATCAACTACAATAGGCCACTCACCAATTGGGTTCACAACATAAAACTTAACAATTTTTCCACGCTGCAACAGTGTTAACCGGTTAACGCCCTGGGTTAACCGGTTAACGCAGGAAAAATACATTTTCTGGCAAAACGCAACAGTGTTAACCGGTTAACGCTATAGGTTAACCGGTTAACGCAGGCAAAACTCAACATTTTCACAAAATATAACGGTGTTAACCGGTTAACGCCCTGGGTTAACCGGTTAACGCAGACAAAACAGCAGTCCCTGCGCTAACACAAGGCAGAATGCAGAGTTCTCCGCATTTTCCGCCGTTGGAGGACTTCCGGACCTCCGATTCAACTTCCGTAAAAAGCTATACGTTCGGAAATTCATAACTAACCTAAACACATATTCAATTACAGTCTAAACACAGTTTCATCCAACGTGATTTTCCATCAAAACCCCAATTTTCCCAATCCCCCTAACATCCTCAAAATCCATCAACAATCCAACATATACATGAAATTGCTCGCATATTATCGTTTAATAAGATTCAGACCCCTTACCTCTTTGGATTGAAGGAAGCTCCGAGCAATCTTTTGCCTTTTCCTCTTCCTTCTCTTTCTCTTAGCGCTTCTCCCCCTTTTTCTGACTCTGAAGCAAAACACGTGAAAAAAAACCAACTCTGAGTTCTCTTGGCTTCTTATATCAATTTCCACTTTTACCCTTCCACTCTTCATATTCCATTTATTTATTTATTTATTTAATTATTATTAAAATAAATAACATCAATAATAATAATAAAAATAATCCACTAATCCCACTTTATTTAATTAAATTAATAAAATAATATTAACTCAATTAAATAATTCTCTTATTTTAATCGGGGTGTTACAGTACTTAATCTCAAACTCAAGGGTGGCATTCTTGGATTTACCCTGATGTTTCAGGGGACAAAGCCATTACTTTTGCTAATGCTGGGAGCCGGAATGCCTTCAATGTTATTCTTTATCTACTTATATATGGGACAATGTTGTTTCCTAACATTTAAGACTTTATGGACTTGACTTTTATTCATATCTTCATGTCTGGGAATCTTGTTCCCACTCTGCTGGCTGATACCTATTATTCCATTCATTTGAGGAATCAGAAGAAGAAAGTAACTATTGTGTGTTGTTCTCCTCTACTATACAGATGGTTTATGTCTCACTTACCCACCAATGGTCATTTTATTGAAAACAAAGGCAATCTCAAATGGTCCCAGAGGATCATGTCCTTAACAGCTGATGATATCTTGTGGTACTCTCGAAACTATGATGATTTCAAGATCATCCTCAATTGTGGTAGCTTCCCGAACGTGCCCCTGATAGGTACAAAAGGAGGAATCAACTACAATCCAAGTCTGGCACTGCGTCAATTGGGTTACCCAATGCTTGACAAACCAAATATCGAGCAATTTGAATAGTTTGTCATATATGAAGGGGTTGATAATCCAGAGTTTCTGAAGAAGATTAACAGAGCTTGGGGAGAGATTTGTCATCAAGGAAGGGATGAACTAGGAAAGAAGAACTGTATAGTAAAAGAAGCCTACACGCAATGGGTCAAAGAAAGGGTCAAGAAGGTCCTGTTTCCATTTCCATTTGAACCTTCTATGAGCCTCAATCCCCTGGGACCTTCTACTGTTCCTATCTCTGAAGTTGAAAAGCTCAAGGAGACTATCAAGTTGTCGGAAAATGAGAATTCTTATCGTTGATCCGATCTTGGTAAACTCATGCAAGAGAAGGAAGACTTGAAAATTAACCTCAATCAGAAGAGAGAGAGAGCATGCTGAAAGTTGTTGAAGTTACTCAGGTTGAACATAATAAACGAAGGAAGATTGATAATGCTATCAAGGATACTTATGTGGGACTCTCTTAACTTCAATTCACTTGACATTTCATTTAGCCTCAATTCAGCATTCAAGTTAAATACAATAACAGTTCAGCTAACTTCCTAACTTTAGTCCACTTAGTATCAACTCATTATCAAATTAGCATACTAACTCAACCATAACAAATTCACTAACCTAAGCTTAACTACTTTAGCATTTTTTAACCAAATCTCAACATTGCATTTTACTTCCAGTTTAAAATCAGTAACTGTTGTAACAGTTCCCACATTTCAACTAACATTCAATTAAATTACATCCTAACTAGTATTCTCCTATCACCAACCTTGTACCAACAATTCCAATTAACTTCACATCAATTCAAGCCAACTTTCAATAGTTCATATCACATGTAGTAGGCGTAGTAGGCAGAGTAATCTTCATATCACCTATAGCAGGTGGAGTAATCTTCGTATCCGGATGAGGAGTGTATAAGTTGGAGCATCTGTCTCAAAATGATGGGGTATCTATGTCTCGACCACCATCTTCCTATCACTCTGGCCCTTTACATACTCTACACTCGTAACAACTACCTCATCATCAGAATCTTTGGTTCATCCGTCAACTGCTATAGATCATCTACGTCGGATACAGAGAAGTGCGCGAAACTGCTCGATCGCCATCCGCCTTTTATGAGAATCAGTTGGGGATACTCTTCCCACCCGGATATGTGAGTCATCGACATCATCTCCTCTCACACGAGCCCTCGTTATAGCACCTGCAACTATGTTACGTTGCCTAGAAGCAATCGGGTCGTGTGATCTTATGATCCTCACTCCAAATACAAAAAATATACAATTTGAACTACCAGATTTTTTAAAAATCCTGAAAAACGTCATGCATTTTTTGGATTTTTTGAAATCTGTTGTTAACCTAAGTATATTGTGGTTCATCAAAAGATATGAATGAAATGTTTATTTTATTTTATTTAGCTTATCTTTATTTTAGCCTTATTTAATTTTCTTAATGTTACTAGCCATTTAAGTTTAACTCTCAACTATTTCTTCAAATGAATATGTCGAAACACAACTATACACTATGCAACTAAAAAATTTTAACAATTAAAAAACTCTCATACAACTTTAATAATAACAATCTTTCCATAATCAATCATCCTTAATTTCTTCCTCTTTATATATAATCCATTACCACTACTACGTCTTTTTGTAAAAATCACTATTCCAATATTCCAGAATTTAAAATAAATAAAGATATGTAAGTACATAAATAAAAACATTATAAAAATAAAAATAATAATTTAATAACTTAAATTTTAAATATTTTATACATTAACTCCACATGGCCAACCTGGTCTATGCAACTATCTATATATACTTATCCATTTAGTTCAAGTGAAAAGAAAAGATATTGTCTATAGAATTAAACCATTTAAAAATTTAAAAAAGAATCAGTCTAAAATAGGCATAATAGTAAGTAGAAATTAGTTTTTAAAAATAAACTTGATTAAATTATAATTTTAATCCCCTTCCCTTATTTTACTAAACCAACATAATCACTTTCCATATTTATTTTTTAAATAATTTTGATCCCGTATCCATTTTTTATCACAATATGCTGATGTGTCATATTATTTTAAACGCATGTTAATTTAATTTTGCATGTCATTTTTTTTATAAATAAAATTAATTTATTTTATTAATATATAAAGAAGGAATACATTATCTTCTTCATTTGTGAAAAAATTCTGAAACTCTTCCCCTTTCTACATTTCTGTGTTTTAGTTCTTTGCTCTAATCCCTAATTTCATTTTTGAATATCTTCATCAATCTTCTTCCTTCTATCATTTAATTTTGTTTTCTTCCTAAATCAGTTTGTTGGCATCCGAATAAGTTTTGAACACATATTTAAGTGTCTGAGATGTATGATTTAAGATATTTTCACGTGCTTGAAGTTAGAAATTAGGTGGCTGTGAGAGATGTTGGTTGTTCTTTATTTCAATGGCATACAAAACAATGATGCGAGACAATGCTTGGAGTTATAAACTATGTTATTTTTATTATTATTCATCGTTGCTTGGTGATATTATACTAAAGTTATACTCTGTAAATTCCGCACAATTGAGAATACTAGTATAATTTTTCTCCTTGTGTATATAATTGATGTTAAAAGATATTCTAATGTGTATTCTCTTGAGCATAGTTTGATGACATCCCAATTTTGTTTTCTTACTATGATAAATATTTTGAGCTTATAGTTGGAAATAAAGCCATTTTATGTTTAGGGAAAATGTGTGGGAATATTAAAGATTTGAATAGAAATTTGATAGGTAGAAGAATTATTTATGGAAGAGAGAATTTTATATTTTTGTTTGATATAAAAGTATATGATTACATCTCTATTTATAGTACTCAAAGGAGAATTCTAGACACACTAATTCTAGGGAGTTCTCAACTCTATAAATTCTAAGAGTACTCTAGAAAATATTACAATCCTAAGAAATATCTAAATACTCCAAACACTACAAGAGTTTTCTAGAAACATTACCGAAACTTAACTAAGTCAAAAAATCAAATAATAAGGTTAGACGCAAATCAAGTTTAATATTTCAACATCCCCCCTTAAACTTGATTTGTGACTCCAAACATACTCCTTAGTTTCACGAAATTTTCCAACTTGAGTGGCTTGGTGAAAATGTCGGTTGCTTGATCTCGAGACATCACATACTTCAACTTCACCTCCTTCTTCTCGATGCATTCTCTTATGAAGTGGTAACGGGTATCGATGTGCTTACTTCTTTCATGAAATACAAGATTTTTGTACCAAAGCAAGTGTTGATTTATTGTGAACACATATTTCTATAGGATCTTCTTATGACATTTTAACTCTTTCAACAAGTTCCTTAGCCATATTGCATGAAAAATACATGATGTGGCAGCGACATACTCGGCTTCACAAGTTAACAGTGTGATGGTAGGTTGCTTTTTTTTGACATCCAAGTGAAAGCAGTATCTCCCATAAAGAATACAAAACTAGTAGTGCTCTTTCTATCATCCAAGTCTCCACTCCAATCGCTATCACTATAGACAACAATCTCATAATTGTTAGAAGAGTAATAGTGCAATCCAAAGTTTGTTGTACCTTTGATGTATCAAATGGTTTTCTTTGCCGCCTTGAAGTGAGTTGTTGTTGGAGCTTCCATGCTACAAATCAATATTCCTACAACATAGAGAATATCCAACCTTGTACTTGTCAAGTAACTTAGACTTCCAACCAACCTTTTGTAAAGAGTTGGATCCACAATCTCTCTATTTTCAAGCTTACTCAACTTGATGCCACATTCCATCAGGGTACCAACTGGATTGACATCATCCATCTTGAACTTCTTAAGGACTTCTTTGACATAGCCTTCTTGGATGATAAAAATTCGTTTGTCTTCTTGCTTTACTTTGATACCGAGATAATATGCCATGAGCTCCATATTTGTCATCTCAAATTCATTTGACATGTGTTTCTTGAACTATTCGAACATGCTTAGATTGTTCCCTGTGAAGATCAAGTCATCAACATATAGGCACGCAATCAAAATATCCCCACTATGCGCTTTAATATAGAGTGCATGCTCATATGGACACTTGATGAAGTTCTTGTCTTGAAAGTAATTGTCGATTCGAACATTCCAAGCTCTCGATGCTTGCTTGAGTCCGTACAACGTCTTTTTCAACTTCAAGACTTTTTATTCTTGCCCTTTTACTCCATAGCCTTGTGGTTGCTCGATATAAACTTCTTCTTTGAGAAAACCATTCAAGAAGGTTGACTTCACATTCATTTGATAGATCTTTCATTCATTTTGAGTTGCCAAAGAAATTATTAGTCTAATAGTTTTAAGACGTGTAACGGGAGACAATACCTCATCATAGTCAATTCCTTGTCTTTGACTATAGCCTTTCGCCACCAATCTTGCTTTGTATCTCTCCACGTCTCCTTTTCCATTCTTCTTCGCCTTGTACACCCATTTTACTCCGATTGCTTTGTGTCCTCGTGGAAATGTAGTAAGTTCCCATGTATCATTCTTCGTGATTGACTTGATTTCTTCTTCCATGACTTCTCTCCACTTTATGTTTTCAACTACTTCTTGATAGCTTAGAGGCTCATAATCACCAAAAATACAAAAGAGGTTAATGTCGCTTTGGTTTTCAGTTATCTTATAAAGCTCTTCAATGCTCCTTAGTCGTGGTGTCCTCTCACTTGAGCTTGTTCCATCCAACCCTGGTGCTGGTGAGGCAGGTGATGTAATATGTTCCTCTATCACTGGTTGTTCCATTTCGTCTTCTTCTTCAAAGTAAGGAAGAAAATCATACCTGTCTTCTTGAAGACTCCAATCCCAATAATCTTCTTGTTCAAACTCCATGTCACGGCTTATGACGATCTTTCAACTATTTGGATTATAGAGCTTCTACCATTTGGAGCTTGAGTCGTAACCCACGAATACATACTTCTAACTTTTATCATCGAGCTTTGTTCTCCTTTCATCTAGAATGTGGATATAGGCAATGCTTCCAAACACTTTGAGGTGAGAGATCCCAGGCTTCCTTCCACTTCATGCTTCTTATGGTGTCTTATCATGCACACTTCTTGTTAGGGAACAATTTGTCAGGTAAATCTCACATGCCACTGCTTTGACCCAAAACTCTTTTGGCATCTTCTTGCTTTTAAGCATGCTTCGCACCATGTTAAGTATGGTCCGGTTCTTTCTCGCTGTTACTCCATTTTGTTGTGACGATCTTGGCAGTGTTAGTGGGTGGCGGATTCCATGGTATTCACAATACTTATGGAACTCATTTGAAGTGAACTCTCCTCCTCCGTTAGATCTCATGGCCTTAATGGAAAGATCACTTTCTTTCTCCACAAGGGCTTTGAACTTCTTAAAGTTTTCAAACACTTATGGTTTCTCTTTCAAGAAATAAACCCACGTTTTTCTAGAATAATCATCAATAAAGAGGATAAAGTATTTACTCTTACCAAAAGAGTTTGGATTGATTAATCCACAAACATCGGTGTGTATGAGCTCTAGCGGTTCTGTCGCTCTTGATGTTGATTCCTTTGGAAAGATTTTCCGGAATTGCTTCCCAATTAGACATCCTTCAGAGTTGGTCTGGGTGGTTTATAATAGGAAAGCCTCTCACCATATCCTTCTTTGCAAACGTTTTATACTGTCGAAGTTGAGGTGTCTGAATCATTGACACCATAGCCACGAAGAGTCGGTATATCAAGCCTTGAGACACTTTGCCACATCATTTTGAATATTCAAGAGGAACATTCTATTCTTTGACATATGCACCTTAGCAATAAAATTATATCCACAATCTCTTTAGAAAAGACTATGTTCTTTCAAGTGGATGTCATAATCTTTCTCTAATAATTATCCCAAGCTCAAAATATTATTCTTCATGTTAGGAACATAGTAGACAGTAAATATGAATTGATGACTCTCGTTCTTCAAATGTGTGAGAATTTTAACTTTGCCTTTGACCGATATCTTTGAGTCATCTCCAAATGAGACATTGCCAATTGTCACTTTGTTGATCTCTACGAACATGCTTCGATCGCCACACATGTGGTTGCTTGCACTGGTGTCGAGACACAACTTGTTTCTTTTCTCTTCAACTTGGTTTTGGCACGTAAGCATCAAAGTTTCTTCTTCTCCACATTTTTCTTCTACAAAGTTAGCTTTCTCTACAACCTTCTTTGAGAATCTACACTCAGATGCGTAGTGACCAATCTTGTTGCATTTGAAGCACTTGATTTGTGATTTATCGCACTTCGACCATGAATTTCCTCTTCCACGACCTCTTGTTGCTTTTGGATTCCAACTTCTTTCTCCATTGTTGAAGTTTTTGGAGTAGTTGTTGTAACTGTCTCTTCTTTCTCCTTCGTCTCCTCGTCCACGTCCACGACCTCGTCCTCTTTGACTCCTGTAATTTGTATAATTTTCTTCCTTTACGTTGAATTGTAGTTGTTGCTTCATATCCTCATTTTGTTTAATTTTTCTCTTTTGTTTTTCTTCGTATTCTTGTAAGGAACCCCTGAGTTGTTCAATAGTCATGGTCTTTAAATCCTTGTTTTCTTCAATGTTGGTAATAATGAAGTCAAAACTTGGATTTAAAGTGCGAAGTATTTTCTCTATGACTTTCGCCTCATCAATATCTTCACAATTTCTTTAAGTTAATTGACTACGACCAATACTCGAGAAAAATAATCAGAAGTTGACTCAGATGCTTCCATAAATAAACGTTCAAAGTCACTTCTAAGAGTTTGAAGACGGATGTTCTTCACCAATTACACTTCTTTGTTGCAAATTTGAAGCTTGTCCCATGCTTCTTTGGCCGTCGTTGCGTTGGAGATCTTCTCAAATGTATCTTCATCCACTGATTGATAAATGAGGAAAATAACTTTCTTGTCTCTATTTCTTGACTCCTTCTAGACCTCCTTTACACCTTGGCTTAGAGAGGCTTCGTCTTGCTCCTTGAAGCCTTTCTCAATGATATCCCACACATCTTGAGCTCCTAGTAGCGTCTTCATCTTGATACTCCAATTGTCATAGTTGTTCTTTGTGAGCATCGACATTTGGAAAGGAAAACCGCCATTCACCATCTTTTGAGGACCTTGAAGTTCTGATGCCACTTTGTTGGAAATAAAGCTTTTTTGTGTTTAGGAAAAATGTGTGGAAATATTAGAGGCTTGAATAGAAACTTGATAGGTAGGAGAATTATTTATGGAAGAAAAAACTTTGTATTTTTGCTTGATACAAAAATGTATGATTATATCTCTATTTATAGTACTCTAAGGAGAACTCTATACACACTAATTCTAGGGAGTCCTCAACTCTAGACATTCTAAGAGTATTCTAGAAAATATTACAACCCTAAAAAATATCTAGACACTTCAAACACTACAAGAGTTTTCTAGAAATATTATCCAAATTTAACTAAGTTCAAAAATCAAATAATAAAGTTAGGTATAAATCAAATTTAATATTTCAACACTTAAATGATTAAGGGGTTTGAAATTTTCATGTCTTAAGAAGTCGCATTTGATATGTGCAAAGTGCTTCCGAAATACCATAATTCGATCTTAAGATTGTCAGTTTTAAGATGTGATCTCATTGGTGAAGGTTCTCACCGCCGTGTGTTTACATTAATTAAATTACAAACCCAACATTTGAAGTCTTTTTCCGATATTTTAAACTACTCATGTAAATTAATAATTATTAAATGACTACCTTATGGTGTTTTTGCATCCATTTGAATTGCAACATCTTGCTCAACGTGGTGGTAAATACTCTTCACCTGCTATTCAGATTAGAGATAGCAAATTCAGATGCCATCAATCTTATTTTGGAAAAAAAATGAAATTAGGAATTAGAGCAAAGAATATAAATGCATAAACATAGAAAGGGGAAGAGTTTCAGAACGTTTTCACAAATGAAGAAGATGAATTTATTCCTTTTACGTATTAATAAAATAAATTAGTTTTATTTATAAAAAATTGACATGGCAAAATTAAATTACACATTATCATGTATTTAAAAAATAATACACATCAAAGTTTTTTAATAAAAAATAGGTACGGGGATTAAAACTGGAATTTGTTATTCAGATATCTTGTATTTTCAAAAAAAATCTCAAATAATTTAGTTTTCAAACAAATTATCAATCTATCCCAATTTAAAAAAAATGCTAAAGCGTAGGTGTCGGATCAATTGTCGCCTACCTTTAATTTTTAAGAGGGAGCGTCAATTGAATTGGAGACAGCACATGGTGCTGCCAATCCAATTGGCGCCCATGTATACTAAATGAGAGGAAGCGCCAATTAGTTTGGCGCATCAGTGTAATGTGCATTTTTTAATAAATAAAAGTGTTGTATGATTCATTTTCCACATCTCTTTTCATCATATTGCAAACATGTTTGGTATTCGTCGCCGCTATGGAAGAATGATTTATTCGAGAGACAAACCTCCGATGATGATGCTCTTCTGGAACATCTGTCGTTTCGATCAACTAAAGAGGGAGTTGGTTCGTTGGTTAGATGGAAAATACCAAAAAGGAAAAAAATTAGAAGTATTGAGAGACTTGATAGTGTATTTGGTTGGGTGCGAGTAAAAACTGATAAGGATGCTAAAAAAATGATGTTTAGACCAGATGACATCAGTTTGATTGTTGTAATCAGTTAGAAATGTTGTTTTTAAATATTGTGATTTAATATTTTCATCCGTATTCGATATTTGTTGTTTGTGTTGTTTATTTAGACTTGTTCGGTTTTAAGTGTGCTTATGTTGGAGTGATGTTTGTTGTTAACCTTGTTGTAACAAAAAGTTATTGATATATAAAAATCCAAGGTTACAAAAATTGAAAGGAGGTACTAAATTATGATGCAGAGGTTGCTCCTAGATTGAGACAATTTTTTTTATTGTGTCCAGGTTGACGACATATACTACATAATCTTATCATTTTATAAGTGGTATACATTTCTGTTCTAATACACATTTTGTTTGGTGGTCTTTTTTTCTTTCTTCACACCTCATCGTTGTGTCAAACTATGTCCCATTCATATGGAGGTCAGTATTCCTCCATTGCTAGCACTGAGAAGCTTTTGTTATACACCTTCATGACGGTAATGACCTTTTAAACATCAGATAAATGGATGTAAGCGTCCTGACGAGTATGTGTTCATGTCGCAATGACACGAGAGCAAGGAATACGGAAGGCCTGGAACTTTCCGCAGTCGCACCAACTTCTGTTTAGTCTGATAACATATGATAAATTTAGTCTTCCCTCATTGTGGTCCATTGTTTCCTGTACACTGGAATTTTTCCTATGACGGTCAAAGATTGTAACCGTGTGTGTGGTAGCTTTAATAGTTTCCTCTTTCATCACTTTCATACAACATTCACTGAATAATTGACCTGACATTAACACTGCACTCCATCTTTCACCTCTGGTTGCGAAGGTAGATGCCATCCACATTCTCTGTAAAAATGCATACAGACACATCTACATTCTCTGGATGTGCTGTTTTGCTCCAAGCATGGGGTTGGTCCAGACTACCGTCCCTAGCGCCCGTCAACCACAATCCGTTCACATTCCCGTACGCACAAAAGTAAGTTCTTAATAATGGACTATATTTACTTGCTTTACCGATTATTATCTCTAAATAATATATTCACTTTTATGGTGCAGATGGTCGGCACGTGGTATGAGTTACAACAAATATCCTAGACACTGTATTATCCAGTATCGCAATCTCTTGGATCACTTTCGATCAACAAATGTATTGCCATTAACCTAATTAATTCATAATAATTTGTTAATTTCTTCTAACAAATTTATAATCTAATATATGTTCACATTTCAATTCATTTGAGGTCCATATCTAAACTTGGATCATGACCATGAAATTAACGAACAAGACGCAACCGTTTGGACTGCATGCACACCGATCATAAGATTCACCACTGTGGAGATGCACCATAGTGATCGTGTTAAATTGTAATTCGGTATGCTTCAACACATCCGAGATCCCCCGACAAATCTCGGAGAATGGCATCTACGAAAAGTTAACGGCCAATGGAACTTTAAACCTTGACAAAGCTTCGCTATATCTGAGTGCTGGAAATGGAAGCACAGACACGATCATGTCTTAATTGACGTTGTGATGCCAACCGAACAAAAACCAAGTCGTAATTATATGGCTTGGTACATATCGGTTGGATTTGAGTTCCTCGTCGAGGATATGTACCTATACGACCCACGCCAGGTAACTTACACACAAGAATGTTCAACATCTAACCCCCAACAACATTGTCAGACCGATTACTCACAACCCCTTATCCATCAAAATTTTCGATCCACAAACACACAAACCTACGACCCTAACATGCCAAACACCCAACCACAATAACAAGAGCATTCCTCGTACCACCACCAACAAGTAGATCATCATCAAGACACCCAACATCTCTATACACCTAACACATCACCCTACCATAGCCGCCTTAGCCAAAACATCCAACGATCATTTAACATTAACCGTCCTTCCTCATAATATAGCCAAGAAACCCAAACATCACAAAAACAAAACATGCAACAACCATATGGCTACCAAACACCACAACAATCATTTCAACATTTCCTCGATGCATCATTCACACCAATGTCGCCCTTCAATCGTCCTGGTCACCCTCCAATAACTCAAACACAACCCAACTACTCTGGCACGGGTCACGAACTCAGTTATGGCGGTAGCACTTCATTGCATACATAAGACTGTGCAGATTTGTCTGAATATCTTAGGCAATCTCCTATAGGTGGTGGTGATGTTCCTGGGCCCTCAGATACTCAAACACCTGGGGTGAATCATCAACGTGGGTTAGGATCACGCGTTTGGATAGCTAGGGGATGTGGGACCGGAGGCCAGTTAGGTCATCCCGGTCAACGACATTAGTCTTTTTGTGTAAACACATATTAATATTAATATCAATTGGTCCGATTTCGACTTTCATCTAAATGTACATTGTTTTTCAAAAAAAATTACGAAATACACATAGGTGTCAGACCAATTGGCACCTCATTTATAAATTAACACACATGCGCCAATTGGATTGACAACACTAGGTGCACTAGTCAATCTAATTGCCGCCACATCTCTAAGTTAAAGAGCAGATGCCAATTCATTTGGTGCCACCTCTTCAAAGTGGGGTACTTTGGAAAATAATCTGAAAATGAATTATTTTAGATTTTTTTTTGAAATTTGAGTTATTTGGATAAAAAAAATCCCAAAATTGTCTAAAAAAATAAATAGGGAGATTGATTTTATGAGTTTGACAAAATAGGAAGACAAAAAACTATAATTTAGCCAATAGACTTATAGATTAATTTCAAAGTATTATCTATTAATTAATTTAAAAATATAATTAAAAAATACAGTAATTTGATAAAATAATAAAGTTCTCTTTTTAAGTATGATAGTATAATTTTCTCTTATAGATAAAAATAGATATTTATTCCGACATTGTATATATTGTAGTTATGAAAGCTATTAATTTGTTTAGAAATTGATCATATGACAGATTTGTTTTATAGAACATAGGTTAAATACAAGGCTACTAAATCAACAAATATAACTAGTTACTAAGATCTGCAATATAATTCGGTATTTACTTTATAATATATTTTCTAAAGTAAGCATACTTCAATAATTAATTAATAAAACTAGCAATTTAATTTGATATTTACTTTATAATTATTTTCTAAACTAAGCATTCAATTAAAAATAAAAAATGTGACGATCAATATCATAAAATGAAATCTTTGAAAAAATCAATTGAAATCTCAATAGAGTATTAATCATAACAACAAACTATACTATTTATTATTTATGTGAAAAACATCATAGAGAGTAGTAAAGAAGGAGATAATATTCTTTTTTTTCTTCATGAGTTTAAATATATAATAGTTATAGATAAAAATATATAATATAAGAATTTAATTGATATAATTATAAATAAAAAGATATATAATATAAGAATTTAATACATTGATTGTTTAAATATATTTTACATATAAAAGTTATAAATAAAAAATATATAATATAAGAATTTAAATGAGATGTATTGACTTTATATATAACTATAAATAAAAAGATATATAATATAAGAATTTAATTGATATACATATTGACTGTATAAATATATTTTACAGTTAATATATTGACTGTATAATATAATTCTTACTCTATGAAACTAATATTTATATTGATTGACCATGAAAGAATCAGCAAATTAACAATAAATATATTGTTTGCATTGTAAATTGGTTAACGATTTCTTATTGAATTAAATTGCTAAAAAGCCCATTGATGCGGCGAGTTACAAGAGAATTTCACATCTCCCTATATAATTTTAAAAAACAAAAGCAAACAAGAATTTATTCGTAACACTGAAATATTGAAAAAAATGAAAAACTTCAGTTCTCCTTCTTTTCATTTTCAAGATTAAATTTAACAATTGCCTTTTCCAGCTGACTCCATTTCTGCTCCAATGTTCCAACATATCCAACAGATATCCTCACAAGTCCAGGTGTTATTCCAGCACGTTTCTGTTCTTCTTCATTCAACTCACTACTTGTGCTACTCCCAGAGCAAGACATTAGGGTTTCATAGTACCCTAAACTAACAGCCATCAAACCAAATTGAGAGTAGTTTTGCAAGTAGTTCATCATCTGATTAGCCTTTGCTGCTGATCCCACGTCAATGCAAAGAATCCCACCAAATCCATACTCCTTATTGCTTATGGATTTCAATAGTTCGTGTTGTGGATGATCTTCTAAGCCTGGGTAACGGACTTTGATTCCAAGTTTCTTGAGTCTGGTCGCATATTCCAATGCACGGCGGCTATGTTCTTTCATTCGAATGCCCAAATGTGGGATTCTTTCTGAGATTTCAAATGCTACCTTTGCATTCAATGTTGGACCTAACAGCATTATCCCACCTTGTTGGAGGTCCATCAAGGAATTCACAAAGCTTTTAGACCCACACACAGCTCCTGTCAATTTTCAAGATTAAAATTATTTATTACACATAATGCATGCATGGTTAAATTGCACTTTGCATCTACAATTGTGGTCCTAATATTACTTATGGGTAGCCACAACTGCATCAGACCTCAATTGTGAGGTGAATTAAAACACGTCATTAGAAATCACTTCAAACAATTTCAATTATTTTTCTTCAAATATTTTTATTAAAGTGTTTTTTTTAAGAATATATTTCAAACATCTAATTAAAATTCATCTCAACAACAACTCAATGCATCATGGTCACAATTGCAACATGATCTATAACCGTGAAACCATTATTATGCATGTACACAAGTTTTAATTATTGATAGACCCAAATGAAATAATATTCTATTTTATAGTAATTTTTTTAACCAGTCAACCTTTTTCAATAGCTTAAACGTAGATAACTTTATGTCTTTTAATTTATAATTAAATACAAAAATTTAAGATGATGTTATTTGAAAGGAAATAGAGATAGAGGTAAACCTGCAATAATGTCACCGCCACCGCTGATAAACTTGGTGAGGCTGTGAATGACAACATCTGCCCCAAGACGAGCCGGAGAAATCACCATGGGAGAAAAGGTGTTGTCAACAACCACAGTCACTCCCTTCTTGTGTCCAATTCTAGCCAGCTCAGGAATATTCGATACCTTCAAGCTTGGATTCGCTATAGATTCAAAATACAGCGCTTTCGTCTTCCCTTCCACAATCGCATTCTCCACCGCTTCCAAATCGGAGATATCAACAAAAGTTGCAGATATGTTGCATGTCCTAGCAAGGAAATGCTTGATGAGTGAGTGGGTTCCACCATAGAGAGTGTAAGAAGCCACCAAATGTCCGCCGCAATTCAAAAGCTGTAGCAAAACAGATGCAATGGCGGACATCCCACTGGCAGTGCCGTAGGCTGCCTCGGTGCCTTCGAGCGCTGCCAGCTTACGGCTGAGATTGAGGACTGTGGGGTTATAATGACGGCTGTAGACGAAGGAATCAGTATGGGGACCACGCTCTCCGACAAAAATTTGTCGGAGATGGTCCGGCTCCATGACGGTGTATGTCGCAGATGATTCTATCGACATGTTAACACCCCCGTGTTCGCCGAATTCATGGCGGACGTCTGCTAATGCAGCGGCTGGATCCACGTTATGGTGGTCATTCCCATTGCTGAATTTGTGAAGCTTCTTTGCGTCTTTTCCCTCAGCGACACCGTTTTCATGGCCACGTTTGTTGTTATTGTTAGCCGTAACAAAGGTATCCGCCATGTTTTCTTGAAATGAAAATCTAGAGAGAGATTAATGTTGTTGTTGACAGTTTGAAAATGTAGTTGGATTAAACCTCTATTTATATAATTCTCAAAATTAATGTTTCATTTCTCCGTGATGAATCTAGACGCAATGTTTGTATATGTGTGAGTCTTCCTCTTTTTTTGCATTCAAAAAATGGATCAATCTAAATTAATTACGTGAGTTGAATCCTATGTCACTAGGCGGAGTTTGGCAATTACACCATTTTCATCATGAAGGGAGAATGACTCTCATTCTTTTGTTTAATTATATTTGTTGATTTACTAGGCTTGCTACTTACTCCCTCTCTCTTAGTCACAAATTGTATATGTCGCTATTATAAATAATAATAAAAATTTAAATTTATTGAATAATTGATAAATATAATATATAATAATAATTAAATATATTATTTATTAAATAAATTTAATATTATTTATTTATAATAATAAACGGAAAGTGTATAATTTCAATGCTGACGTTTATGATATTTTTTAATATATTCTATATTATTTATTACTACTTCCTTTTTTAATTCTTTCAATTTCTCATTTATTTGTAATAAACAAAGATAATTTTGTAAAGTCTTATATAATTTTTCTATTCCATATATAATTAGTTATTATTTTTAATTAGTGTGAAATATGCATAAAGTTTTATAGTTTGTGAGGGAGTGAATAATATATATATATATATATATATATATATATATATATATATATATATATATATATATATATATATATATATATATATATATATATATAAAAGAGATTAATTACTATACATTGTCAGTGTAAAAAGTTTTATACTGTCGGTTCATCATCATCACCCGTTTGTATTACTTTATAGATTTTTAAAATAAAAGTCAAACTTCTTTTAATATCCAACGTCTATAATTAAATGATGGTGTAAAATTCTTTTACACTGACAGTGTATTTCAATTAATCTCTATATATAATAGAAAAAATATTATCATTAATCATATCATTTTTTCACTACAAATAGAAAAGTCACGTCACAACCGTTATTTAGTAATATGAAAAATTACACGTAATATTCATGTCACAATATTTTCATGTGAATATCACGTCATAAAAGGAAAGAATGACTCTCATTCTTTAGTTATATTTGTTGATTTAGTAGTCTTCCTACTTACTCCCAAATTATCACTCACTATGTAAAAAGAAATATTCTTAAATTATAATTGATATTATAATTTCAATGCAATTTTTATGATATTTTTTCTAATATATCTTATATAATTTATTATTATTTCTTTTCTTAATTTTTAAAACTATTTTATATGTAATAAATGAAGGACAGTCTTATAAAAAAGATAATCTATATTTTTTTATACATAATTAATTATTATTTTTAATTCAAGTGAAATGTGCATAACATTATATATATATATATATATATATATATATATATATATATATATATATATATATATATATATATATATATATATATATATATATATAAGCACTAAGTACATGTACTAAAAAAAATCATCCTTAATATGATTTTTACGCCACAAACAGAAAAATCTCGTCACAACCGATATTTAGCGACACGAAAAATTACGCGGCAGAAACACTTATGACAACATTTATACCACGTGAAAATCACGTCACAACTTTATCACGTGATACTCACGTCGCAACACTTTGTCATGTGAATTTGACGCCACAAAGTTCTGTCTGGGTATGTGTTTCTCACATGAATTCCACGCGACAAAAATGAATATATATCAAGTTTGTGTCGTATTTACCACGCCATAAAAATGAAAACATGTCACATATATTTAGCACATCATTTTCATTTCGCATATTTTTTTGTATTAAAAAAAATTTAATAATTAATAAAAATATGAAAATTAGTAAATATACAAATATTTCAAATAATATAGAAATATAATTATTTTTTACAATTAAAAATATAAATTTCAAATAATAATAAAAAATATGAATATTTTCAAATGATAATTAAAAATATGAATTTTAATTAAAAATATTTAATCTAAAAATAATTAAAAATATTTTACACCACAAAAGGAAAGAATAACTCTCATTCTTTAGTTATATAGGTTGATTTAGTAGTCTTGCTACTTACTCCCAAATTATCACTCTTTTTGTAAATAAATATTTCAAATTATAAATGATATTATAATTTCAATGCAATATTTATGATATTTTTTCTAATATATCTTATATAATTTATTACTATTTCTTTTCTCAATTTTTTAAAAAAATCATCCTTATCCATATGATTTTTATGCCACAAACAGAAAAATCACGTCACAACCATTATTTAGCGATGTGAAAAATCAGGTGGCAGGAGTGCTTATGACAATTTTTATGTCACGTGAAAATCATGCCACAATTTTGTCAGGGGATATTCACGTCGCAACGCATTGCCATGTGAATTTCACACAACAAAGTTTGTTAGGGTATGTTCGTATGTTTCTCACATGAATTTCACGCAACAAAAATGAATATATGTCAAATTTGCGTCGTGTTTACCACGACACACAAATGAAAACATGTCATATATTTACCACATGATTTCCTTAGCATATTCTTTTGTATTAAAAAAATATTTAATAATTAATAAAAATATGAAAATTACTAAATATACAAATATTTCAAATAATAATTAGAAATATAATTATTTTTTACAATTAAGAATATAAATTTCAAATAATAATAAAAAATATAAATATTTCCAAATAAAAATTAGAAATATGAATTTCAATTATAAATATTTAATCTAAAAATAATTAAAAAAATTCTACGCCACACAAGGAAAGAACAACTCTCATTCTTGTTATATTCGTTGATTTAGTAGTCTTGCTACTTACTCCCAAATTATCACTCACTTTGTAAAAAAATATTTCAAATTATAAATGATATTATAATTTTAATGCAATATTTATGATATATTTTCTAATATATCTTATATCATTTATTACTATTTTTTCCCTTATTTTTTAAACTTTTTTATATGTAATAAATGAAGAATAACATTGTAAAATCATAATTAATTTATCATTTTTTTATACATAATTAATTATTATTTTTAATTCGTGTGAAATGTACATAACATTATATATATGTTGCAGTCAACACAACTTCTCCGCATAATTCTTTAGGTAGATGCTTGCCTTTCAATATACTTCTCACCATATTCATGATGATTATATTCTTCCCTTCTGCGACTCCATTCTGTTGTGGAGTGGAGGGTGGCACCACCTCATGCATAATCCCATCTTTCACACATAATACGTCGAAGTCTTTCAACACATATTCTCCACCATCATCAGTCCTCAGAATCTTGATCTTTCGACCTCTTTGTCTTTTGAACATAAATTTAAACTTGGAAAATACCTCGATCACTTCACTTTTCTTCTTGATCAGGTAATCCCACAGTTTTCGACTGAAATCATCTATGAATGTAACAAAGTATTTGTTACCTCCAATCGAATCCACCTAAGATAGGACCACATACATCAGAGTATATGACTTCAAGAATTGCCTTCGACCTGCTTCCTGCATCTTTACTGGAGTTGTTCTTGTGTTGCTTCGTCTGCACATATTCTTTACACACTTTGTTTGGAATGTCAATTTCTGGTAATCCTGAAAGCATATTTATTCTCTTCAAATCTTTGATGTCTTTGAAATTGAGATGGCCAAGTCTATAATGCCATATCCATTTATCTCTACTGTCTGTTGTTGCAAGGAACTTATGCTCCATCACATTAAGCTCAATCTTGAAGGTTTTATTCTGAGACATTGGAGCCTTCAAGATCAACCTTCCATTTGAGTCAAGAACTCTCATCCTCTTGTCTTTGATCGACACCTTGTAGTTATTTTTTATTAACTGCCTTATGCTGAGCAAATTGCTCTTCATGCCTGGTATGTACAACACATTTGAAATTACTGACCTCTTGTCATCTTTCCTCATAATCCGAACATCACCAACACCTTCAGCTACTAGAGTATTGTCATTTACAAATTTCACCATGTTCTTCATTGAGGGCTTTATGTTCACAAACTAATATTTCCTTCCAGACATGTGTGATGAGCATCCTGAGTCCAAGTACCACTGGTCCTTGAATCTCTCTTCATTTCTCATTGTAACCATCAGCAACATCTCTTCTTCTTCATGTTTCGTCAGCTTTGCATAAGTTTCTTGATTTTTCTGCTTTTTTGGACAATCACTAGAATAGTGACCATGCTTCTGACAATTGTAACACTGAATGTGACTCTTGTCTGGATTTCGACCACCACCTTTTCATCTACCTGCAACACCACCTCTTTGGTTGCCTTGGTTCCAGAGTTTTCTCTAATTCAACCAGTTCCCTTCTTGCTGATTTTGACCAGTCAAATTGTTGTAGCCTTATATGTCTTTGTTGCCATTCCAACTTCCTTTGCCTTTCCTTTCTTTTGTTGATTGGGCCTGCAAAGCTACACCACTCTTCGACTTTCCTGCAACTCTTTCAACCATTCTTTTTTCATGAGATTCAAGCATCCCTTAAAGCTCTTCCTTTTGTCAGTTTTGACAAATCATTCGACTCTTCTATGGCTACTACCACGTGGTCGAACTTTGAAGCCAACGACCTCAAGATCTTTCTAACAATAGATCTTGATGTCAACACTTTTCCACATTACTTGATTTGATTCACCAATTTCATAACCTTAGTGAAAAAATCAGTTATGCTTTTATTATATTCCATTTGAACCAATTCATACGTCCTTTTGTGAGTTTGTAACCTCACCTCTTTCACCTTTTCCCCGCCTCCATACGACTTCTCCAGAATTTTGTATGCTTCTTTCGTTGACTCTACATCACTAACCTTTTCAAAGTTATCTGGATCAACGCATTAATGGATTATAAAGAGAGCTTTATAGTCTTTCTTTTTCAATTCTTTATGTGCAGCCCTTTCTTGATCTGTCTCATTTTCGGCAAGCGTTGTTACTCCTTCCTTCACAAGATCCCAAAGATCTTGATAACAGAACACAATCTTTATCTTCTTGCACCAATTCGCTAGAAAATACCCTTTTGGATGATTCATTGCCATTGTGATTTTCTTCCCACGAATAACTAAAACTGGAGCTCTTGATACCAGACGTTGGAAATCCACTAGAACCTATGAAGAGTTTCTATCAATCTTGATGGACAAAATTGTTATTACCCATACAATAACAATGAAAAGAAAAGAGTGATTGAGAAAGAAAAAAAATAAAGGTTCGAGAAGAAGAATATTTTCTGTAGAGTTTTCTCTTTGTCCATAACCTGTGGAAAACTTCTTTATTCACTTTGCAACTGCAAAATTATGTGAGTACAATGTTATGAGTTCTTTCTTCTCTTCATACAAGAATAATGGTTACTCCCTCTATTTATAGATTTAGGTTAGCTTACTCTCTAAGCCAAAACCCAAAACTATAAAAGCCCAAAATAGATAACACTACTAAAATAGGCCTAAATCGAAATCCTGTGTGAAGTAACATGCTTCAACCCTTCGACATACTAATACAAATCGACACATCCTTGTTCTGTTGAGCAACCTATTTCGACACAAGAAATTACAATTCAACAATATTTACTTATATTTACTTAAAATAATATAAACTTACTAAATATATATACTTACTCAAATTGTATTTAATTACTTATCTAAAAAAATATATACTTACTCAAATTTATTTACTTATCTAAAAAAATATATGTTATCACTTATATAAAAATATTACTTTATATATATATATATATATATATATATATATATATATATATATATATATATATATATATATATATATATATATATATATATATATATATATTTGGATTAATAATAATATTTAAAAATATATTGAAATTTAAAAACAACTAAATAAATATTATAAAATAGTAACAACCCAATAAAATTGCATATAAAATTTTGAAAAGAAAAAAAAAAGCCAAAATACCTTAATGAAGAAACAAAAACTCTTAACTCTTGAACAAAAAATAAAACAACAGTGAAATAAACCAAAATTAAAATAAAAAAAATCTAATAACATCAATTATAAAGTATACCTTGAAGTGACCCTGGATGAAGGTGGGGTGATGAAAATATAAAATCATAAAAATGAAATTAGAGAAGAAGGTTGAGAAAATATAAAATCAAAAAAGAAAAAAAATGAGAAGAGGTTGAAAGAAAGAAGTTGGAAAGGAAAAGAAAATGAGAGAAGAAGATGGTTGTGTCTTGGATAATGTGAGGGGAAGAGAATTTGTGTGTATTAAGTAAACAAGTCAGCGACATGGAAATCACGTTGCAAATAAAAAGAATCATTGTATTGCGACCTGGGATTCATGACGCAGATTAAAAGGTGTCAGAGCGGTCACAAGGGTAACAACGTGGAATACATGACGCTAATAAAAAGATGTCAGTCAAGGTGCAAAGCTTTCAATTTCAACAGTCAAACTTTTCCTCTTAAATTTTTTATTTTTGAAATATAGGTTGCGACATATTTTCCATGCCACAACTTTATATTTTGAAAATTTTACCCCTCCCCATATGAGAAAGTTTGGCGCCTTTTTTGTTTTTAATTTTGAAATGTATGTTGCGATGTGTTTTACACACCACACCATTTTTTTATTAAATTTTCAACCTTCCCACACGAGTTCTATTATTTTATTATTTAAAATATATAACGATGTTATAAACACGTTGTAACACCCATTTTGTGCCCCATGTTTATCACGCCACAACATCATGTCGTTGGGGGCTTATTTTCTTGTAGTGATGGAACACCCGGAAAAAAAGAGAGGTATAAGGAATACCACTCCCGTGAAAGAAACAACATAAAAAAAACAACAATAGAAAGAAAAAGAGACTACAAACAACGCCAAAGATAACCACAATTCAGACAAATCTAGATCTCTCAAAATCTAGGACGTATGCACAAACAAGCTATAAAAGAAACACAAGAACCCATCCAAGGGAGGCCAGAACCACTCACCCCACTATTAGCCCAGAAATAATATATCATTCTCACTCTAGGCCGAAAAGGCACATGAGTTTCTCACAGACCTATCAAGATACCATTTTCAAGCCAAGATGATGCCCATGCCTTCCACGTCTCTTGGAGTCACCGAAGTACTAGGAAAAAAACTATATCATTCATAGATTTCCAAATCGACTAAACCACGTAATGTCAAATCATCCTAGAACCCCCTCTAGTCCTAGAGTTACCACCTAAAGGAAAAACACATATGGAAAAGGGTCAAGTTATCTCTTGGCAAGATAATACACCATCCCAGCTACCTAAAAATCCTATACCAAATAGAGGATATTGAAGCTCGACGAAAAATGTACTCGAACGCATCGCATGGTCAAACATACAACAAAGTCGTCACTGGATTTTATTTATCCCAAAAGAGGGAAGGGAAAATATCGATAAAACCCAAGAGGAATAGAGAAACAGGTAAGGAAGTAGGTTATGCAAGAGGAAGGTATTAACACCCCTCACATCCATGGGAACCATTTTGATTGATCTTGCTTGGATGGGTGTTGCTATCTTCATGTACTTGCAAAACATAAAATAGGTTAGAAAAAGAGTGCTCGGGGAGGATTGGGGCCCTCATGCCTACGTATTCTCGTAGTGCAATGAGAAAGTCAGAGCCTCGTAGTTTGTGGAACTAAAGAAATAAAAGGGGAGAAAAGAAATAAAAGTGCTCGCCAAGGATTCATATCCTCGTGCCTACGTATCCTTATAGTGCAATAAGAAAGTCAGAGCCTTATAGTTCGGAGGACTAAGATTGAGAAAAGATAGATTAAGGGTGGTGTTTAAACCAGAAAAGACTAGAAAATCACATAAGTGGTGTCAAAACCAAAGAAAGAAAGGGGTTAACCATAAAGGTGTATCCCAAAGGAAGGTAAAATGGTGTATAACCATGAAGGTGTCAACCCAAATTATGGCGTGAAAACCAATAAAGGGGGTGATGAACCATGAAGATGTCAAACCAAATTGTGGTGTTTAAACCAAAAAAAGAAAGTGGTGTATAACCATGAAGGTCTCAACCCAAATGCAAGGAAATTACAATGGTGTTTAAACCAAAAAGAAGCTGAAAAGAGGGTCCACATGGCTAGTTGTAGACTTGACAGTGTATTGACTAGAATTGCACTAAACTCTATGAATATAGGTGAATACTCCGAGGAACTGGTTCATTCGTCCCGTACCCAAAATATTCAAAATGGGGATGAGAGCGCTCCTTCTCACCCTTTCTCTATTGCTTAAGGATCATGGCATGTAGTCTTTGTTAATGTCTGACAAGTTGCTGAAGCAGGTTCTCAAAGATGCTATATGAGGATGAGGTAGATGACTGATGCCTTGACTAGTTCTTAAGGTCTTGTACGTGTTGGGAAGCTGAGCTCCAAAGTAAAAGAGGCAAGTCCCATCAAGTGACCTAGGGGCTTGTGGCTATTTTACAAAGATAAAGGGTATGTGTAAAGTTAAAGGATCTAGTTGATCAAATAGAATTTGATCAAGCTAAATCAGAGGGAGTAAGATGGAAGTAGAACACACAATGCATGATCATACAAATACTAACATAGGGTCTCATTTTTATATAGTCCAAGAGATATACATATGGGTGCAACAATGTACTAAGCATATGTCTAATTGTTAGGTAGCCCAAGAGAAATCCATGTGTGTGACAATGTATGCTAACCTAAATAGGTGAATGTGATAAGAAGAGGCAATGAACAATAAACAAGATGACAAGATCAAAAGTTCAACAAGTGAGCAAAGTGCAAAGTCAAAGTGTCCACAAGGTCCATGAGTCCAAGGTGTGCATCATAATTCCAATTAAAGCAAAGGGTTTAGGGATCAAGTCTATTCATTTTATCATGTTTTGATTCATTGAGATGTCAAGCAAACCAAACACTAGATAAGAAGCATAAGATGATCAAGACAAGATAAACAAGTGTATGAAGTGAGATGATGAATGAGACATAAACATAAATTTCATTAAGTAAATGACATAAGGTAAATCAAGTCAACACATTGGTATCATCAATCAATAAGTCAAAGGACTCAAATATATGCTACACAAAGGGATGATCTATCATTTAACTCAAAATATTCAAAATACGATCAAATGACCATCTATCAACATATTGAATTAGAGAAGATTGAACTAACCAAGGGACCATCTACGAATGATTTAAAATATTAAAGATTTGATCAATCAAGCAACCAAAGTCAAACAAAGTCAAACTAAAGTCAAAATTTGAATTAAAAAACAATTTAAAATGAAATAAAATGATTAAAAAAGGGAAATTAAAGAGAAAATTCCAAACCATGATAAAAACAATGAATAAATGGCCAATAAAATTACACAAAGTCTTAAATATTTTATATGAATGGATCTCAAAAGTTGGATGCAAAAAGGTTTAAAAACAAATGAGAATTAAATTGGAAAAGGAAATAAAAAGAAAATGAAATAAAAATATTAATAAATGAAAAAAAGATTTTAAAAATTATGGAAAAAATGTATGTGATACAAAATATTTTTACAGACTTTGTGTAAAAAATTTGGATACAAAATGTTTTAAAATGAGTGAGAAAATAATTTAGAAATAAAATGAATAAAAGAAAATAAAATTAGGCGTCAACGACTACTAAATTTGAAAAATGCGTGTGGAAGGTTGTGATTGGTTGAGATTTGAAATTGGCACAAAAACACACGCAACCTCACTTCATCTTCAACCTTCAGCTCAGTTTCTGCAAATCATGAACTCGTGTTTTTAACAACACCCAAGCATGGAGTTAACTTCGTAACACCGTTCATGTCTCTCGGCATCATGGCCATTGATTGGCTCTGAGCAGGGAGAATTTTGCTCAAGAACATCATGAATCCTAAGTGTTCAAAGTAAAATTAAATGGCTAATACGAAAGATAAATTAATGGTAGGAGAGGGATTTTGATCAGCGGAACAAGGTGAATAAAGTGGTAACTTTTTTGCTCAAAGATTTAACTCGTAGTTAACATTCCAGTTGAAGCTTCGAAGGTCAATAATGGAAGAAGTGGGGAGCATGATACAACATTGTTCAAGGCAAAGTGATTATGCAATTAGCTTTTGAGAGTGCCGATGAAGCTTTTTGGGTAAAGATTTAAGGTTGAAAGAGCTTGAAATGAAGAAACCGTAAACTGTTTTTTGAGCAATATCAGGTTCAAGTGAGGTAGGGTTTTTCTAGATGTTCAAACTTACATATCAAGGCAAAATGATCCCCTATTTATAGGAAATTAGATGGGAAGATTACATATCCCAATCAGATATGAATTCGTGTGAATTATGGTTGACATTTTGTGAAATGGTGCTCGTGTGAGATGAAGCATGGAATGTGTGATTTACTGATGAAACATGGTCATTTTGTGTTCATTTGCACGTGTTTTAGCATCAAAAACAAGTTGCACATGTGCAAGTGGTCCCAAGATGCAAAATGACTTATAATTGCAAATTCTGGGCGTCGGGCAAAACAGGGTTCAATATGCCATGTTTGAAGCTAAGCCAGATGGAATCCACTCGTGGGTTTTGTGATTTTCTTTATGCCAAATATGCATATCATTGCAATGAATTGAACAAAAAAAATAAACAAATCAAAAGGAAGTATGAGGTGAAAATGGCAAGTGTTAAAAGTTGAGGTCGTGACATGCTTTCTAGGTTAGGCATTTGGTCAAGCAGTCTTGGCGCATTTTGGGCATCTTAAGGCCCCAAGTTCATGACATCATAACTTTTGATTACCTCATTAATTTTGAGCCAAAATTGTGCTAAATGATATTTTAAATAAACTTAACAATATTCAAAAGGAACAAAATCAAAAGGAGACTTGAGCTGAAAATGGCATGACTGCCAAGTGGGGGTCATGGCAAGGTTTTGACCTAGTTTTGAAACTTGCCCCTTTCTAAAATTTAGGTCCTTAGGGGTTGAATTGATGTTTTATCCTTGAAACAAATTTGTACAGGAACTCCTTAGGAACATTTTACTCAAAGAAGCTTGTCAATTGGTTGAAAATTTAAGGAGTTATGGGGTTTGGACCAAAAGTGAGCCATACTTGCAAATTAGGTCAACAAAACTTGTGTCATCTTGTGCAAAACTTGAAGTTTCCTTGCATCCCAAGCCAAAATGATGATGGAATGAGCATCCTTTTAAGAAAACTTTATTAAGGTATGATCTTGAGGATGAGTTGATGATTAGATGAAATGGCATGGAAATAAACACATCAACCGCTCTTGAATCAATGGACCACAATTGCATCTTCCTTAACCAAAATGACCATTATTTTGTCTTGAATTGAATTATGATCACCTACATGAACAAGGAAACAAACAAGTACCGTATCTTATGATTCTTTGGTTAGTTTGAAAGTGAAACAAAGTAAAAAAAAACTAATGTTAAGATTAAACCAAAGAATATGGTCATGCTTGTGAATCTAATGACCAAATGCAATGGTCATGCTAATGATATGATTCCATGTATGCAAATGAAGAAGATAAAAAGGTAAGAAAATGGAAGGTAAATTTTGGGGTATGACAGATACAACCTTGTAGCAGTAAATTCATGACCATCAAGTTATGGATAAGCTTAGCATCAATTAAACCAGAGTCGCCACCGCACTTTTGTTGTTTCCAAAGGAAAAGGGAAAAGTAAGAACAAAACCCAAAGATAAGAAGTTTTCAAATCAAAACTAATAAAATACCGGAGATTAGATGTAAGGGGGTTGGTTACACAGAGGGAAGATGTTAGCACCCAAAGTGTCCTAGGTACTCCTAGGGGGCCTTTTTTATGTGTGCGTGTGTTTTTGGTATAAAAGATGTTTTATAAAATAGAGTGGGGGGATGAGAAAAGAATTCATTGATTATATTTTTGTGTTTGACAAGGCCTTCGGTCTTATGCCTACGTACCAACATAAAAATGAGGGATCAAAACCTCATAGTTCATGGTAAAAATTTCAAATAAGTTGGTGAATTAATTTTAACTAAAGTTAATAAGAGAAGGCACAAAGGGCCAAAAATTTGAATGGAGTTGTTAGTTCTTTTTGTATTTTGAAATTTTAAGTCAATATGATTAAGTTTATTTACGAGTTTGATTTAAGAAAGAGTTTGAAAATTAAATGGCAAAAGGCCAAAGTTTCTAATCATTAAAACAAAGTCTAAGTTTGAAATCACAAGCAAAGAAGTTTTTGAAAAGGGGGAGAGATTTTGAAATTAAATAAGTGGGAGGAGATGAAGAGGTTATCCTAAGCACACATTTAAAAGTTAAGAGTTGAAAATATCTGACCAATGGGATGCAATCCAATAGACAAGAATGTCATATAGAAACCCATTTTCCTTTGGACTTTAATCAAGCAATAATCAATAAGCAATGAGCAATATCCAGACATCACGAAGATCAAGGAATCAAATAAAGATGGCCACATTCAAGTAAGCAACTCCAATAGCTAGTAGTCTTTATTGTTTTCCCATGTATCAGATGAAATATTCCTTGATCAACTTAGAACAAAACACCAGACACAAGATCAAAATAAAAATTAAGCACAAAGACGTAGTAGCAGATGGACCCAAGAAATTCTCAAGTCTTGTATCAGATCATGGCACAGTTCAAAGTGGCTCAGTCTCAAGATGTTGGCATTGGCCAAGTCCTTTTAGCACAAGGAATGTTGCCTAATCCTAAGTCCAAAAGTTCAGATCAAGTTCAACAGTCCACCAAATGTTTTTTAGGGTTTTTGTTGTTATTAGGTGTTTTAAGGTCCTAAGACCATAAACAAAATCAAAACACACAAATAAATATATACGATCACAAGATATGGCTCAAATGAGCAAAGTGAAAAGGACGTAAACATAAACAAGTTATATGAAATGTAAATGGCAATGAATGATAAAGGACTGAAATTTAAATTGCATAATAGTAAATGACTTGAAAGTAAAGCAATATTAACAAGAGTTAGTTAAATGTTAGTCAAAAGTTAGTGGTGTTAGAGGTATTTTTTAATTGATTAAGTCATTCCTTGGAGAACACTCAACCATTCATTCACAAGTATGAATCCTTAAACCAAGACATCTTCCATGAGAAGGGTTCCAACTTGGATAATTCAACAAGTATGCCGCTAGCTCCCATGAAAGGAAGAAAGGTCAAGTATCCACACAAATCCATGAAGAATGGGAGACTTACAATCTCACTTACTAGAATGTTATGCTTTGAGCGTCAAATTTAGCTCTATGTTAAGCAATCATAATTGGACTTATGTAGAAGTCACAACTATCTGAGACCAGACAATAAAAACTTAGGTGTATTGAAGAACCAATCTTTGTCAAAAGGGAGGGACCTATCTTTGTCATACTTGTATTGATTCATCTGACACAAAGTCATTGATGAATCAATTAGCCTTTAAACATTAGAGATTTCATTGGTCAAATGAGGGAATAGGAAATAATAGGGATGAAGATGAAGAGGGAGGGGAAGATAGAAACACAAATTGATCATGGGAGGAATTTCATCATGTCAAAATCATCCATTCATTTTGGGAGATAAAATGTGCATTTCATCAATCCCCTAAATCCAATGATTTTTATCCAACAAAAGTCAAATCAACCTTGACCAAGGCCCAAACAGAAAGACAAACATCACAAGACCATAAAAATGGCTCAACATGATTTTTATACATTTAATCAATTAAAAATCAATTTAAAAATGAATTAAAATGCATTTTAATTGGTTAAAACCTAAAATACCTTCAAAACACCAAATAAATGGCTAAGGGATTTATCCTAGGTCAAACAATGTCAAAGGACCTTAGACAAAAAATTTCACAATTTTTAAAAAGTCAGAAGTATTTTTAAACAATTAAAAATATATTCAAAAACACTTAATTCATGAAAAATACCAAAGTTAATCCAAAAAATAATTTTAATTCAGAATATGGAAGAGAAAAATATTTAAAGATTTTTGGTGAAAGTCCCATATTTTTGGATTAAAAGTGAAATTGCTATGAATAAAATAAAATAAGTGGATTAAATGAAAATTTAGAAAATACAAAAAAACAAGGGCCATCAGACCTCCTTCATTAATTGAGGTGGCAGATCTGATGGCCAAGCGCGTGTTTCACACCATACACCTCAGTCAACGCGTCATAGGGATGATAATCATAAGGAGCGGTCATGATTAAAACATTTTAAATGAATCTGAAGGTTGGAAGAGTGACAATGCACCACCGGAGTTAGGGCTTCGGTCATCTTCTTCGGTGGACCTCACCGGACTGGTCCACTATCAACCAACTGGAAAATGAAAAGTGAGTACATGTTTTTGAAGGAAAAATGCTCATGAGCATGAATATAACCTCAATTTCTTCCAATTCCAAGTATATAGAAAGATACATGGATTTGAAATTTTAGGTTCATGATCTGAGTTGCTTTGATTTGACCTCAAAGTAACTCAATCTTATTGCCTACATTGGTAGGACTTCAGCCAACCAAAAATCAAAGAGAATGGTGATGAATTGAGAGAGAATCGAAGCTCAAAGTTTTTGAAAAATCACCTTCGGGTAGCTTCAAATTGGCTTGATCTCGAGATGAATTTACTTGATTCTTCCTCCTCATTCTTGTAGTGATCAATTGAGATGAGTAAGGTTATGAATCCTTGGAGTTTGAACTTCAAAATATAAGGTGAAATTCAAACTCAATTTCAAAAAAATCTTTAAGGAATTCTATGGTGTGAGGTTCTGAGATCTCTTGGCAAAGATTGGGCAAGGTGTATGTGTTATTTATGAGGCAATGCACTTGTTTATATAACCAATTGAATTCAGTTTTGCACCCTTTCAATTTTTGACAAAATTAGAAACCATAGTGCATGGATGCATAAGCAATGATTTGGGCCTAAAGAATGATGCGATCCAACTTCAATCCATGCATAATGAGTACTGAGGTCATTACATGGAAGCATGCAAATGGAAATGATCATTTGAATCTAAATCTTGCCAAAACAAACCCTACAAAGTAGCCATGCGCAGGTCCTTCAATTTTGGTCCAAATGAGGTGATCTTGGACTCTTCGGAAAGGTGAGATCAAGGGGAATAACTTTCAAGTTGAACACTTTTCCATTTTAAGTTTGGATAATGATGAATTTTGAGGTGGAAGTTTGGAAAATCAAACATAATTGAAAATTTTCTAAGTACCAAGTCAAATATCCACTTCTTCCACCTTGAATAACTTTTGTTATGAGCTTCAAATGAAAAGCGTTCCTTCATCAAAGTTGTATCTCTTTCAAACATATTAAATATGGTCACAAATTTGACTTCATTTGGATTTGGAATGAAGGATTTATGCATTGTAGAAGTTGAAGAAAATTGCTTGTTCAATGATGATGGCCCAAAATGACCTATAATGTTTCCTCTTGGCAGATTCCTTTGAAAGTTGAATTTGAAGTTTCTCAAAGAATCAAAGTTGGAGAGGACATCATGAAACTGATCATGAAACTTGGATGACCTTCATCGCATAAAATTGAGCAAGTTATGGTCCTTGGAAGTTGACCTCCTAACTAGGGCATAGACAAAATGACCTATAATATTTCACCATAAACAATGACTTTTCAAGCAAAACTAGCTCTTGACCTCAACATTAAAGTTGTTTGGAATGTCATAAGGAGTAACTTTTATCTTGGAATAATTTTCATATGACAAAAATTGTAGGAGATAGGGTCTAGGGAACCCCAATTTTAACTAGTTAACTTTCTCTGGTCAACCTCTTTAAACCAACTTGCAAACTTGAAGTTATATTAATATTTAGAGATCATGGAGGATCATATATGCATAATATGATCTATAATGAAGTATCCCTTGATATATTTGATCAATTTCTGAAGAAGCTTGTGATGCGTTATTTTTCGCAAGTGTACGAACGCGTCAGAGTAATATAAAAGATTGTCGAATCCACAGAGACCAAATGTCAATCTATCGTTATCTATTGTTATGGTGTTTATCTAAGGTAATCGAAACAGGGTTTTTAAGAGTGCACAATGAAATATAAAGTATTTAATTAAATTCAATTAATGAAGACAGGTTCAAATGTAATTCACATAATCAATTAATAATCTAAGTACTTTCTAATAGAATTACTTATGGGCAGTGTTTCCTACTTTGAAAGAACCAATTTAACGAGAACTGTCGCTTTCACGTATTCAGAACCGAGTTGTACTCCCTAATCAAAACCTCTTATTGTCCCTTATAAAAAGGCGCGCATTGCGTTAGAGTAGTAAACCTATTTTTAAGAAATATAGTATCTTGACTAAGTTGAAAAGTATTTTGACCTGGATTCTTTAACCAAAAAAGGTTCTCACGAACCAGACTCTAAACTTATAAACACTTCCAAAAGTAGTTTTAAAATCACTTTTCTTTTTAAGTTAAAAACTCCTAATGAACTAAACAAAGCACTTCGCTGTATTTGAAATAGTTAAAAACAACTAAGTTTAAATAGACGTCGGACGGCTTTCGATCTTACCCAACGAAAATTAAGTGCGGGAAAACTTAAGTTGAAAATCAAAATAGCCCTTAAGTGTTTCTACGAACAATTGTACGGATTATCGGTTCAATTACGATCCTTACATTCTAACCTTTATAGGTTTAGCTAGACATGGTAAAGTAAAGATGCATTTTAATTTAAATAAAAGTAGTGCGAGTGCAGGAAATTAAATAAAAGTAGTGCGGTGCAAGAAATAAATAAAGTAAAGTGCGAGTGCGGGAAAGTAAACAAAATAAAGGTAGTGCGGGAAATAAAGAAAGTAAAGTGCGATTGCGGGAAAGTAAACAAAGTAAAGGCAGTGCGGGAAATAAATAAAGTAAAGTGCGAGTGCGGAAAAGTAAAGTAGACAAAGGTAAAGCAATAAAACCTGCTCCAATCGGAGGGTCGAATAAAGTGTGTGACGGAAATAAAAATGGCGGCAGGATTAACTTCCTTCCAAAGTGCTCCAAACTCGATTACAGACTCGATTACACAGTTGTGGCAACACTCCGATGTGAAGCGATTACCATTTTTCCACAATACTGATATATGCCTAGTTGTAACTAAGTTTGGATGCCGAAACAAATGAAATCAAGACTCTATTTATAGGCAAGGAAAATAATCGAAATGACAAGGATGCCCCTAAGTTTGAATTTGGGAGGGAAACATCTTTGTTCATGTGGCGCCCGCCACAACATCATGGCGCCCGCCATAGGAGTAAATTGTGGCGCCCAAGTGGAGATCGTGGGAGATGTGGCAGTTGAGGAGAAGTTGAACTAGGACACGTCATGGCTGGACCCATGACGCCAACCACAGTGGGAGCCACAAGTGTAAAATGCTGATTTTTTGGCTTTTTAGCTCATTTTCGCTCCTTTTCTCGATCGGGGATCCGATTAGACTGAAAACTTGAAAACAAAGAAAAACATAGTAATAACATAACAAAATAACAATAAAACAACTAAAATGCATGCGAAATCGGAGTTAGAAATACGGTGAATTTCAGTGTCATCAAATTCTCCCACACTTAAACCCTTGCTTGTCCTCAAGCAAGACACTTAAAAGCTCAAAGAAGAAAGACTGGTGTCGACGAGTGATTCGGGCTAAAAAGGCTTCTAGGTTCAAGTCAGGATGCATTCATAGGTACTAACTGAGTGAACCAAGGGTATCATGATGACACTTATCCGCAGACACGGACATAAACTTCATTCCTATATTAACCAACCCATATTATCCCACAATACCTAGGCCTACCTCTTCATCTCTTTTTGAGTCCTTTTCATTCAGGCGCAATCACATTAAGCCCGTTATCCGTACATGCTTCATAGTGGAGTGACCTGTTAGTGATTATGATCCTAAACATGGGGTTCCTGGCACATAAATCTGTGTAAACCCTTTTATTTGAACCAAATGCAGTTATGGGGGATCGGATCGTAATCCTTCCTACCGAGTTCAGCACCAGATACCTCTGAACCAACTAACAGCGGATGAGTTTTTCTTTTTTTCTTTTGCAGATTTTTTTTACAACTTTTTGGTTTAAATGACTTTGTGAGGGTCACCTATCCTGGAGTTGCCTTTTTCTTTATTTATTGCACTGGATCATTCACTTATGTTCATCGGTCCCCTACGTAGAGGATGCTTAGGTTGGAGCTGACTGCTGGAATAAACTATTGAGGACTATACTGAAATGATAATTAAGGCCATGGTATATGGGGTTTCGGGAGTGATTCCTATATTCATGAAGTCTATGGTGCTAAAATGATACTGATGTTTCAAAAAGTTCTCCCAAGTCACCACATCTTAACTCAAACCTATCTTAGAGCCCAAAAACTTTCAGAACAACACCGTTTTCTTTTACAAAATTTTTTGGTAGGGCTAAAGGAATGGGGAGATTAGGATGTACTAAAGATACACTATACTGGTGACTCGTCAGACACATGCATTTTCTAAAACACTCTAACTAAAAGCAAAATAAAACAAAGTAAACAACTAAAAAGCAATAAAAACAATCTAACTAAAAACAACAAAGGAAAATAGAAAGCGATAAAATCTCCTCCCACACTTAAATCGAACATTATCCCCAATGTTTCGAAATAAGATAAGGGGAGAGTAACCTGTCATACTACTACTGACCACTGCTCCCTTCGCCATCCTGAGGTGGACGACGGGATCGACAGCGACGACGGTCTCTCTGGTCCATCCTGGCCTGTAAGGCAGCCTGAGCAGTCCTCACCTCTCGAAGGTTGCCTAAAATAGAACCCTGAGTGGCCTCTATCAGCGCAGAATGCTGATGGTGGTAGTTCTGCTAACGGGATTGCTCGTTTGTGATCGCAAGCAGGGTCTGTGCAACAGTCTCATATGATCGATCTGTCCTCCGCTGCGATTCTTGCATGAAGCTCATATTGTCTACCAGTTATTGTTGAATGGTAGAGAGTAGGTCATCACGCCTCTGTTCTCTAGCCATGTGGTCGCGCCACATCTCCTCAGTAATATAGAATCCAGGAACAGGACCTGCAAAAGAAGAAGATGGTGCGGTGTGTGGTGGTGAAGGGTGATGGGGGGGACATATGAGGTACGGGAGATTGCTCTCTCCGATCAAACTCTTCATCAGTGTCGTGTCCCTCCTCATCAGGAACATTAGGAGGAAGTGGACCTAAAACAGGTGGAGCATCTAAAACATAGGTCCAGTTCCTTTTATTACGTACATCAGTACGTATAGTGCACGGTAAGACAACAAATGGGATAGCTATACCATGAATCATAAGCACATAACCTCCCTCTCTTCTCACTCGGCACAATTTCATATCTCTCAGAAATTTAAGGTTGATTGTGCGAGGAGCTAAGGGAACTAAGGTAGCTATCTCATTGTTCAGGTTAAGAGCCCGAGCAATAGACGTAATGAGTCCTCCAAAAACAATAGGTCCCGCTTTATTAAGAGTTAAAGCCATATGAGCAATCATAAATGGGACCGAATTAATCCTCCTATTTGTGAGGCTTCCTTGTAAAAATAGAAGCTCCCTAGCATTCACCTTGTTTGGATTCTCCCGGCCAAAAATAATGCATGCCAACAGATATCTAAAAACTCTGATGGCCGTGTTATGGATGGTCGAGGCAAGAATTCCTTCAAAAGAATTTATTGAAGTATTAGACAATCTCTGCCAGAAGGAAAACACCTCGACCGACCAATCTGAATCCAAAGGGGCCTCACAAATAGCACCTTCCCCATGAGGAATTCCTAACAGACCTGCTAGTTCGTTGGTACTAAACTCATACTCAACAGCAAACATTCGAAATCTAACAGTACCAACTGTACTAGCAGTGTTGGGACTGACAATATAAATTAAAGAACTTAAAAACTCGATTGTCAGTCGCTCAAAGGTAGGCTCTCTGTTTGAAAAGATAGTGTGCAAGCCTAAAGAATCTAACAAATGAAAAACACTATGGTAGATACCCAAAGTATAAAGACAATTATCATCCACGTACCTCGTCGGGAGAATTTCCCGATTTTGCAACCTTTCGATAATCCTTCTCTGCCTATCCCCAGGTTTCCTTTCACGAAGAATATATCCGTTGAACTCCATTATTTTGATCTTTGAATGTGTTGAAGAAGATGAAAATGGGTTTATATAGATAGTGTGGTAAAGGTGGGATTTTTATGGATATTGATGGACGAAAATTAAAATGGAAGTTGGAAAGGTATTTTGTATGGTGGGAAGATGAGAAATGTAGGAGTTTTTATGGGGTTCAAGGGAGTTTTTGGAAGAGGAAAAAAATGGGTTTTGGAAGTTTGAAGGGTTAAAAATGGTGAAATATGTGAATCTACCCCGCTTATACCAGACGCCGTGGCAGGCGCCACAGGATCCATGGCGGGCGCCACAAGAGCAATTGAAGCTGGGCTGAAATTTGAAGATTGGTATGGGCTTCTCCATGCTTTTTTTTGGTTTGGGGGTCCGGATAGCATTTTCATTATTCTTCCTAATGAAATAAGACTTGCACACTTTTATGAAAATAAAATTTAAACATTAGACAAATAAATAAGTAATACTATTATACTATAATATGATTATAAAGGAAATAAACACACATAATATATATATATATATATATATATATATATATATAATATATATATATATATAATATATATATATATATATATATATATATATATATATATATATATATATATATATATATATATATATATATATATATATGAAAATATCAAAGTGCTAACGTAATTTGAAAATATACCAAATGCGATAATATAATAAATAAGTCTGGGAAATGCGAAAAATAATATAAGCATAAATAAGAAAAGGTAAACGAGATGGTAAGCTCAAACAGTAGGGAGTTCCTCTGCCTGACTGGATCCACGAAGCACGACTATCTCCTGACGAAGCTCTGCGATCTCTTGGTACAAACAATCAGCCTTAGTAGCATGTGTAAGATCGGATACTGCAATCTGTAAAGTAAGATCAACCACCTTCTGCCTAAGCTCGACAATCTCTCTACGACACTCGGCAATCTGCGTGTGGACATTTGGGGTCTGCAAAGCTAAATTATTAGAGAGCACAGTAATCCTGGGTGAAAGCGGCGTAGGAGTATAATCAGCAACAGGAGGGGATCTAGGCTCCTCAACAGTCTCTCCATGACCTTCCAAAGCATAACTCCAGTTAGCTGGATCATGAACATTGGTCATCATGGGGTCTGGCAGTGTAAAGTAGTGTATCGTCTCGCTATCAATCAACAATCTGAACTGTCTGGGATTGAAAGAGGATCTCCTCATCAATCCTCTGGTCAAGCAGAAATCAATATCCATAGTAGTATGGCCACAAAAAGTCTTGAGATGGAGCAGCTTGCGGAATAGGCCTAAGGCAATGGCAATCTGCGTGACAATCCCTCCTATATGAATAACTCCTTCGGATGATCTAGCAACATTGCTAAGGCCACACAGTAGGAAATTCCCACATGCCACAGGGCGTGACTGGGATGCACAGAATAACAAAAATATCTCCTCCTCACTCAGCAAAGTCTCAACATCTGGTCTTCCAAGAAAGAAGTGCGCCAGTATCATCTGGAAGTACCTCATAGCAGGGTTGTGGATAACCTGGGACAACTGAGTGGAAGGATCCTGACTACCTCCACCAGAGATATTGCTCCAGAATTTCTCCACTTCCTTACTCAGAAAGTATCCCATCGGCGTCTCAGGGATAGCGTCGGGGGTAGTCTGAAAACCTAATAAGTCACCGAACTCCTTCTGGATGAAAGAGTACTCAGTCCCGAATAGCCTGAAAACAGCATGTCCATCTGGTTCGGAGTAAGGATCATAATCAAACGAGCTAAAGAACTCCAAGGTCAGGTTCCTGTAGGTGTTATTCATGTCATCAACAAATTGATCCCATTGGAGTTGGTGGCATAGGAATCTGATGCTCGGCTCAATGCCTAGGGCGTTCATGCAATCCTGATCCGGATAACGCGTAGGTGCCATAGGGCGCTGGTAGAGAACTATGTAATGCTCCCTTTGGGCGTCATCTCTGAAAGCCACGTGCATGTCATCAAAGTTCTGCATCATGCAAAGGTTAGGGAAAAGGATCCTGAAAACACAAACATTGCAAATGATATTTAGTCTTGACGAAAATATGATTAAAAAAATAAAATAAAGTAAATAAATGCAAAAAAAGAAGTAAAATAAGATACGAAAACCGTGGGTTGCCTCCTAAGCAACGCTTGTTTAACGTCGTTAGCTTGACGATCAGAACTTATACATTTGTCGTAGGATTTGGTGGATCTATCAGAGTGTGGCTGGAGTAGTCTGTTGGAATGTCTCCTCCTTCATAGAGCTTCAGTCTTTTCCCATTTACAATGAATGGACTATAGGTTTCGTTCTTGATTTCTATAGCTCCGGATCTCAAAATCTTAGATACTTTGAAAGGGCCAGTCCATCTGGAATGCAGCTTCCTAGGGAAAAGTCGTAACCTAGAGTTGAACAGGAGAACAGGGTCGCCTATATTGAAATCTTTTTCACAATTCTTTTGTCATGCCAAGCTTTTGTTCTCTCTTTGTATATTTTGGCATTCTCGTAGGTAGATTGCCTGAGTTCTTCCAGTTTGTGGATGTCAAGGATACATTTTTCACCAGCGGTCAGGTAATCTAAATTCAAAGTTTTAATTTCCCAATAGGACTTATGCTCTAATTTAAAAGGTAAATGACAGGATTTTCCATAGACTAGTTGGTAGGGAGTTGTTCCTATAGGGGTTTTGAAAGCAGTTTTGTAGGCCCATAATGCTTCTTGGAGCTTCTGAGACTAGTCTTTTCTAGATATAAAAACAGTTTTTCTAGAATTTGTTTTATCTCCCTATTGGATACTTCTACTTGGCCACTAGTCTGTGGGTGGTATGATGTTGCTACTCTATGCCTAACTCCATATTTGCTTAAAAGTTTATCAAATATTCTCGATATGAAGTGTGATCCTCCATCGCATATGACTAAACGGAGTGTTCCAAATCTGGGGAATATGTAGTTTTTAAATAACTTGATCACCACTCTAGTGTCGTTTGTGGGTGAAGCTATAACTTCAATCCACTTAGACACGTAGTCCACAGTGTCGCAACCTGAAAAAAGGAAATGCGAAAAAAACAACCGACGAAGAGGAAATGACAGAAGAGTCGCCACCGTGCGTTATTTATCCCAAAGGAGGGAAAGGAAACGCTCGAAGTAAACCTGGAAAAAGGAAAAGGAAAAGACAAGGTCTCGCAACCAAATCTTGGGTTCGGGAGTTGGTTATGTGAAGGGAGGGTATTAGCACCCCTACGCATCCGTAGTACTCTACGGGATCCACTTTTGTTGTTCTTGTCTAAAGGGTGTGGGTTTATCTAATGTGTTATTTACTAAAAGGGGGGTCAAAAGAAAATGACTCACACGGATGTCGCATCCACTGCATACGTATCTCATCTGAATATGAGAATCAGAGTCTTCGTAGCTCGGCTACCTATGGGTTAAGGGGAAGTGTGCTCGCTAAGACATCGCGTCTTATGCTTACGTATCTCATCTGGAATGAGAATCAGAGCAAGCCGTAGTTCAGCTAACTACGGGTTAAGGGTTGGGTTTTTTGGGTGAACGACGTTACTACGCAATCTACCGGATGCTCGACCTTTGGAGACTTACTCGTCTGTAGTAGAAGGAGTAAACGTGTTATTAGGAGAAGACAAATCAATGAGTTGTTGGTGTTTAGGGATGCTCATGCAAAAAGGGTAATGAGGATAAGACCTCATAGCTCTTTACCCTGGACAGGGTGAGATCATGACAAAAAATGGGGGTTCAGAAAGGTGGAACCCTCTCCACTGACCGACCGAACAAGAGATCTGGGGTTTTTGTTCTGAAGCATCGACGCGTAGTGTGATCTTAAAGAACGACGCACTGAATAACGAGGGATTGACTATTGATCCCTTTTATCCGTCAATTGCCTCTTCATGGAGGTCTTTAGGCAAAAAGTAGTAAAATGCGGGAAAGATAAAGGGGGTTAAGAGATCTACCACACGGATAAAGATCCGAAGCAACAACAAATAAAGGAATAAGAAACCCAGAGATCTCTCAAGCTAGCACCATCAAAGAAAGTGAGTCAGTACAGGTAATCGGAATAAACCTCCAGGTGGTATCCCACAAATAAAGTGGAACACCAGGCAAGCCATCTTTGCAAGAGTCATGTGAGCCCTCACAAAAAAAACTCAACAAACAGGTTAGAGTGACAAGACGGGGCGCAATCAAGAGTTGCCCCCAAATCAAAATGTAACCACATGAATCATGCCATTAAAATTCATAAAAAGAGCTCACAAAAAGCAACCAAGTGTAGAAGGCCTAAACCTCTTGTCAAACACATGCATCAAAAGGGTATCAAATTCACCCATAATACCTCATACATTCAGAGCATTCAAATTAAAAGCATAAAGTAATGGGAATAAGGCAAACCTGACTGGAGAGATTGAATGAAATTGAATTTCCCGGTTGGGTTTGTAAAGCAATCTGAGGGTTTATATGAGATGGAATTGGTTCTTTGCAGATGAGTTCCCTTCAGTCTCTGGAGGTTGCTCTGAACTCTGTTAGCTCTTCTCTCACTATCTTTTTCCCAGCCAGGGTAATAGGAATAGAATGGCCTTTTGTTTCACTGAAACTTTGAATTTATAACCTGATTTTTGTGGACCTGTGGGCTCAGATGAGAGAGGCCCAAGTCCAAAATTTTTCTGTTATATTTTATTTATTTATTTATTATTATTATTATTATTTTTTCGTTTTTTTAAAACACGTGGGCTTTGCCTAGCGAGCATGACAGTTCAAGAAATTCCTCTGAGCGTAGGTGATTCTGGTGGCTTTTCTTGGGACTCGCTAGGCGACCCATTCTGCTTGCCTAGCAAGCATGACAGCTCATGAATAAACTTTTGTTCCTTCATGATTAACGTTTTGAATGACGAATAGACCCCATTTGAACCTGTTGGAAGTAACTAAAGTCTTTCCCTTGTGTTGACTGATCATCTAAGTAGAACCCACAAAGTGTCTTGGATGATGTTCAAGCTTCTTGGAGCTAATCCCGATTGACATGATGAAATGAAATGTATCTAATTCTGATTGATAATGATGAAATGCAATGTGAAATGTTAAATGACCTAAAAATGAATGCATGAATGAGGAGGGCAAATTTTGGGGTGTTACAGCTGCCCCTATTCAGTCATCAGCTAATCCGAGTAGGGTGAAAGCGAACAGCTTATCAGACAAACAGGGTGAGCTGTGATTGAATACCAAAGACAGACCGAAAATTTGCGCTCTGAGAACACCACAAAAATGCTGAAATACACCGCGCTGTTTATTTCTCTTCCGATCCTCTGGCTGAATCTGAATCTGTCTTCTGACTTAATCTGGAGTTCCGATCCTCTGGCTGAATCTATACTCAATTTAGTCCTCTGGCGATATTAATTTGATCCTCGGGCTGGATATGATTTTGATCCTCGAGCTGGATATGATTTCAATCTTCTGGCTAGATCTTCTTCGATCTTCTGGCTAGATCTGAATTGTTTCGATTCTCTGGCTGAATCTATTCCCTTTGATTCTCTGGCTGAATCTATTTCTGATCTTCGGGCTAGACCTGACTTCGATCTTCTGGCTAGATCTACTTCGATCTTCTGGCTAGATCCTCTTTGTTTGATTCTCTGGCTGAATCCATTTTCGATCTTCGGGTTAGACCTGACTTCGATCTTCTGGCTAGATCTACTTGTTTTGATTCTCTAGCTGAATCTATTTCCGGTCTTCGGGCTAGACCTGACTTCGATCTTCTGGCTAGATCTACTTCGTTTTGATGATAAATTCCCATCATCAGGATCTCGCATCTGAGGCATGCGCTGGTTGACCCTCTTTCGAAACCTACACCTAATCTTCGTGTTAGATATACAGCTTTGAGAATATTCCACTTTTTGGGCTTCGTACATATTCTTCAGGCTAGAACATGTTGTAACGACCCTTCAATTAGACTTTTGTTTTTAAATTGCGATCTGCGGGCTGGATCCTCTTGTAGATTGATTTTCTGTTGAACTGCCAATCTACTCCTCCAGCTGGTTTGCTGGGGAAATAACGCTTGTAGGCGATTCTCTGGGTGAATCTTCAAATTGAACCTCAGGCTGGCTCATTGGAAAACGATTCTCGGGCTGAATCTTGGAAATGACCCTCAAGCTGGATCACACCCACTTGATCCTCTGGCTGGATCTCATGACTTTGGTTGTAAAGTAATTCTTCAGTCTGCTTTGAAGAAACCGTTTATCAGCTTATGTGTATGCTTGATATGCATGCAAATGCAAATGCAAATGTTATGCATGGTGCAAAAAAGAAATCTGCTTGGGGAAGCAAGCTCCGGTAGGGAACAGATCATTGTATCAATCCTTGAATGCGCTGCGGGGAACGATCCGTCTCTCGGGACCGGGGAGCCACCGAAAATAAATCGGCTTTTTTCTAGAAATTTGACCTTGCTGGGGATGTGAACTTGCTAATCGTCCTCAGGTTGAGGACCAAAACAAATATGTTAAAAATAATCTGCAGGGGAGTGGGATGAACACTGGGAACACCACCCTCTTGTTTGTTGGGTATGCAACTACTCCGCTGTTGCTAGGGATACAAGGTGCAACTCTACTGGGGGACATGCTCTGCTGAAGAGAGCCTTTGTCAACCGCTTGGGGATGAGGATTCATGACTTGGCATCCAGTTCCTGTGACCTGCAAACACACACGTATGTCCCGGGGGAATTACTCGGTTTGAATTCACCGTCCGGGATTAAGCACATTCAAAGCAATTTTAAATGTTTTCCTGTGCAAATCATCTGCAAAAGCCACCATTATATTCAGATGCAATATGTTTCATCAAGAATTCAGACATCTTCTACAAACAAACTGATAAATGAAAAATAAAGAGGCTCTTTAAATGAAAAATTTGTGCCAGGAATAGGCGAGTACATCAGGAAGATGATCCCTGAAAAGAGGCGATCGATATAAATTGAAAAAAAGAAACTATCCTAATGGCAATGTGGATACGGGGTCCCACTGTGTTTCGACTCTGCTATGGCTCGTATGTCCTCAAGACGCTCTGCTCATCTTGCTTTCTGAAGTGGATGATTAGTCGATCTTTAACCTTCGAAGATTGCCGGATTGAACGAAACGGTGATATAACACAGATGAGCTCCAATCGCAGTCATTCGCTTATTCCCTCTTTTGCGTGGACCGCCCTTTTGGGTTTTCAATCCACCGGGATACCCTTTTTTGCCTGAGCCGCCCTTTCAGGTTTTCGACTCACCGGGTGTACATTTTTTATTTATTTTTATATCCCTAATTTTTGCCCGAACCTCTTTATTTTGTTTTTTGGTTCGTCGGGACGCCCTTTTTTGCCTGGACTCTTCTTTTTATTGTCCAGTGGGTCAATTACGCGAAGTATTTTTTAACTGCGTCTGAGTTGACAGGGGATGGGAAGTCTTCGCCATCCATGGTTGTTAGCATCAAAGCTCCGCCAGAGAAAACTCTTTTAACCACGTATGGACCCTCATAGTTCGGTGTCCATTTGCCCCTGTGATCTGTGTTGGGAGGAAGAATTCTTTTGAGTACCAATTCACCAACTTGATACTCCTGAGGGCGCACTTTCTGATCAAACGCTCTCTTCATTCGTCTCTGATATAGTTGGCCATGGCATATAGCTGCTAGTCTCTTTTCCTCAACTACATCCAGGGTTTTAATCCGTAGGTTGATGGCTTCCTCAAGTCCTAGGATACAAGCTTCGTATTCGGCTTCATTGTTGGTGCATGGAAAAGTTATTCTGGCACAAAATGGCATATGAACCCCCTCCGGCGTGATCAACACTGCACCAACTCCACGACCATTGACGTTGACCGCCCCATCAAACATCATAATCCATTTGGATTCAGGGTCAGGCCCCTCCTCCGGGAGTGGTTCCTCGCAATCTTTCGATTTGAGAAACATGATGTCCTCATCAGAAAGTCAAACCTCATAGGTTGGTAATCATCAATCGGTTGCTCTGCAAGATAGTCCGACAGGACACTTCCTTTGATGGCCTTCTGCGAAGTGTATTGGATGTCATACTCTGTCAGTATCATTTGCCACCTAGCAACCCTTCCGGTAAGCGCTGGCTTTTCAAAAATATACTTGACTGGATCCATTTTTGATATCAATAGAGTTGTGTGAGTCAACATATACTGTCTTAGTCGGCGAGCAGCCCATGCCAAAGCGCAGCAAGTTTTCTCGAGCAGTGAGTATCTTTGTTCACAGTCGGTAAACTTTTGCTAAGGTAGTATATTGCATGCTCTTTTCGACCTGACTCGTCATGCTGACCGAGCACACAACCCATTGACCTTTCTAACACAGTCAAGTACATGATCAACGGTCTTCCCTCTACTGGAGGCATTAGAATCGGGGCTCCTGCAAATACTCTTTTATTCTTTCAAAGGCTTTCTGACAATCATCATTCCAACTGACCTCTTGCTCTTTTCTCAGCATTTTGAACAATGGCTCGCATGTGGCTGTAAGATTAGATATGAACCTTGAAATGTAGTTCAACCTGCTCAGGAAGCCACGAACCTCTCTTTCTGTCGTCTTCGGTACCAATGTTGATAGTCTCAATCACCTCCTGATAAGGTGTAATAGCTCGGTCCTCCTGTTTCAACAACCTGGCTAACTCTTCAGGCAATTCACAATCTTCCTCAACCCTTTCTCCAACTTGATAGATAGGACTGTCGAAGTCATACTTGGCCATAACAGTGTCGTTAGCAGTGAGATCCGGGTGATCATGCTTTACTTTAGAGCGAGATTTTTTGGAAAGAAGAAAAAACGAAAAAGAAACATTGCCATTTTTTGTAAAAGTAAAAATAATTGAAAGAAAGAGAACACAAAATTGTTTGCAAAAGCTGTCCTTTATTGATGATGAAAATAATTATGAAATGTAAGTAAATGGATGGCCCTACAGATGAGTCATTACACCTTGGGCAAAGTGTAAGACTTTATTATGCATGTAAAAAGGAAAACAATAAAAATTACTCTTTCAATAGAGTAACCCGGACGACTTTTTCGGATGACCAGTTGTTGAGCTTTTCTCCCGGGACACACGGGCGAATCCAGCTATCTAAGTCACAGTCGCTGTCAGCCTTGTCTTCATCTGCAGCATTGACGATGTGGGGAGAAACCAAACCCCCGCTGGAGAAAGTACCGGCTTCATTCTTCTGAGACCCCGGAGTAAACCCCAATCCAAACTTGTCTTCTTTGATGACTAGCTCCACGAATTTGCCCCAGCCTTGGGCGTTACCAACTTTTACCACTTCAACAGCTTGCTTGTATGAAGAGATAGAAGTCCCGACCTTCTCAGACTTAGGTGAAAAGACAGCTTCGGGCGCGATCTCACTGATGTTTATGGCTTCGAAGCCCTGACACAGCATCTCATGCATCTCGCCATCCATCTCCACATACTTAAACGTAGACAGGTGGCTAACAAAAATATCCTCTTCACCACAGACAGTGACGACCTGACCTTCTAGTTCATATTTGAGCTTCTGGTGGAGAGTAGAAGTAACAGCACCGGCAACATGAATCCAGGGCCGACCTAGCAGACAGCTATAGGCAGGCTGGATATCCATCACATAAAAGGTGCTCTTGAACACCTGTGGTCCAATCTTAACTGGCAACTCGACTTCGCCACAAACAGTTCTCTTAGAGCCATCGAAAGCCCTCATAACTAAATTACTTGGCCTCAGGATGATGCCATCGCAATCCAACTTCATTAAGGCTTTCTTTGGAAGAACATTCAGAGAAGAGCCTGTATCAACCAAAACATGGGAAAGCACCACCCCTTTGCATTCCATTGTGATATGCAAGGCTTTGTTGTGATTCCTGCCCTCAGATGTCAGGTCATAATTGGTGAAACCTAGCCCATGGCTAGTGTTTACATTTGAAACTACCGACTCCAGCTGGTTAACAGTTATCTCTGGTGGAACATAGGCCATATTCAGTACTTTCAACAAGGCCGCTCTGTGCGCCTCAGATCACATCAATAATGAGAGAATGGAGATCTTTGAGGGTGTCTGATTTAGCTGGTCGACTACCTTGTAGTCACTTTTCTTGATAATCCTCATAAACTCATCCACTTCCTTCTCGAACGCGGTCTTAGGAGGAGCTTCCTCAGTAGTAACCTCTTCGGTGGCTATCTGTTTTCCTTTAGCCTTGGTAGCTGCCTCAGCTTCAGTATTCATACGCAATGTTGATGGTGCAAATAGGCGTCCACTGTGGGTGAAGCCACCAACTCCTCCAACATTGTCTACAACGGAGCTACCAATGTCAAAGTCTTCTTTATTAGCTTTCCGCCCCTGGAAGTAGATATCAGCCCCATAGTGCCATGGGATAGCACTGTCTTTCTCATACGGAACAGGTCCTGGTACCGTGATGGTGACCGGACTAACCAAAGCTGGTTGAGGGCTGTCAGAGTAAATTGTGACTGGTGTTGGACTTTCGATGTTCACCGTTGCTGGTGCTGTACTTTCTGGGAAATATATTATTGTCGGAGCGGGTCTCTCGGGAACATATATTTCTTTAGGAGTGAAATAAATCGTCACTATCGACACATCATTCTTCACTGGACGGGTCTGATCGAACTGAAGACAACCTTCATCTATCAGTTGCTGAATACCCCTTCTCAAACTGTCACATCCGTTCTCGGCAGCTTGACAATTTCTGCACTCTTCCCTATAGCCCGGGAAAATCTGTCCTTTCAAAAGTCGGTCTTTGACTACCGATAGCGAAGTCTTCACTTTAGTCACATCAGAAACCAAATTCAAAGTTTCCCCATTATCAACAGCATTAATCCTCTGCCCGCCGTGGGCTGGCATCGGATTTTGGATAACATTAGGCACCGGAGAAAAATTGATGGCCTGGGCATCTCTCAAATCTTGTACCTTTAGCTGGAGAGCCTTGCAATTATCTGTAGTATGGCCAGGTGCGTTGGAGTGAAAAGCACATCTGGTGTTGATATCATAACCTCTAGGCAAATTATTGGGATCGATTGGTGGGGCAAGAGTTCTCAACGTAACCAGATTCATGTCAATCATCCTGGGAAGTAACACAGAATAAGGCATTGGGATTGGCTCAATGACCCGGTCCGTTTGCCTTGGACATTGTTGATAGTGTCTCTGTTGACCCGGGTTACCTCCTTGTTGTTGATTGTTGTACCTGGGTTGTTGATGAGGATGATACTGCGGTTGCTGTTGCTGTTGAGGAGCAGGTGTTGGAATAGTGACTGCAACCACTTGATCTTGATAATAATTAGGGCGTCCTCTGCCTCTTCCTCTGCCGGCATACACAATGCTTGTCTCGCCTTCTCTTCTTCGCTGTCCGTTACCAGCAAACAGTTTCTCCAACAATCAAGTGGCTGCAGTCTCTCAAATCTTTCTCCAACAATCACTATCTCTGCAAAGCTGATTGACGGGCAAGCAGCCAATCTCTCAATATAATTGCCTTGAAGAGTGTTCATGAACATGTCCGCCATCTCCCTTTCAGATATAGGGGGTTGGACGGACGCAGCAATTTGTCTCCAACCTGAGCATATTCCCTAAAGGTCTCCTTGGCAGTCTGAGACATTCCTTGCAACAAGGTCCGATTTGGAGCCATGTCCAAGTTGTATTGGTATTGCTTGACAAAAGCCTCTGCCAAGTCTTTCCAGCTCTTGATGGTAGTATGAGACAAATGAGAATACCATTCACGAGAAGCTCCAGTTAGACTGTCTTCAAAATAGTACATCCACAGCTTTTCATCTTCCGTGTGAGCTCCCAACCTTCCCAGATAAGATTGGAGATGAGTGTGTGGGCAAGAAGCCCCGTTGTATTTCTCAAAAGTAGGGGGTTTGAACTTGTGAGGGATCCTTACTCCCTGAACCAGACCAAGATTTGTGACATCAAAACCTAAGGAATTTTGAGACTCCAAAGATTTGAGCTTCTCAGCAAGCTCATCCATACGGCGAGTGGTCTCGTAAGCTTCGTCGTGCACAGAGAATTGATCATACTGATAATCTTCAGTAACGGGGAGCCCGTTAATCCGAATTCCTTGATTCACATTGTACCTTCCGCCAATGCCATTTCCAACATTCCCCGTGTTGCCAACATTACTCGGGTTTCCATCAGCGTTTGGGTTACCCGCGTTACCAGTGTTCACAGGGTTATCAACGTTCCCCTCAGCATTTGGTATCTCTACCTCTGGATCGGGCCTCGGTTGCTCAACCAAAACCCTCAGCTTTTCCTGGCCTTCTGCCATACCAGTCATCAATGTCATGAATTGATCCATCCTTTCACGCATATCAGCCAGCTCTTTCTGTACTTGGTCCATCGTTAGTTGCGGACGATTTTCCTTTGTCGGGTACCTGTGGACTAGCTTTGGACCAATAATGCCTGAGATAGGGAACAAATATTAGACACTGCGGTGACACCTGCAAAACAAACAAGGGTTAGTATGCATGGTATGCGATGCGCTGCTTATTCAATTTCAAGGCACCCCCCTTAAAAGGGGAATACTCTGCAAATGAATAAGCATGAGATGTTGGATGCAAATATACAAATGATGTTATGCAATGCAAAGGCATGTCAATCAGGATTGTTGGATCCGCTTGAACATCTGTCAGGTTGCACTGCCTGGAGAGAAACCCACTGAGGAATATAATACAGGATCAGCACTTCGACATGAACTCGGAACCGGGAACCATAGAACATAGTCATCAACTCGGAACCCATACTTCAGAACCAACGGTCACCAACAAGAACCGAACAATAGTCACCAACAGAACAAGTCACCATCAGTACCTATAAATGATTCATTCCCGCCCCACTCACGGGTGTAATCTAGGCCAGGGTAAGGTCAAGAGGAACGCAGGATAAACAATCCTTTCAAGAATATCATCATATGCACACCAGGTGTATGCAACGATAATACCCCATCAGAATCTGAACTGCTCGTGATACCATGTTCCGCTAAGTGGTGCCATACCACCCGCTTCCCATGAATCACTCTATTCCTAGGTGTCCTAAAGTTCACTCATAGCCTGTGTATTGGGCCTTTTACCTCTTGTGGAACATCCCATCCCAACAAACAGAACTAGCAGATATAGCAATCATACGTACACAATGCAATAAAGCAAGTAAATGCTGAAAAATAAGTAACTGTACAAAAGCATGAACACCCAATAAACAAGCAACCTACAAAAGCTAGGAGGTGTCGCATCCGCGAAAAACAACCGGCGGGAAAAAACAAACAGACAGAGCCGCCACCGTGCGTTATTTATCCCAAAGAGGGAAAGGAAACGCTCGAAGTAAACCTGGAAAGGAAATGGTCTTACGACCGGAGATTGTAAGGATCGGGAGTCGGTTACGCAAGGGGAAGGTATTAGCACCCCCTCACGTCCGTCGTACTCGACGGGATCCACGCTCAAAAGAATAGAATAAGGTTGCTAGATAACTGCTCAAAGAATGCACACACGCTGGAATCAAACAGGCGAAAGAGGATGGAGGAAGAGGACTCGGCAGGATGTCGCATCCTGGGCCTACGTAGTTTGTCAGACACAAACATCAGAGTCAACGTAGTTCGGGGAAATGGGGAACGGGCTCGCTAGGATATCACATCCTATGCCTACGTATCTCATCTGGAATGAGAATCAGAGCTACCGTAGTTCGGCTAACGCACGCCGAAACAAAACACACACACAGACGCTGAGACGTCAAAAGAAACACACAAATGGAAACAGACTGCCAATCAATGGACTTATGTCCGACTCCAAACAACAAACACAAACAAGGAAACCGAATGCCAATCGCTGGACTTACATCAGACTCCAAGCACACAAACACCCGCAGGAAACCGAATGCCAATCGCTGGACTTACATTAGACTCCACACAAACAAAACACAGGAAACCGACTGCCAATCGCTGGACTTACGTCAGACTCCCAGCCCACAAGAGGTTAACCGGACGCTGAGTCGTCAAAAGCAACAAAAAAGTTGAACAAACAAGCTAACAGGGAGTCTGGTACTCGAGCCTGCTAGCTGTCAAGCAAACACACAAAAAAAAGGAGAAGGGTGCCCGGAGAGATCTCGCACGATCTCCTGCCTACGTACCTCATCTGGTATGAGGATCAGGGCAACGTAGTTCCCCTTAACAGGGGAGAAACTTCTATCCTAACTAGAGACTGGGAAATGACAAACTAAAAGGGAGACTGACTCGAGCCTAATAGTTATCATGCAATCCACAATGGTCCTAGGTTGAGGTATCTAACATAACCTAACTCGCACAGGCAGCAAGTTGAAACAGCAAATAAACAGCAAACAAGCATTCACAAGAGAGCAAGCACACACACTATATGCAAACAAACGGCTCATACAAGGCTGGGCTTTAGTCAAGGGGTCAAATCAACCTCGACAAACAAGCTAACTGGAAATGGGTGTTTTGAGCTCTTAACCCTAACATTGAGAGTTAGGGTGAAGCAGATGAAATGGGAAGTGAGGGTAAGACCTCACAGCTCTTATCCCTGGTCTGGGAGAGCTTGAAACAATGGAAGTGTGGGAGTCTAGAATGAAGGAACTCTTCTCCACATGACTGACACAACAAGATCTTGGGTTCTTATTCAAGATGCATCAACACATGGTGTGTGAGCAAAGTGAATGACACAACTGAATAGCAGGGGATGGATTGCACATCCCTTTTATCTGCCAATTGCCTCTTGAGAGGACTTTACCTGCTTGGCACAAAATTAAACAAACACAAGCATTGCCTCTTAAGGAGGGCTTCAGACAGGTGCCTGCCAAAGTAACATGACAGGTCTTCCAGACTACATGAAGATTAGGGAATATACCTAAGTGGTATGCCAACCACAAGCAATGCAAAGCAAAGTTCAAATGAACTTAAAGCAACTTAGGTACCTGTGGAAACAGCTAAACCAATCAGTACAACTTTCAGACAAACAGACAACAGTTAATAACCAACAGACAATCCCAATGTACAACACAAAAGCCACAAGGCAAACTAAAATGAGTTATCATCACCCTACAAAACAGAAAGTGTTAGCAATCAAAAGCAAATATCAACATCCAAATGATGAAGCATCATCAACCATGGAACTTGGATGCTTAAACCTGAAATTCAAAGCTCACATGTAAGCAACAAACCACTAGGTCAAAGCCTAGGGTCAAAGATGAAGAAAAAATTCAAAACAGGAGCTGAAATTCAACACATTGCAACTTCAAACACATATTAACATGTCCTAAAAGGCTCACATCAAAATCAATAATCAAAGGCATTTCATGATCAAAAGAAGTCAAAGGCAATTTCAAAGCTCATATGTGATCATCATGAATGAAAATTCCAAAACAAAACAGAAATGATTCAAATAATTCTGAAAATAATCATGAGCATTCAACACATCCAACATGATAATCATACAAAAAATCAGAAGCATCCAAGATCATTTGGTATGGAAATTAAATTGCACAAGTAAGAACAACCAAATGTGTGACACAAATTGTCACACCATGTTAACACAATCATAAAACAGAAATGGTACATGAGAAAAATACCAAACCAAGCCTAAAACATCCAGAAATGTGTCTAGAATCAGCATGTAAAATTTCAAGTCCATTGGATTAAAATCAAGCATTTCACAAAGGAAAGAGTAAGGCAAGGTCACAAATGAACCTATGGTCAAAGATTATAACACCAGCAAAAATCCAGCCATGCACAACTTTCAAACTTATGATCATAAAAAACTAGACATTCTAAGGATCATTATGCAAAAAATTGGGAGTGATTTGATGCATTTTTCAATTTGTTATGATTTTTACAAGTTGATGAAAAAATGTGAAAATAAAAATGGCATAGTGGCAAAAGTGAAAAATAAATTCCAAAAAACGCCTGAAGCAGGAATCGAAGTGAGGACCATGGATTAAACAGGCCTGGGCGCGTGTTCTTCATGCTAGAACCCTAGCGAACCAGAGATGAAGATCTTCATCTTCTTCATGAAGATGAAGATGAATACCATGAATGTTCATGCAAGCTTTTTCCAGAATTTCCAGATTTTTTCAGAATTTTACAAATTATATATCGTTGGAAAGCTCTTTCAATGTAGAATTCAAATATCATATTATCTAAGCCTAAATCTCCATGGATTTTCTGAATCGAAGCAAAGAAGTTTCTAGATCTAAACTTGAAATCATCATATCTCACTCAATTTTCATCCAAATTCCACAAAATTTATATCAGAATTCTCACCACAACAAGATCTACAAGATTATGTACATAAAACAGAGAATTAAGAGGATAAAAAATGTGACCTCTTGAAGAACATTTGCTTGTTTTACGCGATTCAAAGCTCCAGATGCTTCTAATCCACTCCAGAATACTTGATATGATTTTTGATGATGAATTGGAAGCTTGGAAACTTGTAGATCTAGCTTAAACTTGAATTTCCATTTTCAACTTCATGAGCTTCAACCACTTGATTCTTGCACGAATTCCACGAACAAACACTTGATTCACACTATAATCAACTCACTGATCATGAATCTCCAACAAAAAACAAGTGCTATGTTCAAGAAATTTGAATTTTGGTTTGAAGAAAGTTTTGGAGGGAGAGAGAATTTTGGATCTAGAAATGTGAATTGTGATTAACCCCTCCAAATTCTGTTATAATTATGTATATATACCATGTGCTAATCCTATTTTAATTAAAATTAAGCAAAGTTAATTAGGAATTAGCAAAATAAGGGTGCATGGCAAAAATTTAAAATTTGCATGGTGCATGTAGTAAATGGACGTGAATAGTGCCATGTGCTTGATCAAAGTCACTCAAAATCATTTTTTAAACACATTGGCAATGGCAAAAAGTTCCCATGATGCATCATTTTTAAATTTATGATTTTCCCTCCAAAATATTCATGAATAAGCAAGTGATCATATTCAAATTTCATGCAATGTGATGGATGTTTTGGAAACTACATGTCATGAGAAGCAAAGTGCAAAAAGAACCACCAAGTTTGGAGTTATGAATCAAAAGTTATGCCCTTTTGAAGTTCCATGCATCCTTGGCAATGATTTGATCATATCTCCTCAACCATTCATCATAAATTCATGATCTTGGACTTTTTGGAAATGGGAGAGAGAGATCTTCAACTTTCATGTTGGGAAAAAATTCATTTGAAGCTTCTTTGATGATGCAAGATCATGGTGAATTTGAACCAAAAACTTTCCATTTTGGGAAACTTTCAATTATAGGTCACTTTCCATTTTGGGAAACTTTTGATCTGACCTCAAATTCTTCAAGATATGCATTTGACATGATTAATAAGCCCCTTTTGAACATGAAACCCTAGCTTATACAAGCTCAATAAAATCATATGATGATCTCCTTCTCAAGAAAGACCTCATCTCCTTGAAAATCCCCGACTGGTAGCATGTAACTGATTAGGGTTGACCAGAGGTCAAAACCCTAATCCCAAAGAATCTGAGCATAAACAATGAATCCATGGAGGATGACATAGCCATAATGATGATGTATCCTTGCAACCAAGATAATGCTCAACCTCCTTGAAGGACCAAGAAGCCCTAATTGAAGCACAAACCCTCAGATGGCTAGTGATCAATTCAACAAGACCCTCAGGCATGAATCCCTTGACTTCTCTATCTTCTGATCAAGACTAAGGAGGATGACTTGTTTATTCTCACATGATATGCAATATGCAAATGCATAATGTCCTAAAAAATGAAATGCAATATGCTAAGCTAGTCCCAAGAGAGGAGGGTAAATTTTGAGGTGTTACAGCTGCCCCTATTCAATCCACTGTGAACCTGTTGATATGGATAGCCTCGGCTTTTAGATGATCAGGATGAAGAGTGATTGAATACCAAGAACAAACGAACAATTTGCACTCCGCTGGGAAATAATTAACAATGCCTGTCAGAATTGGCAAAGAAATGATCTTAAAAGAAAAATCCGTCTGGTACGGTGAGAATCGACTTGAATACTGAAAAGAAACGTTGACCTGGATACCAAAATAAATGGTAACACAGGAACCACATGGCCTGAACGCCGCTTGTCAGTCTGAATACTAAGCATCGAAATATGAGAGTATTAATGTCGGTCTGATCACCGAGAGATTGGCCTGAATGCCGCTTCGGTCTGAATACCACTTCGGTCTGGATACCGGAAACCTGGCCTGAATGCCGCAAGCTGCATCGATCTGAACTTCAGAAGCTTCTTCAATCTGAAAATCGGAAACTGGCCTGAGTGCCACAAGTGCGTCGACCTGAACGTCGGAAACTTCTTCGATCTGAAAATCGGACACTGGCCTGAATGCCACAAGTGCGTCGACCTGAACGTCGGGAACTTCTTCGATCTGAAAATCGGACACTGGCCTGAACGCCACAAGTACTTCGACCTGATCGTCGGAAACTTCTTCGATCTGAAAATCAGAAAATCTGGTCTGAACACCCTCCTCGGCCTGAACACCGGAAACCTGGCCTGAATGCCACAACGGTCTGAGTACCCAAAAACTGGCCTGAACGCCAGATCGGTCTGAATACCCGAAACTTGTCATGCCTGTCAGCATCGGCAGAAATAAGGGACGGTGATAAATGAGGCGGCACGTGAGCCAACGACTTATGCTGGGGATAACAAGCCACGAGCATGCTGTCCTCTATTCAACCCTAGCAAACGAACAATTTGCACTCAGCTGGGGATTTTTCTCTCTTTACTTTTCTTTTTGTTCTTTTCTTGAACCCCGAAACTTCTTTGATTATCATTTCCATCTCCGCACGACAGAACCCCTCCTCCAATATCGCACTACTGGGGAATACTGTGGATTCAAAATCACGATGATAAACTCCTAAGAGTAACATCTTCACCATCTGGCGATCCCAATCCTTAAGCGGTAACCATGGCTCGAGACTAGCTTATGCTTGCAATGCTGATGCATGATGATTTTTTAGCGTAATGCTCCATAATCATGGAAATGCTACCCAATTAGCTATGCAATATGCTATGCTTATCTAAATGATGAATGCATAAAAAGTATCCCCCTCAAGGGACTCTTCTGGGGAGCTCAAGGCACTCTGCTGAGGAACCCTCTAACACTCCAACCTCCACCCTGCTGGGGAATAGTACTGCTGCTGGGAAATAGACCACCCTCACTAGGGATAACCTCCTCTGCACCCGACCCGCCTGGGGATTTCGCTGGGGAAGAAACCACCACCGCACTCTGCGGGGAAAACAACAGTCTCTGATTTGCTAGGGGAAAAGCCAGCAACGGACACCTCCGCTGGGGAAATAGCAACCTTCAAGCCTGGTTGCTGAGGAAACATCGATCTAAAACCTGCTGGGGAGATAACCATCCCGACCCTGCTAGGGAAGACACAGACCTTGAATCTGCCGGGGAAGACACAGACCTTGAACCTGCCGGGGAGGTAACAATCCCAACTCTGCTTGGGGAAACAAGGAAATTCTGGCACAGAACACCCGTCGACTCGTCGAACCCTGGTATTCAACATCCAAATCCAGTGTCAGCTTTCCACTTTTGAGAGCTCCCAGACTCGTCTGAACTTTTCTGATTCATCACCTTGTATTCCCGACTTTTCCGTACTCCACGGAGATCGAACTCCCTGGATTCATACAGACTTTCCAATCCTCAGACTTTGAAGAGTCTTCTTGATTAATTCTCAAGGATCGTCGCACGTCTTTCGTCGTCTTTTCACCATTCTTCAATCCCTGGTCCCTGAGTGGACTCCACAGGGATCTTTTTGTCAAAAAGGCTTCACATCACAACCTGCAAGTGAGTGAAAATATCTAACAACACCTGCAAAAGAGATCGTTAGATAAAAACGTGCCCCAGGCGTGCCAAAATTTCAACACTTGGGTCACTCCACCTTCCAAATAAGATTTCAAGTTTTCAATCTTATAAACATGCATTGGAAGGGACCTCCATGTATCAAAATACAAAGATTCTTTATCACAATAAACGAATGTTTTTGCAATCAAAGCGGAAATGAAAACAAAAACAAAATTATTTGACTGAATATGTATTTTATTGATTGAAAAGGTGTGGCTCAAACTGAGCAATACAAAGGAAGCAATTCCTGAAAAGAGGTAATTGCGCACAAAAGGAAAATCTATCCTAATGGCAATGTGACACCGTGATCTCATCGAGTTCCAACTCGGTTACACCCCATATGTCCTCAGACTTTCCGTGCTTTTTGCCTTCTGAACAAGACGGTTCCGACTGATCCCTGCCGGGGATTATCCATGTGTCTTAACCCAAGCACAAACAATCATGCTAGACGCAGTTGTTCGTTTCAATCCTTCTTTTGCTTGGACCGCCCTTTCGGGTTTTCAGTCCACCGAGATACCCTTTTTTGCCCAAGCCGCCCTTTCAGGTTTTCGACTTGCCGGGTGTACAGTTTTTCCATTTTTATCCCTAATTTTTGCCCGAACCTTTTCTTTTTTCTGGTTCGTCGGGATGCCCATTTTTGCCTGGACTCTTTTATTCTTTTTGTCCAGCGGGTCTCTTTTACGAAGTATTTTTTAACTGTGTCCGCATTCACAGGGGATGGAAAATCCTCTCCATCCATGGTCGTCAACAACAAGGCTCCGCCAGAGAAAACCTTCTTGACCACGGATGGACATTCATAACCGCATATCCACTTGACCCACGATCGCCTTGAGGAGGAAGGATCCTTTTCAAATACCAGCTCTCCCACGTGGTACGCACGAGGTCGCACTTTTCGGTCAACAACACGCTTCGTTCACTGGGTACAACTGCCCCATGACAAGTAACTGCCAGTCTCTTTTCCTCAATCAGGCTCAACGCGTCATACTGAGTCCTTATCCACTCAGCCTTCTCCAATTTTACGCCCACCAAGACTCTCCATGATGAAATCTGGACCTCAAATAGTAGCACCGATTCCTTCTCATACACCTGCGAGGAAGGCGTTGCCCCAGTAGATGCACGCACCGAGGTTCGATACCCAGGATACAAGCTTCGTACTCAGCCACCATTGTTGGTGCAATCAAATACTAACCGGGCAACGAAGGGAACGTGGGATCCCTTTGGCGTAACCAAAGCAGCGCTAACTCATCCACATTAACCCCATCAGACATCAGAATCCGTTTGGATTCAGGGTCAGGCCCCTCCTCCGGGATCGGTTCCTCACAATCTTTCGATTTGAGCACCTCGAGATGTCCTCATCAGGGAACTCAAACGTCCTTGGTTGATAATCCTCAATGGGTTGCGAGGCGAGGTAATCAGACAATACACTCCCCTTTATTGCTTTCTGAGAGGTATACTGGATATCATATTCAATCAAAATCACTTGCCCTCTCGCAACCCATCCGGTCAATGCTGGCTTTTCAAACATGTACTTGATCAGATCCGTCTTGGAAATCCACAAAGTGGTATGAACCAGCATATACTGTCTCAGTCGGCGAGCAGCCTATGCCAAAGTACAACAAGCTTTCTCGAGCAGTGAATGTATTGCTTCACAGTCGGTAAACTTTTTGCTAAGGTAAATTGCGTGCTCTTTTCGACCAGACTCGTCATGCTGACCCAGTACACCTCATAGACCCCTCGAGGGCTGTCAAGTACAGGATTAATGGTTGTTCCTTCACTAGAGGCATCAGAATCAGAGGTTCCTGCGAATGTTCTTTTATTTTTTCCAAATGCCATTTGGCAATCATTATTTCACCTGACCATTTGATCTTTTCTTTTCTCTTTTTTTTTCCACAGCTTGAATGGGTTCACACGTGGTTGTTAGATGAGATGTGAACCGTGAGATGCAGTTCAATCTATATAGGAAACCACGAACCTCTTTTCTGTTCTCGGTTCAGGCACTTTTTGTATTATTTTTACTTTTTCCTTTCCTCTTTTTTTTAGCAGGATCAACCTCTGTTCCTCTTTCATTCACAATAAGCCTCAGCAACTTACCGGACCGCACTCTGAAAGTGCACTTATCTGAATTCAACCTCCGTTTGAATTATCTCAACTGGTCAAACAACTTAGCAAGATCTGCCAGATACCCCTCTTCAGTTTGGGACTTTGTTATCATGTCATCAACATAGCATTCGATTCTACGATGAATCATATCATGAAACAAAGTCACCATGGCCCTCTGGTAGGTAGCACCGGCATTCTTGAGACTGAATGGCATCACCTATAGCAACAAGAAGGTGCCTCACGGTGTGATGAACACTGTTTTCTCCATGTTATCTGGCGACATTTCAACTTGATTATAGCCAGAAAAACCATCAATGAAGGAAAACACCGAAATGAACTGTATTATCTACCAACACATCGATGTGAGGTAACGGGAAATCATCCTTCGGGCTAGCTCTGTTCAAATCTCGGTAGTCCACACACATTCTCACCTTCCCATCCTTCTTCGGGACCGGGACAATATTTGCGACCCAAGGCGGATAATTAGTGACAGCGAGGAACCCAGCATCCAACTGCTTCTGAACCTCCTCTTTAATTTTCATGGCCATCTCAGGTCGAGTTCTGCGCAACTTCTGCTTCACTGGAGGACAATCTGCTCTCAACGGTAGCTTGTGCACAACAATATCGGTATCCAACCCTGGCATATCTTGATAAGATCAGGCAAAGATGTCGACATATTCTTTCAATAATGCTACTATTCTGCTCTTGACACTCGCCCCCAAAGCAGCCCCAATTTTCACTTCTTTTCTGTCCTCCTCGGTACCCAGATTCACAACCTCGACTTGCTCCTCGTGCGGCTGAATCACCTTCTCCTCTTGTTTCAACAACCTGACTAATTCCTCTGGCAGTTCACAATCTTCTTCGCCTTCTTCTTCGGCATGATAGATCGGATTGTCGAAGTCATATGAGGGTGTAACAGGATTGTTATCAAGGAGATCCGGAGAATGATCGCATCTGCATGAATGTTGATTCATGCATTTCTTTAGAACCGGAGCGAGACAAATTGAAAAAGAAAATAAAAACATTGCCATTTTTATTTTTGTTTTTATTATACTGCAAAAATAAATGAAAAACATGGAACACCGCTTTTAATGAAAAACATCCATTTATTACTGATGCAAATTTTGCAAAATGAAACATGAGGTGGCCCTTACAATGAACCATTACGTTTCGGGCAAAACGTATGGCTTCCATGCAAATAAAATTGAAAAACAGAAAATATTACTCTTCAAGTAGAGTGACAGTGATGATCTTTTCAGCCTTCCAATTCTGGGTTTCCATCCCTGGTACGCACGGCTTTATCCATTGATCTATCTCGCAATCACTGTCAACTTCTTCACTCACCATACAGATGTGATATGGATCCAGCATTCCAGCACTGGTGAACGTGACTGACGGACGACGTCCTCTGCCTTGTCCAGACAAGCCTCGGCCCGGCTGATAACCAACCCCAAATCTGTCTTTCTTGGCGGCGATGTCCATCATCTTCCCCCATCCTGGAGCTTCTTCACTCTTCACCACCTCAGCGGCCTGCTTGTATGAAGAAATGGATGGCTTCTCCTCTTCTTTGGAAAAAAGAGCATTTTCCACCTTGACGGTTTCGAATGCTTGACTTGGCGTTTCAACAATTTCACTGTCCATTTCCACGTATTTGAACGATGATAGGTGGCTGACGAAGATGTCTTCCTCTCCACAGACTGTGACGACCTGCCCGTCCCAGATGTACTTCAGCTTCTGGTGCAAAGTCGAAGTCACTGCCCCAGCAACATGGATCCATGGTCGACTCAACAGGCAATTGTATGCCGGCTGGATATCCATGACATAGAATACCGACTTGAACACCTCAGGCCCGATCTTCACAGGGAGCTCCACTTCCCCGAACACAGCTCGCTTAGAACCATCAAAGGCTCTCACTACCAGGTCAGTGGGCCTCAAGATCAACCCTTCACAATCCAGCTTTGCTAGGGCTTTCTTTGGCAACACATTTAAAGAGGAGCCGGTATCAACCAACACGTGCGAGAGCACGGCTCCTTTACACTCCATGGCAATGTGTAACACCCTATTATGATTCCGCCCATCCACCGTCAAATCAAGATCAGTGAAACCTAGCCCATGGCTGGCATTGACATTTGACACCACTGTCTCCGACTGATTGATCGTGATCTCTTGAGGAACATAAGCTCTCTTCAATATTTTCAGCAAAGCCTCTCTATGCCCCTCTGAGCTCAGCAACAATGACAGGATTGAAATCTTGAATGGCGTCTGCTGCAGGTGATCAACAAGCTTGTACTCAGACTTCTTGATGATCCTCAGAAATTCTTCAGCTTCATCATCAAGTTCTCTCTCCGACCCACCAGGCGCCGGTGTCACCACGGGATTACCCTCGCTCACCACCTGTTTCCCTCTTGCCCTGACTAAAGCCTCGGCCTTTTCTTTCTTTTCTCTCTCTCCATCCCCACTCCTCAAAGGATCAGGTGCAAACAACCTTCCACTACGAGTGAAACCACTGGGTCCGACATTATCCACCTTTAAAACGGTGGTTTCACCTGCAGTCTGATCCTCCAACCTCTCCCCAATACAGTAAACTTCTCCACCATAATGCCACGGCACGGCTGCATCTTTGTCATAAGGAATTGGCCCAGGTACCGTGATAGTAACTGGAGCCGCATCTGCCAGCATTGACAAATCGACCGGATCGAAATAGATGGTTATGGTGGAGACATCTTCCTTCACCAAATCAACCTTCTCAAATCGGAGGCTTCCCTCATCCATCAGTCTCTGGACAACCTCCCTCAATGATACACACCCATCAGGAACAACAGTGCACGCAGCACAACAGTTATCACAGCCCGGAAAGACCCCATTCTTCAACAGTTATCTTTTGATCTCAGCCAACGGAGTCTTCAACTGCTTCACACTCATCAGCCCGATTCTACCCTCTTCAGAAATTGCATTCACCCCCATTTGACCATGCGCCGGCATGGGATTAGCATTAACATTTGGAGATGGTGCAAAGTTGATAGCTTTGGAATCCACCAAGTCCTGGACCACATGCTTAAAAGCTTTACAATTTTCTACATTGTGTCCAGGGGCACCTGAGTGGAATTCGCACTTGGCGTTCTCATCATAGCTGGGAGGCCTTTGGTTGGGTCTCACCGGAGCCAAAGTTCTCAGCTGAACCAACCCCAAGTCCTTCAACTTCTTCAGTAAGAATGAATAGGTCACAGGTGGCCTATCAAATTGACGATCAGTAATTCGTCCTCTTACTTGATACCCGACCCTCTGCGGTCTCTGTTGAAATGGTTGTCGTTGTTGTTGCGGTTGTTGCTGTTGCTGATTATCAGCAGGAATGGTTACCGCAGCAGTGTGCTGGTAGTAACGATCCCTACTCTGCCCCCTCTGAGCATACACGACGCTGATGTCACCCTCCTTCTTCCTCTGACCATTCCCAAAGGGCTTCTTCGATCCAGATGACGAAGCACTACCCTGTATCTTCCCCAGCTTCAACCAACTTTCAATTCTTTCCCCGGCCACCACAATATCAGCAAAATTGGTAACAGGGCATCCCACCATTCTTTCCGCAAATGTCCCCTGAAGGGTACCCATAAACAGATCTGACATTTCTCGGTCTACCAACGGAGGTTGGACTCTGGCAGCCAGCTCCCTCCACCTCTGTGCATATTCTTTAAACCCCTCGTTAGGCTTCTGAGACATACCCTGCAATTGGGTACGGCTAGGAGCCATATCAGCATTAAATTGGTATTGTTTAAAGAAAGCGTCCCCAAGATCCTGCCAGCTCTTGATGTCAGAAGATTTCAATTTGGTGTACCACTCCAAAGACCCCCCAGACAGACTGTCCTGGAAGAAGTACATCCACAGCTTCTGGTCCATTGTATAAGCAGAAATCTTTCGGACGAAGGCCTGGAGATGAGTTTCCGGGCAAGAACTCCCATTGTATTTGTCAAACGCGGGCGCCTTAAACTTTTGTGGGATCACAATCCCCTCAACCAGCCCCATGTTCGACATGTTAACAACCCCCGGAGTAACATAACTCTCAAGAGCCCTGATTTTCTCCGCCAGCACCTGAATCTCTTTGTTTGGTGGTTGGACACCGTACTGCCCAAACTGTTCATTAAGCACGGAGAACTGATCTTCTTCTCTATCTTCCTCTGCCCCGAAGAAAGGAGGAAACAGGCTATCCTTCAAATTATTGCCCATCGGACCCGGTCAACCGCCTGCGGCAACACCAAAACCACCGGCATTATTAGTCACTACACCAGCAGTTGTCCTTTTTCCGAGATCTCCTCCATCCCTGGAACCACCAAGGTCGTGGTTGGACACACCCTCTAAATTGATACCACTGTTGGCAGCTGAAGCCTGCTCGAGCTTCTCCACTTTATCAGCAAGTGCTTTTTGCCCCACGACAAACCCTTGCATAACATTGATCAGTTCGTTCATTTTCTCCTTCAGCTCAAGAATATCTGCGTTGGGTAGATCCATCAGCCTGGGTGTGTTGCGTCTGGTAAAGTATTTGTGTGGACGTGTTACGTGCAAGGGAATGATTCTACGCGCACGAGCAATGATTCCTGAAACAATCAAGCACGTTAGAAACTGACACCTGCAAAATAGAAGACAAGTTATTATGATTCATGCATGAATGCAATGTCTATCCATATGAGGAACACTCTGTCTTTCGATCCTGGTTTCATCAAGACAGATAATAATTTGACAGCAACATTCTGACATTCATCATTTGATTTTGCCATACAGAGCAGAGATATATGATTTAGCAAAGATATCACCCAACCATGTGTGTGTGATGTGAGTGAAGCAATGGCAAAGCAAATAAAGCTTGAAGATCAATCACTGAATGAAAATAACCACTGTATACCAAAAGTGCACAATATGTGCGAGAGTCATACACCAAGTCTGATACAAATCAAATTATAATTCTCCAGAAACAGAAAGAAAATACAAGCAAGTGAATTCCGTCAACAGGCCTGACGGTAATCCAACACGATAACAAAAGTCTACACCAAAGGAGGTCCCCCAGAGGGCTCCGCATCATCTACCGTCTTGGTAAACTTTACAGCAAACCTGAGTTCAGTGTTCTCCTGCTGCAGTCTTCCTATCTCCTTCTGGTGAATCTTCATCTGTCGGAAATAATGATCCCTCTCAGCAAGATAATGATCTCTTTCAGCAATATAATGATCTCTCTCAGCAATGATCTTCACGTTCTCTGCTTCCTTAATCTTCAGCTTTGCTTCCCACTCAGTGATAAGGATTCTGACTCTGTCTTCCCTCTGATCCCTCACAAGGATTTGTCTCCTCTTCTCATCTTCGATGACCTTCGAAGCTCTAGCCAACCTCTCCTTGGTGATGTCGTGCTCCCTCGTGGATGACTCTAAAGCTTGGCTAACCTTGCCATAATAAGCGGTGTCTATCTCAAATCGCTTCACCACAAGAGCATGCCTCTTATCCTGGTCTTCTATTCTCCCTTTGATTTCCTGATTAGCCATCTGAATTCTAGCAACACTCATCTCCAACTCAGTCTTCTCTGCTTGCAGCTGATCTCTGGCTTTCTTCATCTCAAGGAACTCTTCCATGCTGACAGAAGAACGTGGCCCTTCAATCAAAGGACACCAAGGATCACCTCCAGGAAATGGTAGATGTGTGAGCTCAATCCTCTTCCTAAGCCAATCATCAAACGGAGGAAAAGACCTGCTGTTAACCTTGCCAAAAGGAACCTTGCCCTTTCTCTGAATGTCACGCCACTCATCAGACACTTGCCTCAACTTTGGCTGATTACCCTCAATTGGGAAGTAGAAAGACTCCTGAATCTCTCGCCCGAGTGGATGACCCTCAACAGCAAACCCCATCTGTCTCCTAAGAAGTACCGGGTTGTAATTAATGCAACCTTGAACTCCTATAAGAGGCACATTGGGAAGACTCCCACAACTGTAAATGAAATCTCGTCCAGCCATACCATTGTGAGTCCAAGCTATGTCCTTGGCCCGCAAACCCATCAACCTGAATGACCACTTGACAGTAGGATCAAGAAAGACAAAGGCACCCCTGGAAGGCAAATACCCCATGAACCATTTGTACAACAGCTGAGCACAACATCGGATCAATCCCCCACGCCGCTTCTCGTTCTGATTATGGACCGAGTAATAAACATCCCCAACCAGAGTAGGAATAGGATTCCTCTGCATAAACAATCGGACGATCATTAATGTCCACAAAGTTCTTCTGATTAGGGAACATGATGATCCCATAGATGCTGACAGCAAGTAAAGCGCAAACGGCCCTCCAATCACCCAAAACAACATGCTCCTTGGCTTTAGCCTCCAAGAAACTCAGATGAAAACCAGGCAACTTTCCCTTCTCCTTCAAACCCCCCTTAATCATCTCTGGGCTCAAATAAAGAGCCCGAGAAATCTCAGCAACATCAGGCTCCCCCTTAGTGGCATAGAAAGGAATCTGATCTCTGATCTGAATACCCAGGATGCTGGCATAGTCCTCCATCAAGGGTCCCAACAAGTAATCCGAGAACACGAAGCATCTCAAGCCCGGGTCATAGAACTGGAGAAAAGTATGGATGGCACTCCTGTCACTGTCTGTGAGCCTGAAAACCAACTTCAGGATACCACCATAAGTCTCACGGAACATCCCCACATGGTCAGGTGTAATCAATGCTATCATATCTCTCAGCACATCAATCTCTGGATCAAAGAAACTGTAGACGACGTCGTCTTTCAAGCCGGTCCTCATGTCTGGAACAAAGAAGTCTCTCAACCAGGATCTCGATCAAGAATGTCCCCTGCATATGGATAAACATGTGTTAGATGCATATAAATGCAAAATGTGAATGATGCTAATGTATGAATGCAATGCACTGTGCCATCCTCCAAGTCATCTGAACATCCACTGCATTGGTTTACGGCCTCTGAATTAATCACAACCATCTGAGGGACTGGGTAACCATAAATCCGGCTCAGGGTTCCGAAATAAACGGAACCGAAGGATATATCATCATCATCACCAGAAAGTCTTCTGAACAGATAACCATAAGACCCTCTGAACCAGCCCAGGGAATCCTGAAATAAACGAATCCCCACTGATAAATACTACGGATAGAACTCCGGCGTCTCGGAAATAAATCCATAAATACGGCTTATAAATAAGACTCTGATCAATAACTGAACCATTAGTCACCATCAGGACATGCATCTGTAAGAATCAACCCTCCCCTCACAGGTGAATTCTAATCAGGTCATCCTAAGGCGGATAATGGTCTCGACAATCGGGCAAAGATACTCAACGGGTTTGCCCTTTCGGGTGTGTCGTTGCAGCTCTCATAAGATCGTCTAAACCAATGATCTGGGAAAGAACGGTCACCGAAGTCACCAGCTCAGATGAGGTATCTCAACCAAAGTGGATACTCCACAAAGGAAGAGCTCCCTCAAAAGAACCTCGTCCGGCTTGTGGTATGTCACGTCGCCCAAAACATGTTGACCTAACATGAGAGGCAACATGAGACCACGCTAATCCTAGGTGTATACTCGGGCCTGGGTTTTAGCCCCACTCAGAACACCCACCCCAAATCAGAGGAACCACCTGTCCAGACAGCACAATGATAATATGATACATGCAAACATATATGCAAATATATACACAGTATAATAATCATAAATGCAATAAATAGAGCAGCAAAAGCAACCTAAACTATCCTAGAGAGCGCTAGGAGTGACTCGCTTAGGGAAGATGGACCAGCAAGAGGTCAACTTCTATGTCTCCAGCAGAGTCTCCAGCTGTCGCATCCGCGAAAAACAACCGGCGGGAAAAAGCAAACAGACAGAGCCGCCACCGTGCGTTATTTATCCCAAAGAGGGAAAGGAAACGCTCGAAGTAAACCTGGAAAGGAAATGGTCTTACGACCGGAGATTGCAAGGATCGGGAGTCGGTTACGCAAGGGGAAGGTATTAGCACCCCCTCACGTCCGTCGTACTCGACGGGATCCACGCTCAAAAGAATAGAATAAGGTTGCTAGATAAACTGCTCAAAGAATGCACACACACTGGAATCAAACAGGCGAAAGAGGATGGAGGAAGAGGACTCGGTAGGATGTCGCATCCTGGGCCTACGTAGTTTGTCAGACACAAACATCAGAGTCAACGTAGTTCGGGGAAATGGGGAACGGGCTCGCTAGGATATCGCATCCTATGCCTACGTATCTCATCTGAATGAGAATCAGAGCTACCGTAGTTCGGCTAACGCGCGCCGAAACAAAACACACACACAGACGCTGACGTCAAAAGAAACACACAAATGTAAACAGACTGCCAATCAATGGACTTATGTCCGACTCCAAACAACAAACACAAACAAGGAAACCGAATGCCAATCGCTGGACTTACATCAGACTCCAAGCACACAAACACCCGCAGGAAACCGAATGCCAATCGCTGGACTTACATTAGACTCCACACAAACAAAACACAGGAAACTGACTGCCAATCGCTGGACTTACGTCAGACTCCCAGCCCACAAGAGGTTAACCGGACGCTGAGTCGTCAAAAGCAACAAAAAAGTTGAACAAACAAGCTAACAGGGAGTCTGGTACTCGAGCCTGCTAGCTGTCAAGCAAACACACACAAAAAAGGAGAAGGGTGCCCGGAGAGATCTCGCACGATCTCCTGCCTACGTACCTCATCTGGTATGAGGATCAGGGCAACGTAGTTCCCCTTAACAGGGGAGAAACTTCTATCCTAACTAGAGACTGGGAAATGACAAACTAAAAGGGAGACTGACTCGAGCCTAATAGTTATCATGCAATCCACAATGGTCCTAGGTTGAGGTATCTAACATAACCTAAATCGCACAGGCAGCAAGTTGAAACAGCAAATAAACAGCAAACAAGCATTCACAAGAGAGCAAGCACACACACTATATGCAAACAAACGGCTCATACAAGGCTGGGCTTTAGTCAGGGGTCAAATCAACCTCGACAAACAAGCTAACTGGAAATGGGTGTTTTGAGCTCTTAACCCTAACATTGAGAGTTAGGGTGAAGCAGATGAAATGGGAAGTGAGGGTAAGACCTCACAGCTCTTATCCCTGGTCTGGGAGAGCTTGAAACAATGGAAGTGTGGGAGTCTAGAATGAAGGAACTCTTCTCCACATGACTGACACAACAAGATCTTGGGTTCTTATTCAAGATGCATCAACACATGGTGTGTGAGCAAAGTGAATGACACAACTGAATAGCAGGGGATGGATTGCACATCCCTTTTATCTGCCAATTGCCTCTTGAGAGGACTTTACCTGCTTGGCACAAAATTAAACAAACACAAGCATTGCCTCTTAAGGAGGGCTTCAGACAGGTGCCTGCCAAAGTAACATGACAGGTCTTCCAGACTACATGAAGATTAGGGAATATACCTAAGTGGTATGCCAACCACAAGCAATGCAAAGCAAAGTTCAAATGAACTTAAAGCAACTTAGGTACCTGTGGAAACAGCTAAACCAATCAGTACAACTTTCAGACAAACAGACAACAGTTAATAACCAACAGACAATCCCAATGTACAACACAAAAGCCACAAGGCAAACTCAAATGAGTTATCATCACCCTACAAAACAGCAAGTGTTAGCAATCAAAAGCAAATATCAACATCCAAATGATGAAGCATCATCAACCATGGAACTTGGATGCTTAAACCTGAAATTCAAAGCTCACATGTAAGCAACAAACCACTAGGTCAAAACCTAGGGTCAAAGATGAAGAAAAAATTCAAAACAGGAGCTGAAATTCAACACATTGCAACTTCAAACACATATTAACATGTCCTAAAAGGCTCACATCAAAATCAATAATCAAAGGCATTTCATGATCAAAAGAAGTCAAAGGCAATTTCAAAGCTCATATGTGATCATCATGAATGAAAATTCCAAAACAAAACAGAAATGATTCAAATAATTCTGGAAAAAATCATGAGTATTCAACACATCCAACATGATAATCATACAAAAAATCAGAAGCATCCAAGATCATTTGGCATGGAAATTAAATTGCACAAGTAAGAACAACCAAATGTGTGACACAAATTGTCACACCATGTTAACACAAGCATAAAACAGAAATGGTACATTAGAAAAATAACAAACCAAGCCTAAAACATCCAGCAATGTGTCTAGAATCAGCATGTAAAATTTCAAGTCCATTGGATTAAAATCAAGCATTTCACAAAGGAAAGAGTAAGGCAAGGTCACAAATGCACCTATGGTCAAAGATTTTAACACCATAAAAAATCCAGCCATGCACAACTTTCAAACTTATGATCATAAAAAACTAGGCATTCTAAGGATCATTATGCAAAAAATTGGGAGTGATTTGATGCATTTTTCAATTTGTTATGATTTTTACAAGTTGATGAAAAAATGTGAAAATAAAAATGGCATAGCATGGCAAAAGTGAAAAATAAATTCCAAAAAACGCCTGAAGCAGGAATCGAAGTGAGGACCATGGATTAAACAGGCCTGGGCGCGTGTTCTTCATGCTAGAACCTTAGAGAACCAGAGATGAAGATCTTCATCTTCTTCATGAAGATGAAGATGAACACCATGAATGTTCATGCAAGCTTTTTCCAGAATTTCCAGATTTTCTCAGAATTTTAAAAATTATATATCGTTGGAAAGCTCTTTCAATGTAGAATTCAAATATCATATTATCTAAGCCTAAATCTCCATGGATTTTATGAATCGAAGCAAAGAAGTTTCTAGATCTAAACTTGAAATCATCATATCTCACTCAATTTTCATCCAAATTCCACAAAATTCATATCAGAATTCTCACCACAACAAGATCTACAAGATTATGTACATAAAACAGAGAATTAAGAGGATAAAAAATGTGACCTCTTGAAGAACAGTTGCTTGTTTTGCGCGATTCAAAGCTCCAGATGCTTCTAATCCACTCCAGAATACTTGATATGATGTTTGATGATGAATTGGAAGCTTGGAAACTTGTAGATCTAGCTTAAACTTGAATTTCCATTTTCAACTTCATGAGCTTCAATCACTTGATTCTTGCACGAATTCCACGAACCAACACTTGATTCACACTATAATCAACTCACTGATCATGAATCTCCAACAAAAAACAAGTGCTATGTTCAAGAAATTTGAGATTTGGTTTGAAGAAAGTTTTGGAGGGAGAGAGAATTTTGGATCTAGAAATGTGAATTGTGATTAACCCCTCCAAATTCTGTTATAATTATGTATATATACCATGTGCTAATCCTATTTTAATTAAAATTAAGCAAAGTTAATTAGGAATTAGCAAAATAAGGGTGCATGGCAAAAATTTAAAATTTGCATGGTGCATGTAGTAAATGGACGTGAATAGTGCCATGTGCTTGATCAAAGTCACTCAAAATCATTTTTTAAACACATTGGCAATGGCAAAAAGTTCCCATGATGCACCATTTTTAAATTTATGATTTTCCCTCCAAAATCTTCATGAATAAGCAAGTGATCATATATTCAAATTTCATGCAATGTGATGGATGTTTTGGAAACTACATGTCATGAGAAGCAAAGTGCAAAAAGAACCACCAAGTTTGGAGTTATGAATCAAAAGTTATGCCCTTTTGAAGTTCCATGCATCCTTGGCAATGATTTGATCACATCTCCTCAACCATTCATCATAAATTCATGATCTTGGACTTTTTGGAAATGGGAGAGAGAGAGATCTTCAACTTTCATGTTGGGAAAAAATTCATTTGAAGCTTCTTTGATGATGCAAGATCATGGTGAATTTGAACAAGAAACTTTCTATTTTGGGAAACTTTCAATTATAGGTCACTTTCCATTTTGGGAAACTTTTGATCTGACCTCAAATTCTTCAAGATATGCATTTGACATGATTAATAAGCCCCTTTTGAACATGAATGAGATATCGAAACCCATTTCTCCCCCTCCTAGCCCTCAGTTGACTTGCAGTTGACTTTTTATGGTTGACAGATGACTTGAACATGCTCAGATGACTTTGAACCTCAACCACTTGATGAAATGGCTCCAAAATGAAACCCTAGCTTATACAAGCTCAATAAAATCATATGATGATCTCCTTCTCAAGAAAGACCTCATCTCCTTGAAAATCCCTGACTGGTAGCATGCAACTGATTAGGGTTGACCAGAGGTCAAAACCCTAATCCCAAAGAATCTGAGCATAAACAATGAATCCATGGAGGATGACATAGCCATAATGATGATGTATCCTTGCAACCAAGATAATTATCAACCTCCTTGAAGGACCAAGAAGCCCTAATTGAAGCACAAACCCTCAGATGGCTAGTGATCAATTCAACAAGACCCTCAGGCATGAATCTCTTAACTTCTCTATCTTCTGATCAAGACTAAGGAGGGTGACTTGTTTATTCTCACATGATATGCAATATGCAAATGCCTAATGTCCTAAAAAATGAAATGCAATATGCTAAGCTAGTCCCAAGAGAGGAGGGCAAATTTTGAGGTGTTACAGGAGGGACTCGCTTACGGAAACCAGGTCAACTCCCCAGCAGAGTCGCCAGTTGTCGCAACCTGAAAAAAGGAAATGCGAAAAAAACAACCGGCGAAGAGGAAATGACAGAAGAGTCGCCACCGTGCGGTATTTATCCCAAAGGAGGGAAAGGAAACGCTCGAAGTAAACCTGGAAAAAGGAAAAGGAAAAGACAAGGTCTCGCAACCAAATCTTGGGTTCGGGAGTCGGTTATGCGAAGGGAAGGTATTAGCACCCCTACGCATCCGTAGTACTCTACGGGATCCACTTTTGTTGTTCTTGTCTAAAGGGTGTGGGTTTATCTAATGTGTTATTTACTAAAAGGGGGGTCAAAAGAAAATGACTCGCACGGATGTCGCATCCACTACATACGTATCTCATATGAATATGAGAATCAGAGTCTTCGTAGCTCGGCTACCTATGGGTTAAGGGGAAGTGTGCTCGCTAAGACATCGCGTCTTATGCCTACGTATCTCATCTGGAATGAGAATCAGAGCAAGCCGTAGTTCGGCTAACTACGGGTTAAGGGTTGGGTTTTTTGGGTGAACGACGTTACTATGCAATCTACCGGATGCTCGACCTTTGGAGACTTACTCGCCTGTAGTAGGAGTAAACATGTTCTTAGGAGAAGAAAAATCAATGAGTTGTTGGTGTTTAGGGATGCTCATGCAAAAAGGGTAATGAGGATAAGACCTCATAGCTCTTAACCCTGGACAGGGTGAGCTCATGACAAAAAGTGGGGGTTCAGAAAGGTGGAACCCTCTCCACTGACCGACCGGGTAAGAGATTTGGGGTTTTTGTTCTGAAGCATCGACGCGTAGTGTGATCTTAAAGAACGACGCACTGAATAACGGGGGATTGACTATTGATCCCTTTTATCCGTCAATTGCCTCTTCATGGAGGTCTTTAGACAAAAAGTAGTATAATGTGGGAAAGATAAAGGGGGTTAAGAGATCTACCACACGGATAAAGATCCGAAGCAACAACAAATAAAGGAATAAGAAACCCAGAGATCTCTCAAGCTAGCATCATCAAAGAAAGTGAGTCAGTACAGGTAATCGGAATAAACCTCCAGGTGGTATCCCACAAATAAAGTGGAACACCAGGCAAGCCATCTCTGCAAGAGTCATGTGAGCCCTCACAAAAAAACTCAACAAACAGGTTAGAGTGACAAGACGGGGCGCAATCAAGAGTTGCCCCCAAATCAAAATGTAACCACATGAATCATGCCATTAAAATTCATAAAAAGAGCTCACAAAAAGCAACCAAGTGTAGAAGGCCTAAACCTCTTGTCAAACACATGCATCAAAAGGGTATCAAATTCACCCATAATACCTCATACATTTAGAGCATTCAAATTAAAAGCATAAAGTAATGGGAATAAGACAAACCTGACTGGAGAGATCGAATGAAATTGAATTGCCCGGTTGGGTTTGCAAAGCAATCTGAGGGTTTATATGAGATGGAATTGGTTCTTTGCAGATGAGTTCCCTTCAGTCTCTGGAGGTTGCTCTGTACTCTGTTAGCTCTTCTCTCACTATCTTTTTCCCAGCCAGGGTAATAGGAATAGAATGGCCTTTTGTTTCACTGAAACTCTGAATTTATAACCTGATTTTTGTGGACCTGTGGGCTCAGATGAGAGAGGCCCAAGTCCAAAATTTTTCTTTTATATTTTATTTATTTATTTATTTTTCTATTTATTTATTTATTTATTTTTTTCGTTTTGTTTTCGTTTTTTTTAAAACACATGGGCTTCGCCTAGCGAGCATGACAGTTCAAGAAATTCCTCTGAGCGTAGGTGATTCTGGTGGCTTTTCTTGGGACTCGCTAGGCGACCCATTCTGCTTGCCTAGCGAACATGACAACTCATGAACAAACTTTTGCTCCTTCAATATTAACGTTTTGACTGACGAATAGACCCCATTTGAACTTGTTGGAATAACTCAAGTCTTTCCCTTGTGTTGACTGATCATCTAAATAGAACCCACAAAGTGTCCTGGATGATATTCAAGCTTCTTGGAGCTAATCCCGATTGACATGATGAAATGCAATGTATCTAATTCTGATTGATAATGATGAAATGCAATGTGAAATGTTAAATGACCTAAAAATGAATGCATGAATGAGGAGGGCAAATTTTGGGGTGTTACACACAACTACTAAGATATACTTGTTTCCTAAGGATGGTGGGAAAGGTCCCATGAAATCTATACCCCAAACGTCGAAGAGTTCTACTTCTTGAATGTTTCTGAGAGGCATTTCGTCACGTCTTGAAATATTTCCCGTGCGTTGGCATCTATCACATTTGACAATGCAAGCATGGACATCGCACCACATGGTAGGCCAAAATAGGCCAGCTCTAAGAATATTGGCGTATGTCTCAGAGGTGCTCGCATGTCCACCATAGGGTGCAGAGTGACAATGCTCAATTATAATTTTTACCTCCTCTTCTGGAACGCAACTACGAAAAATGTCGTCTTTACCCCTTTTGAAAAGGAGCGGTTTGTCCCAATAAAAGTTTCTTACATCATTGAAGAACTTCTTCTTCCGGTGGTAGTCAAGATCAGGGGGTATGATATCAGCAGCTAGGTAATTAACAAAGTCTGCATACCATGGCACGTTACTTACAACTAAGGATTTTTGGAAGTGCTCATGAGGGCCTAGGCTATCGTCTTCAATGGCTTCTAGTTTAGCTATCAGTCTATCATATGCAAAATCATCATTTATGGGTACGAAGTCTGGTTTCAGGTGTTCTAGCCTAGAAAGGTGATCAGCTACTACATTTTCAGTGCCTTTTTTTTGTCACGGATATCTAAATCAAACTCTTGTAGTAACAAAATCCATCGGAGTAACCTGGGCTTGGCATCTTTTTTACTTAATAGGTAACGAATGGCAACATGATCAGTGTAAACTCTAATTTTGGCTCCTACTAGATAAGATCTAAATTTGTCTATAGCAAAAACTACAGCTAGTAGTTCCTTTTCAGTTTTTACATAGTTAAGTTGGGCGGCGTCTAGGGTTCTACTGGCATAATAAATCACATGTAATTTTTTATCTTTCCTTTGTCCTAGAACGGCTCCAACGGCATAATCACTAGCGTCACACATTATCTCAAAAGGTTCTGACAAATCAGGGGGTTGCATGATGGGTGCTGAAATCAATGCTTGCTTTAAAAGATTAAATGCTTCATTATATTTTCCATCAAAAATGAATTTAACATCTTTCATTAAAAGGCCAGTTAAGGGTTTAGTTATTTTGGAGAAGTCCTTGATAAAATGCCAGTAGAATCCAGCATGTCCAAGGAAACTTCGGACTTCTCTGATAGTTTTGGGTGGTTTTAGGTTCTATATGACTTCTATCTTAGCTCTATCTACCTTAATACCTTTTTCGGAAACTATATGTCCTAAAACAATCCCTTCGGTGACCATGAAATGACACTTTTCCCAGTTTAGCACAAGGTTCACCTCCACGGATCTCTCCAGGATTTTCTCAAGGTTAGCAAGACAATTTTGGAAATCAAATCTACAAACCGAGAAATCATCCATAAATACTTCCATGATACTATCTAGGTAATCTGCAAAGATTGACATCATGCAGCGTTGGAAAGTAGCTGGGGCATTACAGAGACCGAATGGCATTCGTTTGTAGTCAAAAGTTCCATAAGGGCATGTAAAAGTCGTTTTTTCTTGATCTTCGGGGTGGCTAGGTATTTGGAAGAATCCAGAGTATCCATCTAATAGCAGAAGTAAGAGTGTCTGGCTAGACGCTCCAACATCTGGTCTATAAATGGTAAAGGGAAATGATCCTTCCTGGTTGCTTTATTTAACTTTCTGTAATCTATGCACATTCGCCGTCCTCCTTCTATCCGTTTTGCTACATGTTCGCCTTTATCGTTTTGCACTATTGTGATGCCTCCCTTTTTAGGTACTACATGCACAGGGCTCACCCACTTACTATCCGAGATCTGATAGATTATACCTGCCTTAAGTAACTTAAGAACTTCTCTTTTAACAGCTTCACTCATTATAGGATTTATTCTTCTCTGATGTTCTTTGGAGGGCTTTGAATCTTCTTCGAGCGAAATCCAATGCATGCATACGGATGGACTTATACCTTTCAAATCAGAGATATTATATCCTAAGGCTGAGGGATATCTTCGTAAAACATCTAAGAGTTGGTATGTTTCCTCTTGGCTCAAGGTAGCGCTGACTATAACTGGACGGTTCATCTCTTCATCGAGGAACTCATATCTCAGGTTCTTAGACATTTCCTTAAGTTCTAAGGTTGGTTTCTTAGGGCATGACATAGGATCTGGGGTAAGGGATAAACATTCGTAAAGGTTATCATCGATGTAGGGCTTCATAAAGTTATCATCTTCCAGTATGAGAGTTGATGGCAACTTAATTGTTTTTATGATTTCTTCTTGTTCTAATTCCCTAACGCATTCATCAATGATATCTATGGCATAACATGCGTCTCCCATCACAGACGCCATAAGAAATTTCGAAAGTATAAATTTTTTCTTCTCGTCACCTACCTCAAAGGTCAACTTTCCTCTCTTGACATCTATTATGGCTCCTGCAGTTGATAAGAATGGTCTACCTAGAAAGATTGGTATATCATTATCCTCTTTGATGTCCATGACAACAAAATCAGTAGGGATAAATAACTGACCTATCCTAACAGGAAGATCTTCTAATATGCCTATCGGATACTTAACAGATCTATCGGCTAATTGAAGTGACATCTTAGTAGGTTGTAATTCTCCTAAGTTTAACCTCTCACAAACTGCTAAAGGCATTAAGCTCACACTAGCTCCTAAGTCTAGAAAAGATTTTTCGATGACATGACTTCCCAAAAGACAAGGAATGGAGAAATTTCCAGGATCTTTATCCTTTTCTGCTAACTTACTCTCGGAAATAGAATTGCATTCCAAGGGCTTCGAATCGTCGATTCTGCGTTTGTTGGTAAGGATGTCTTTGAGAAACTTTACATAAGAAGGTATTTGGTGTAACACCTCAAAATTTGCCCTCCTCTCTTGGGACTAGCTTAGCATATTGCATTTCATTTTGTAGGACATTAGTCATTACATATTGCATATCATGTTACATATTTGCATATCATGTGGAAACAATGAGCAAGTCATCCTCCTAGGTCTTTCTCAGAAGATGGAGAGGTTAAGAGATGCAAGCCTGAGGGTCTCATGAATTGATCACTAGCCATCTGAAGGTTTGTGCTTCAATTAGGGTTTCTTGGTTCCTCAAGGAGATTGGGCATCATCTTGGTTGAAATGGTACATCACCATCATCATGGTCTTATCATCACCAAGAGGTTCATTATGCCTGATCAGATTCCTTGGGATTAGGGTTTTGACCTCTGGTCAACCCTAATCAATTGAATTGTGCCAATCAGGGTTCTTCAAAGAGATGAGGTCTTCATTGAGATTGGAGATCGTCATATGGTTTTAATGAGCTTGTGAAAGCTAGGGTTTCATTTTGGAGCCATTTCATCAAGAGATTGAGGCTCAAGTTCATCTGTGCATGACCAGGTCATCTATCAACTGCAAAAGTCAACCACAAGTCAACTGTTGGATTTGGAGGTGGGAAGTGATTAAAAATACTTCATTCATGTTCAAACAAGTCTCATTTGACATTTCAAACATCAACTTTGAAGAAAATAAAGTCAGGACAAAACTTTCCAAAAATAGTAAGTAACCTGTAATTTGAAATTGCCAAAAATGGAAAGGTTTTCAACTCAAGATTTCATCATAAAAAATGCTTCAAATGAAATTTTGTTGAACATGAAAGTTGTAGATCTTGTTCTCCCATTTCCAAAAAGTCCAAGATCATGGATTTCTCATGTATGGTTGAAGAGATATGGATCAATCTTGGCCAAGTGAACATTGAACTTCAAAGGAGCATAACTTTCAAACCATAAGTCCAAATGAGATGGCTCTTTTTGCAACATTCTCCTTTTAACCTCTAGTTTCCAAAATTGGCATTACATGGCATGCATTCCATTCACATAAATATTTGGAAATTCAATTGATTTTTGGAGGGAAAAATGAAATTCAAAATGTATGCATTATTTGGACATGGCATCACTTCCATTGGCTCTAAAACAGTTTTTAAAGTAAAATCCAATCCAAATTCGTGCACTATTCACCATGATTTCCATGCATAGAGGTGAAATTCCAATTTTGACAAAACACCTCCAAAATTAATCCATTGCATTAACACTTGGTTTAACTTAATTAATCATGATTAGTGAAGCATATATAACACAAATCATAACAGAATTCATCACATTTCCCAATTCTAGATCTAGAATTCTCAAAGTCTCTCAAAATTTTCTCTCATTTTTTCTCCAAATTTCTTCACATCTCATGCATTTTTCTTGATCAATTCATCATCTAGTATCATTATGGAGCAAGATTGAACCAAGATTCAAGTGATTTCGTGTAGTTTGAAGCATATTCAAAGCTTGAGTTCATCAATGGTGGAATCAAAATTCTGTTGAATCAAGACCAATTGGACCTCAAGCATTCATCCAAACACTTGTACAAGCTTGCTAGAGGAAGATTGAAGCATTGCACGGCCAGGAACACGTGATTTCATTAAGCTGTTCTTCAAGAGGTCACTTTTTCGATCTCTTTAATTCATGAAATTGTTGATATATTCTTGTAGATCTCTTTGCTGTGATTAATCTGAGCTTTGAACCACTCGATTCCATGCAATATTCGTTAAGTTATGATGGATTAAAGTTCTATGCATGAAACTTAAGTTGATCGATTCTCATTGTTTATGATGTTTTAGGCTTAGTTGATTGTGGATTGTTGTTATACATTGAAAGATCTAGCTATCCATATGATTAATTTTAAAATCTGAGAAAATCGTTCATCATGTTCATGATTGGTTTACTGTTCACGCGGGGGGGTTTGATGAAGAAGAAGATACAGGACTTTAGGCCACGGTTTCAAAACCGTTCCCTTAGAGGCGCGCTAGGGCTCGTTTCCTATTGGCCCATGCAAACTGCCATGCAGCGCGCCAATTTCCCTTTTGAAAACGCGCCTGGTTCGATTCCAGGCGGTGGTGTTTTTTCCACATTCTTCTTTGATTTTTTCAATTTTCCTTCCATATGTTCATGCATGGCTTCCTATGTTTTTTTATTTTTTCTCTAACTTTCAAAATTCATAACAAATTAAATATTGCTCTAAAATTGATGTGGTTTTTTGCATTAGGTCACATTTTATGCCTAGTATTTTATGGAAATTTTTCCCTAAATTGTACATGGTTGGTTTATTTTTTGTGCTAGGGTTCTTGTACATGTGTGCATTTTGGACATTGCTTTGCTATACTATTTGTAAAATGCTCAATTTTAATCCAATGCTCATGAAATTTTACATGTAGAAACTAGACATCTTGCTGGACACTTTGGTGTTGAGTTTCCATTTTTATCAGTTGCCATTGTTGAGTTATGATTTTTCTAAGTTAGGTGTGACAATTTGTGTCACACCTTGTGTTGTTCATCTTGATTGATCAATTTGCCTTGCCAAATGAATTCCAAATGTTCTGATTTTTTGTATGGTGCTTGATATGAATGTTGTGAATGCTCATGATTTGTTTTGGAATTTTTGGATTCATTTCTGATTTGATTGAGATTTTTTCATTCTGGATGGTCATTTGTGAGCTTTTGAAGTGTCTTGAACTTCAATCTTTTGTGAAATGCTTGTGCTTTGTCTAATGGATATGAAATTTTGCACACTACTTCTAGACATGTTGAAGGTTGTTTTGGCTTTGGTTTGAGGTTTTTACCATGATTCATTTCTGTTTTAGGTTTGTGCTAAGTTGGTGTACCATTTGGTGTCACATATGTGCTTGATTGTGCTTGCCTTGCCTTATGCAATTTGATTACCATGCCTAATGTTGTCCAAATGCTCTAATTTTTGTGTGTGATGATCATGTTGTATGTTATGTTTACCCATGAATTTTGCCACAATTAATTGAATCATTTTGGAATTATTGTGCATTTGTTCATTCTGATGTCACAATGTGGTTACAATGTGCATACCTTGCCATATTTGGTTCATGAAATGAATTTGGTGAATGATATTGAGATGAGACCTTTTGGATTATGTTCTCAATTAATTGAAGTTGATTCATGTCATCTTTCATGTTCTGTTTTGAATTTTTTCTCCCTCTTTGACCCTAGGCCTTGACCTAGTGGTTTGTCTCATCTTTGAGCTTTGATTTCAGGTTGAACATCCAGGTTATATGGTTCATGATGCTACCTCACTTGAGCATTTGATGCTTGCTTTTGACTACTAACATTGTGTGTTTTTTAGGGTTGTTAACTCATTTGAGCTTGAGTTGTGGCTTATGCCTTTGCTTATTGGGTTTGACTGTTGATATTCATGATTGTCTGTTTGTCTGTACCGTTTAATTGATTGGTCTGATGTTTTCACAGGTACATAAGTTGCTTAAGTTCAATTTGAACTTGCTTTTGCTTGGTTGCTTAACCACATAGGTATAACTCTCTGACTTCATGTAGTCTGGAAGACCTGTCCTGTTACTTGGGCAGGCACCTGTCTGAAGCCCTCCTTAAGAGGCAATGCTTGTGTATGTTTATTTTTGTGCCAAGCAGGAAAAGTCCTTTGATAAGGCAATTGGCAGATAAAAGAGATGTGTAGTCCATCTCCTGCTATTCAGTGTGTCATCCACTTTGCTCACACACCTTGTGTTGATGCATTGTGGATATTAACCCAAGATCTTTGTTGTGTCAGTCATATGTGGAGAAGAGTTCCAACTTTCTGAACTCCCACTTTCATTTGTCTGAAGCTCTCCCAGGCCAGGGATAAGAGCTGTGAGGTCTTACCCTCACTTCCCATTTCATTTACTTAACCCTAACTCTCAATGTTAGGGTTAAGAGCTAACTACACCCGATTCCAGTTGGCTTGTGTTTCAGAGTCTAACCTTGTGTGAGCCCACTTTGTTTGTATATAGTGTGTGCTAATTGTGTGTATGTTTGCTTTGCTTGTGCTGTTTAGGATAGCTTGCTGCCTGTGCAAGTTAGATAGAAACCTCAACCTAGGACCATTGTGGATTGCATGATAACTATTAGGCTCGAGTCAGTCTCCCTTCTAGTTTGTCATTTCCCGGTCTCTGGTTAGGAGAAAGTTTCTCCCCTGTTAAGGGGAACTACGTTGCCCTGATCCTCATACCAGATGAGGTACGTAGGCAGGAGGTTGTACGAGATCTCTCCGGGCACCCTTTTCCTTTTTTTGTGTGTGTTTGCTTGACAGTTGCTAGGCTCGAGTTCCAGACTCCCTATTAACTTGTTTGTTTGTTAACCTTCTCGTGTGTGTTAGGAGATGGATGTAAGACCAGCGATTGGCAGTCTGTATCCTATTGGTGTTTGTTTGTGTGGAGTCTGACGTAAGTCCAGCGATTGGCAGTTGGTTTCCTGTGTGCGTTTGTTGGTTCGGAGTCTGATGTAAGTCCAGTGATTGGCATTCGGTTTCCATGTTTGCCTGTTTGTGTGGAGTCTGACATAAGTCCAGCGATTGGCAGTCGGTTTCCTGTGTGTGGTTTTGTTTGGCGTGCGTGAGCCGAACTACGGTAGCTCTGATTCTCATTCCAGATGAGATACGTAGGCATAGGATGCGATATCCTAGCGAGCCCGTTCCCCTCTTCTCCCACCTATGTTGGTTCCAGTGTGTGTGTGCATTCTTTTGAGCAATGTTTAGCAACCTTTCTTCTATTCTTTTGAGCGTGGATCCCGTCGAGTACGACGGATGCGTAGGGGTGCTAATACCTTCCCTTCGCATAACCGACTCCCGATTCCATCTCTCTTTGGTCGCGAGACCATGTCTTTTCCAGGTTTACTTCGAGCGTTTCCTTTCCCTCTTTTGGGATAAATAACGCACGGTGGCGGCTCTGTTTGTTTTGTTTTAGCCCGCCGGTTGTTTTTCGCGGATGCGACAGCTGGCGACTCTGCTGGGGATATGAAGTTGACCTATTGCTGGTCCATCTTTCCTAAGCGAGTCTCTCCTAGTGCTCTCTAGGATAGGTTAGGTTGCTTGTGCTGTTATTTATTGCATTTATGATTATTATGTTGTGTATATATTTGCATATATGTCTGCATGCATCATACTATCATTGTGCTGTCTTCTGTACAGGTGGTTCCTCTGATTTGGGGTGGGTGTTCTGAGTGGTGGCTAAAACCCAGGCCCGAGTATACACCTAGGATTAGTGTGGTCTCACGTTTCCTCACTTGCTTTATCAGCATGTTGTTGCGACGTGACATACCACAAGCTGGACGAGGTTCTTCTGAGTGAGCTCTTCCGGGTGGAGTATTCCACTTTGGTTGAGTTATCTCTTTAGAGCTGTTGACTTCGGTGACCGTGCTTTCCCGGATCTTTGGTTTAGACGATTTTAAGAGAGCTACAACGGCACACCCGAAAGGGCAAACCCGTTGGGTATCTTTGCCCGATTGTCGAGACCATTATCCGCCTTAGGATGACCTGATTAGAATTCACCTGTGAGGGGAGGGTTGAGTCTTGCAGATGCATGTTCTGATGGTGACTTTGATGGTGACTAATGGTTCAATTATTGATCAGAGTCCTATTTATAAGTCAGATTTATGGACCTTTACTTCTGAGACGCCGGAGTTCTGTCCGTGGTGTTTATTAGTGGGGATCCGTTTATTTCAGGATTCCCTGGGCTGATTCGGAGATTGTTATGGGTATCTATTCAGAGATTCAACCAGTGGTGATGGTGATGTATCATTCCGTTCCGTTTATTTCGGAACCCCAAGTCGGATTTGTGGTTATTCAGTACCTCAGATGGTTGTGATCCGTTCAGAGGCTGTAACTCAGTGTAGTGGTTGTTCAGATGACTTGGAGGATGGCACAGTGCATTGCATTCATACATCAGCATCATTCACATTTTGCATTTATCTGCATCTAACACATGTTTATCCATATGCAGGGGACATTCTTGATCGAGATCCTGGTTGAGAGACTTCTTTGTTCCAGACATGAGGACCGGTTTGAAGGCCGATGTTGTCTACAGTTTCTTCGACCCAGAGATTGGTGTGCTGAGAGATATGATAGCATGGATTACACCTGACCATGTGGGGATGTTCCGTGAGGAATATGGTGGTATTATAAAGTTGGTTTTCAGGCTCACAGACAGTGATAGGAGTGCCATCCATACTTTTCTCCAGTTCTATGACCCGGATTTGAGATGTTTCGTGTTCCCGGATTACTTGTTGGGGCCCTTGATGGAGGATTATGCCAGCATCCTGGGTATTCAGATCCGAGATCAGATTCCTTTCTATGCCACTAAGGGGGAGCCTGATATTGCTGAGATTTCTCGTGCTCTTTATTTGAGCCCAGAGGTGACCAAGGAGGGTTTGAAGGAGAAAGGAAAGTTACCCGGTTTTCATCTGAGTTTCTTGGAGGCTAAAGCCAAGGAGCATGCTATTGCGGGTAATTGGAAGACTGTCTGTGCCTTGATTGCTGTGAGCATTTATGGGACCATCCTGTTTCCTAATCAGAAGAACTTTGTGGACATTAATGCTATCAGATTGTTTATGCAGAGGAATCCTATTCCTACTCTGGTTGGGGATGTGTATTACTCGGTCCATAATCGGAACGAGAAGCAGCGTGGGGGACTGATCCGATGTTGTGCTCAGTTGCTGTACAAGTGGTTCATGGGGTATTTGCCTTCCAGGGGTGCCTTTGTCGCTCTTGATCCTACTGTCAAATGGTCAATCAGACTGATGGGTTTGCGAGCCAAGGACATAGCTTGGACTCACAATGGGATGGCCGGACGAGATTTCATCTACAGTTGTGGGAGTTTTCCCAATGTGCCTCTCATAGGAGTCCAGGGTTGCATTAATTACAACCCGACGCTTCTTAGGAGACAGGTGGGGTTTGCTATGGAGGTTCCTCCTCTCGAGCGCGAGATTCAGGAGTCTTTCTTATTCCCGGCTGAGGATAATCTGACACGGTTGAGGCAAGTGTCTAGGGCATGGCGTAACATTCAGAGGAAGGGCAAGGTTCCTTTTGGTAAGGTTAATAGCAGGTCTTTTCCTCCATTTGATGATTGGCTTAGGAAGAGGATTGAGCTCACACATCTACCATTTCCTGGGGGTGATCCTTGGTGTCCATTGGTTGAGGGGCCACGTCCTTCTGTCAGCATGGAAGAGTTCCTTGAGATGAAGAAAGCCAGAGATCAACTGCAAGCAGAGAAGACTGAGTTGGAGATGAGTATTGCTCGAATTCAGATGGCTAATCAGGAAATCAAAGGGAAAATGGAAGACCAGGATAAGAGACATGCTCTTGTGGTGAAGCGCTTTGAGATAGATACCGCTTATTATGGCAAGGTCAGCCAAGCTTTAGAGTCATCCACGAGGGAGCACGACATCACCAAGGAGAGGTTGGCTAGAGCTTCGAAGGTCATTGAAGATGAGAAGAGGAGACAAATCCTTGTGAGGGATTAGAGGGAAGACAGAGTCAGAACCCTTATCGCCGAGTGGGAGGCAAAGCTGAAGATTAAGGAAACTGAGAACGTGAAGATCATTGCTGAGAGAGATCACTACATTGCTGAGAGAGATCATTACTTCAGACAGATGAAGATTCACCAGAAGGAGATAGGGAGATTGCAGCAGGAGAACACTGAGCTTAGGTTCGCGGTGAAGTTTGCCAAGATGGTAGATGATGCGGAGCCTTCAGTGGGGCCTTCTTCAGTGTAGTCTTTTGTTATCATTTGTGTGGATTACCGTCAGGCCTGTTGACGGAATTCACTTGCTTGTATCTTCTTTCCGATTCCATGGAATTGTAATTTGACTTGTATCAGCCTGATGTATGACTCTTGCACTTATGGTGCACTTTTGATATACGGGGGTTATTATCATTCAGTGATCGATCTTCAAGCTTTATTTGCTTATCTGTGCACACTCACAACACACACATGGTTGGGTGATATCTGTGCTAAATCATAACTTCCTGCTCTGTATGGCAAAATCAGACGATTGATGTCAGAATGTTGCTGCTGAATTATTATCTGTCTCGATGAAACCAGGATCGAAAGCACAAAGTGTTCCTCATATGGATAGATATTGCATTCATGCATGAATCATAATAACTTGTCTTCTGTTTTGCAGGTGTCAGTTTCTAACCTGTTTGATTGACACAGGAATGATGAATCTCCCCAACGCTGACCTTCTCGAATTGAAAGAAATGATGAGGGAGTTGTCCAATGTTGTACGAGGGCTCGCCTTGGGGCAGAAAGCAATCGCTGAGAGGTTGGAGAGGATTGAACAGTGGCTGAGAATGGGGGAAATCCAGGGAGATGCTCTGTCGTCTGGAGTAACGAAGCCCTCTGGCAGTAGTCAGCACAGGAAGGATGTTGAATCATTGGATGTGCATGCCAAAAGGGGTAAGGATCGTTACCACCCGTATGCTGCTGTAGTGACTATTCCTGCTGATAATTCATCTGCACTACAGCAACAGCAGCCACCTCTACAGAAAGTACAAAAAGCCGGGTGCCAAGTGAGAAGAAGGACGACAGATCGTCATTTCAATAAGCCGCCCGTGACTTATGCCTCTCTGTTTAAAAGGTTGAAGGATCTTGGGTTGGTGCAGCCAAGGACATTGGTTCCAGGGAAACCGGATCAGAGGGTTGCAAGTTACGATGAGAATGTCAGGTGCGAGTTCCATGCCGGTGCACCCGGACATCACATTGAGGATTGCAAAGCTTTTAAGCATGTGGTCCAGGACTTGGTGGATTCTAAGGCAATCAACTTTGCACCGTCTCCAAATGTGAATGCTAATCCCACGCCGATGCATGGCCCTATGGGGGTGAATGTGATGTCAGAGGATAAGAGAAAAATAGAGGTGACAGATGTGAACCAGTTGAGGACTCCAATGTCTGTGGTCAAGAGACATTTGATGAAGAGTGGAGTTTTCCCTGGTTGTGATAATCGTTGTGCTGCCTGCACCGTCACTACAAATGGGTGTGTAATGCTGAGGGAGACGATTCAAAGAATGATGGATGAAGGACGTCTCCGATTTGAGAAAGTTGATTGGGGGAAGGAGGACATCTTTGTCAGCCACTTGTCATCGTTCAAGCAGGTAGAAAGGGACAGTGAAATATTTGAAACACCATGTCAGGCAGTTGAGACCGTCAAGGTAGAAAATGCCATTTGTGTTGAGAAAGAGAAAAAACTGTCCATTTCTTCTTATAAGCAGGCCATAGAAGTGGTGAAGAACGGAGAAACCCTAGGCTGGGGAAAGATCATAGACATTGTGGTGAAGACGGATATGTTCGGGGTTGGCTATAAGCCAGATCAAGAGTCATCTAGACAAATCAGAAGACGCCGTCAACAGTTCCCGTTCATCAGTGCTGGAATGTTGGATCCAGGTCACGCCTGTACAGTGGGTGAAGAGACCGACAGTGACCGCGAGCTTGAGTCGTGGATAAAATCGTGCGTACCAGGGAACTGGAAGGCCTCAAAGATCATCACTGTCACTCATCCGGAAGAGTAATATTTCTGTTTTTCAATTCTGTTTGCATGAAAGCCATACGTTTTGCCCGAAACATAATGGTCCATTGTAAGGGTCACCTCATGTGTTTCATTTTGCAACATTTTGCATCATTAATAAATGGATGTTTTTCACATTAAAAGCGGTGTTCCCTGTTTTTCATTTATTTGTGCAGTTTTAAAATAAATAAAAATGGCAATGTTTGTTTTCATTTTTCCCCTTTTGATTTGTCTCGTGCCGACTTCAAAAAACTATTCTCCTGATCTCGTTGATAACAAGTCGGTTAGACCTCTGTATGACTTCGACAATCCGATCTATCATGCCGAAGAGGAAGGCGAAGAAGATTGTGATTTGCTGGAATTAGCCGGGTTGTTGAAATAAGAGGAGAAGGTGATTTAACCGCACGAGGAGCGATGCAAGATTGTTATTCCAAGCGCCGCCGAGGTCAGAAAGGAAGTGAAAATTGGGGCCGCTTCAGAGGCGAGTCGAAAGCAGAATGGTAGCCTTTTTGAAAGAGCATGTGGATACCTTCGCCTGGTCGTGTCAGGATATGCCAGGGTCGGATACCGATGTCGTTGTGCACAAGCTACCATGGAGAGAAGACTGTCCTCTAGATAAGCAGAACGCCGGTGCCACGTATCAGAGAGCCATGGTGACTTTGTTTCATGATATGATTCATCATGAAATTGAATGCTATGTTGATGACATGATAGCAAAGTCCCAAACAGAAGAGGGGCATCTGGCTGACCGGGGCAAGTCGTTTGATCGGTTGAGATCATTCAGACTGAGGTTGAATTCGAATAAGTGCACTATCAGAGTGTGGTCCGGTTAGTTGCTGGGGCTTATTGTAAGTGAAAGAGGAATCGAGGTTGATCCTGCTAAAGTAAAAGCAATACGAGAAATGCCTGAACCGAAAACAGAAAAAGAGGTTCGTGGTCTCTTAGGTAGATTGAACTACATTTCATGGTTCACATCTCATCTAACAGCCACGTGTGAGCCCATTCAAGTTGAAAAAAAAAGAAAAGAAAAGAAAAGATCAAACAGTCAGGTGAAATAATGATTGCCAATGGGCATTGAAAGATAAAAGAATAAGTTGCAGGAACCTCTGATTCTGATGCCTCCTGTGGAGGGACGACCGTTAATTCTGTATTTGACAGCCCTCGAGGGGTCTATGAGGTGCGTATTGTGTCAGCATGACGAGTCTGGTCGAAAAGAGCATGTAATTTACCTTAGCAAAAAGTTTATCGACTGTGAAACAATACATTCACTGCTCGAGAAAACTTGCTGTACTTTGGCATAGGCTGTTCGCCGACTGAGACAGTATATGCTGGTTCATACCACTTTGTGGATTTCAAGATGGATCTGATCAAGTACATATCTGAGAAGCCAGCAGTGACCGGACGGGTTGCAAGAGGGCAAATGATTTTGATTGAATATGATATTCAGTATACCTCGCAGAAAGCAATTAAGGGGAGTGTATTGTCTGATTACCTCGCCCAGCAACCCATTGAGGATTATCGACCAAGGAAGTTTGAGTTCCCTGATGAGGACATCTCGAGGTGCTCAAATCAAAAGATTGTGAGGAACCGATCCCGGAGGAGGGGCCTGACCCTGAATCCGAACGGATTCTGATGTCTGATGGGGTTGTTTATGTGAATGGTAACAGAGTTGGTACCGTTTTGATTGCGCCGAAAGGACCCCACATTCCTTGTGCTGCTAGGCTAACATTTGAATGCGCCGATAATGCGGCAAGTATGAAGCTTGTATCCTGGGTATTGTACCTCGGTGTATCTACTGGGGCAAAGCCTTTCTCACTCGTGTATGGAATGGAAGCGGTGTTACCGGTTGAGTTTCAAATTCCCTCTTTGAGAGTCTTGATGGACGTGAAATTGCAAGAGGCTGAATGGGTAAGGACTCGGTATGAAGAGTTGAGCCTGATTAAGGAAAAGAGGCTGGCAACCGTTTGTCATGGGGCAATTGTACCAGCAGCGGATGAAGCGTGCTTTCGACCGAAAGGTACGACCTCGTGTGTATCACGTAGGTGATATGGTGCTGAAAAGGATCCTTCCTCCTCAAAATGATCGTAGGGGCAAGTTGACACCCAATTATGAAGGTTCATTCGTGGTCAAGAAGGTTTTCTCTGGCGGAGCCTTGTTGTTAACGACCATGGATGGCGAGGATTTTCCATCCCCTGTGAATGCGGACGCAGTTAAAAAATACTTCATATAAAGAGACCCGCTGGACGAAAAGAATAAAATAGTCCAGGCAAAAATGGGCATCCCGGCGAGCCGAAAAAAAATGATGAAAAAGGTTCGGGCAAAAATTAGGGATAAAAAGAAAAGAAACTGTACACCCGGCAAGTCAAAAACCTAAAAGGGCGGCTTGGGCAAAAAAGGGTATCCCGGTGGACTGAAAACCCGAAAGGGCGGTCCAGGCAAAAGAGGGTTTGAAACGAACAACTGCGTCTGGCATGATTGTTTGCGCTTTGGTTATGACATGGATAATCCCCGACAGGGATCAGTCGGAAGCGTCTTGTTCAGAAGGCAGAAAGCACGGAGAGTCTGAGGACATATGGGATGTAACCGAGTTGGAACTCGATGAGATCGTGGTTTCACATTGCCATTAGGATAGATTTTTCCTTTTGTGCGCAATTACCTCTTTTCAGGAATTGCTTCCTTTGTATTGCTCAGTTATGAGCCAAACACTTTTCACTCAATAAAATGCATATTCAGTCAAATAATTTTGTTTTTGTTTTCATTACCGCTTTGATTGCAAAAACATCCAGTTATTTTTGATAAAGAATCGTTGCATTTTTAGACATACAGGTCCCTTCCAATGCATGTTTATAAGATTGAAAGACTGAAATCTTATTCGGAAGGTTGAGTGGCCTAGGTGTTGAAATTTGGCACGCCTGGGGCACGGTTTTATCTAACGATCTCTTTTGCAGGTACTGTTAGATATTTTCACTCACTTGCAGGTTGTGAGGTGGAAGCTTTTGACGAAAGATCCCCGAGGAGTCCGTTTAGGGACGAATGGATGGAGAAATGGTGAAAAGACGGCGAGACGTACGACGATCTTGGATATTAATCAAGAAGACTCTTCAAAATCGGAGGATTAGAAAGTTTGTACCAATATAAGGAGTTTGTTCTCTGTAGAGGGCGGAGCAGTCGAGAATACAAGGTGATGAATCAGAAAAGTCCAGACAAGTCTGGGAGTTCTCGAAATTGGAAAGCTGACAGTGGATTTGGATGATGAATGCCATGGTTCGGCGAGTCGACAGGTGTTCAGTACCAGACTTTCCTGGTTTCCCCAAGCAGAGTTGGGATTGTTACCTCCTCAGCAAATTCAAGGTCTGTGTTTTCCCTAGCAGGGTCGGGATGGTTATCTCCCCCAGCAGGTTGGAGATCGGTGTTTCCTCAGCAGCCAGGCCTGAAGGTTGCTGTTTCCCAGCGGAGGTATCTATTGGTAGTGGTTTCTCCAAGCAGAGTCAGGATTGTTGTATCCCCAGCAAGTCAGAGATTGTTGGTTTCCCCACAGAGTGCGTTGGTGGTTCTTTCCCCAGCGAAGTCCCCAAGCGGATCGGGTGCAGAGGAGGTTTTCCCTGGTGAGGGTGGCATATTTCCCAGCAGCAGTGTTATTCCCCAGCAGGGTGGAGGTTGGAGTGTTGTCGAGTTCCTCAGCAGAGTGTCTCAAGCTCCCCAGGAGAGTCCCTTGAGGGGGATACTTTTTTATGCATTCATCATGTAGATAATCATAGCATATTGCATAATAAATCGCGTAGCATTTCCATGATTATGGAGCATTACGCTGAAAAAAGTCATGCATCATCATTGCAAGCATAAGCTAGTCTCAAGCCGTGGTTACCGTTTGAGATTTGGTTTTGCCAGTGGGTGAAGATGCTACTCAAACCGTGGTTACCGTTTGAGGAGTGGTTTTGCTAGTTGGAAAATCAGCAGCATTGCAAGTATCAGTTACTCGAGCCATGGTTACCGCTTGAGATTTGGTTTCGCCGGATGGTGAAGATGTTACTCCGAGGAGTTTAGCATCGTGGTGTTGGGTCAACAATATTCCCCAGTAGTGCGATACTGGAGGAAATTTCTGTCGTGCGAGATAGAATTTGGAGATGTTACTCTGAGGAGTTTAGCATCATGACGTCAAGTTAGCAATGTTCCCCAATAGTACGATACTGGAGGAAACTTTTCCGTCGGGCGGAGATGGAAATAAAATCAAAGGACGTTACGCGATCAGTGCGAAAATACAGTCCAAATGGAGAAAAGGAAGTGTTGAGACATTTTCTGGAGAACGGGGTCCAAATGGAGAAAAGGAAGTGTTGAGACATTTTCTGGAGAGCGGGGTTCAAATGGAGATTGGAGTTGAAGATTATATCCGGGATGAGGTCCTCAGGATTATCTTCTGTTCGTGTGTCACCTTAGACTTTGGCTGAGGCCAACAGAGGTCGTTATGGGTGTCTTCTAAGGAAGAGATGCACATGTTACCTTCCTTTTGTGAAGGTGTACCCTCTGATATGTCGCCATCAAAGTGGTGTTTTGGTGTTATTTCCGACGTTGCCAGCGGAATTATCACAAGAAAACGGAGAACGGGGTTCAAATGGAGAAAAGGAGATGCCGGGCATTTTCTGGAGAGCGGGGTCCAAATGGAGAAAGGGAAGTGTTGCGACATTTTCTGGAGAACGGGGTCCAAATGGAGAAAGGGAGACACAGGGTGTTTTCTGGAGAACGGGGTTCACAATGGCGATCACAAGTTATCGTCAGGCGACTGGGGTTCAAATGGAGACTGGGGTTCATTGTTTGGCAAGCACGAGTACTATGAAGTTGTCGGGGTTCAAATGCCGTGATCGGGGATCATCTGCGCGAAAGAAAATATTTGTTCGGGGTTCAAGAAAACGAAAAGAGGAAATCATCAGAAAGTTCCGGGGTTTAAGAAAAAGTAAAAAATAATAACCCCCAGCGGATAGGTGGTGTTCAGGCCATGGTTATTCCTGTGTTACCATTTATTTTGGTATTCAGGTCAACGTTTCTTCTCGGTATTCAGGCCGACTTTCTCCGTACCAGACGGATTCTTCTTTCGAGATTGCTTCTTCGCCGATTCTGACAGGCATTGTTAATTATTTTCCCATCAGAGTGCAAATTGTTCGTCTGTTCTTGGTATTCAATCACTCTTCATCCTGATCATCTGAAAGCCGAGGCTATTCATATCAACAGGTTCACAGTGGATTGAATAGGGGCAGCTGTAACACCTCAAAATTTGCCCTCCTCTCTTGGGACTAGCTTAGCATATTGCATTTCATTTTGTAGGACATTAGTCATTACATATTGCATATCATGTTACATTTTTGCATATCATCTGGAAACAATGAGCAAGTCATCCTCCTAGGTCTTTCTCAGAAGATGGAGAGGTTAAGAGATGCAAGCCTGAGGGTCTCATGAATTGATCACTAGCCATCTGGAGGTTTGTGCTTCAATTAGGGTTTCTTGGTTCCTCAAGGAGATTGGGTATCATCTTGGTTGAAATGGTACATCACCATCATCATGGTCTTATCATCACCAAGAGGTTCATTATGCCTGATCAGATTCCTTGGGATTAGGGTTTTGACCTCTGGTCAACCCTAATCAGTTGAATTGTGCCAATCAGGGTTCTTCAAAGAGATGAGGTCTTCATTGAGATTGGAGATCGTCATATGGTTTTAATGAGTTTGTGAAAGCTAGGGTTTAATTTTGGAGCCATTTCATCAAGAGATTGAGGCTTAAGTTCATCTGTGCATGACCAGGTCATCTATCAACTACAAAAGTCAACCACAAGTCAACTGTTGGATTTGGAGGTGGGAAGTGATTAGAAATACTTCATTCATGTTCAAACAAGTCTCATTTGACATTTCAAACATCAACTTTGAAGAAAATAAAGTCAGGACAAAACTTTCCAAAAATAGTAAGTGACCTGTAATTTGAAATTGCCAAAAATGGAAAGATTTTCAACTCAAGATTACATCATCAAAAATGCTTCAAATGAAATTTTGTTGAACATGAAAGTTTTAGATCTTGTTCTCCCATTTCCAAAAAGTCCAAGATCATGGATTTATCATGTATGGTTGAAGAGATATGGATCAATCTTGTCCAAGTGAACATTGAACTTCAAAGGAGCATAACTTTCAAACCATAAGTCCAAATGAGATGGCTCTTTTTGCAACATTCTCCTTTTAACCTCTAGTTTCCAAAATTGGCATTACATGGCATGCATTCCATTCACATAAATATTTGGAAATTCAATTGATTTTTGGAGGGAAAAATGAAATTCAAAATGTATGCATTATTTGGACATGGCATCACTTCCATTGGCTCTAAAACAGTTTTTTAAGTAAAATCCAATCCAAATTTGTGCACTATTCACCATGATTTCCATGCATAGAGGTGAAATTCCAATTTTGACAAAACACCTCCAAAATTAATCCATTGCATTAACACTTGGTTTAACTTAATTAATCATGATTAGTGAAGCATATATAACACAAATCATAACAGAATACATCACATTTCCCAATTCTAGATCTAGAATTCTCAAAGTCTCTCAAAATTCTCTCTCATTTTTTCTCCAAATTTCTTCACATCTCATGCATTTTTCTTGATCAATTCATCATCTAGTATCATTATGGAGCAAGATTGAACCAAGATTCAAGTGATTTCGTGTAGTTTGAAGCATATCCAAAGCTTGAGTTCATCAATGGTGGAATCAAAATTCTGTTGAATCAAGACCAATTGGACCTCAAGCATTCATCCAAACACTTGTACAAGCTTGCTAGAGGAAGATTGAAGCATTGCACGGCCAGGAACACGTGATTTCATTAAGCTGTTCTTCAAGAGGTCACTTTTTCGATCTCTTTAATTCATGAAATTGTTGATATATTCTTGTAGATCTCTTTGTTGTGATTAATCTGAGCTTTGAACCACTCGATTCCATGCAATATTCGTTAAGTTATGATGGATTAAAGTTCTATGCATGAAACTTAAGTTGATCGATTCTCATTGTTTATGATGTTTTAGGCTTAGTTGATTGTAGATTGTTGTTATACATTGAAAGATCTAGCTATCCATATGATTAATTTTAAAATCTGAGAAAATCGTTCATCATGTTCATGATTGGTTTACTGTTCACGCGGGGGGGGGGGGGGGGGGGGGGGGGGGTTGATGAAGAAGAAGATACAGGACTTTAGGCCACGGTTTCAAAACCGTTCCCTTAGAGGCGCGCTAGGGCTCGTTTCCTATTGGCCCATGCAAACTGCCATGCAGCGCACCAATTTCCATTTTGAAAACGCGCCTGGTTCGATTCCAGGCGGTGGTGTTTTTTTCACATGCTTCTTTGATTTTTCAATTTTCCTTCCATATGTTCATGCATGGCTTCCTATGTTTTTTTATTTTTTCTCTAACTTTCAAAATTCATAACAAATTAAATATTGCTCCAAAATTGATGTGGTTTTTTGCATTAGGTCACATTTTGTGCCTAGTATTTTATGGACATTTTTCCCGAAATTGTGCATGGCTGGTTTATTTTTTGTGCTAGGGTTCTTTTACATGTGTGGATTTTGGACATTGCTTTGCTATATTATTTGTGAAATGCTCAATTTTAATCCAATGCTCATGAAATTTTACATGTAGAAACTAGACATCTCGCTGGACATTTTGGTGTTGAGTTTGCATTTTTATCAATTGCCATTGCTGAGTTATGATTTTTCTAAGTTAGGTGTGACAATTTGTGTCACACCTTGTGGTGTTCATCTTGATTGATCAATTTGCCTTGCGAAATGAATTCCAAATGTTCTGATTTTTTGTATGGTGCTTGATATGAATATTGTGAACGCTCATGATTTGTTTTGGAATTTTTGGATTCATTTCTGATTTGATTGAGATTTATTCATTCTGGATGGTCATTTGTGAGCTTTTGAAGTGTCTTGAACTTCAATCTTTTGTGAAATGCTTGTGCTTTGTCTAATGGATATGAAATTTTGCACACTAATTCTAGACATGTTGAAGGTTGTTTTGGCTTTGGTTTGAGGTTTTTACCATGATTCATTTCTGTTTTAGGCTTGTGCTAAGTTGGTGTACTATTTGGTGTCACATATGTGCTTGATTGTGCTTGCCTTGCCTTATGCAATTTGATTACCATGTCTAATGTTGTCCAAATGCTCTAATTTTTTTGTGTGATGATAATGTTGTATGTTCTGTTTACCCATGAATTTTTCCACAATTAATTGAATCATTTTGGAATTATTGTGCATTTGTTCATTCTGATGTCACAATGTGGTTACAATGTGCATACCTTGCCATATTTGGTTCATGAAATGAATTTGGTGAATGATATTGAGATGAGACCTTTTGGATTATGTTCTCAATTAATTGAAGTTGATTCATGTCAATTTTCATGTTCTGTTTTGAATTTTTTCTCCCTCTTTGACCCTAGGCCTTGACCTAGTGGTTTGTCTCATCTTTGAGCTTTGATTTCAGGTTGAACATCCATGTTATATGGTTCATGATGCTACCTCACTTGAGCATTTGATGCTTGCTTTTGACTACTAACATTGTGTGTTTTGTAGGGTTGTTAACTCATTTGAGCTTGAGTTGTGGCTTATGCCTTTGCTTATTGGGTTTGACTGTTGATATTCATGATTGTCTGTTTGTCTGTACAGTTTAACTGATTGGTCTGATGTTTTCACAGGTACATAAGTTGCTTAAGTTCAATTTGAACTTGCTTTTGCTTGGTTGCTTAACCACATAGGTATAACTCTCTGACTTCATGTAGTCTGGAAGACCTGTCCTGTTACTTGGGTAGGCACCTGTCTGAAGCCCTCCTTAAGAGGCAATGCTTGTGTATGTTTATTTTTGTGCCAAGCAGGAAAAGTCCTTTGATAAGGCAATTGGCAGATAAAAGAGATGTGTAGTCCATCTCCTACTATTCAGTGTGTCATCCACTTTGCTCACACACCTTGTGTTGATGCATTGTGGATATTAACCCAAGATCTTTATTGTGTCAGTCATATGTGGAGAAGAGTTCCAACTTTCTGAACTCCCACTTTCATTTGTCTGAAGCTCTCCCAGGCCAGGGATAAGAGCTGTGAGGTCTTACCCTCACTTCCCATTTCATCTGCTTCACCCTAACTCTCAATGTTAGGGTTAAGAGCTAACTACACCCGATTCCAGTTGGCTTGTGTTTCACAACCTAACCTTGTGTGAGCCCACTTTGTTTGTATATAGTGTGTGCTAATTGTGTGTATGTTTGCTTTGCTTGTGTTGTTTAGGATAGCTTGCTGCCTATGCAAGTTAGATAGAAACCTCAACCTAGGACCATTGTGGATTGCATGATAACTATTAGGCTCGAGTCAGTCTCCCTTCTAGTTTGTCATTTCCCGGTCTCTGGTTAGGAGAAAGTTTCTCCCCTGTTAAGGGGAACTATGTTGCCCTGATCTTCATACCAGATGAGGTACGTAGGCAGGAGGTCGTACGAGATCTCTCCGGGCACCCTTTTCCTTTTTTGTGTGTGTTTGCTTGACAGTTGCTAGGCTCGAGTTCCAGACTCCCTATTAACTTGTTTGTTTGTTAACCTTCTCGTGTGTGTTAGGAGATGGATGTAAGACCAGCGATTGGCAATCCGTATCCTATTGGTGTTTGTTTGTGTGGAGTCTGACGTAAGTCCAGCGATTGGCAGTTGGTTTCCTGTGTGCGTTTGTTGGTTCGGAGTCTGATGTAAGTCCAGTGATTGGCATTCGGTTTCCATGTTTGCCTGTTTGTGTGGAGTCTGACATAAGTCCAGCGATTGGCAGTCGGTTTCCTGTGTGTGGTTTTGTTTGGCGTGCGTGAGCCGAACTACGGTAGCTCTGATTCTCATTCCAGATGAGATACGTAGGCATAGGATGCGATATCCTAGCGAGCCCGTTCCCCTCTTCTCCCACCTGTGTTGGTTCCAGTGTGTGTGTGCATTCTTTTGAGCAATGTTTAGCAACCTTTCTTCTATTCTTTTGAGCGTGGATCCCGTCGAGTACGACGGATGCGTAGGGGTGCTAATACCTTCCCTTCGCATAACCGACTCCCGATCCCATCTCTCTTTGGTCGCGAGACCATGTCTTTTCTAGGTTTACTTCGAGCGTTTCCTTTCCCTCTTTTGGGATAAATAACGCACGGTGGCGGCTCTGTTTGTTTTGTTTTAGCCCGCCAGTTGTTTTTCGCGGATGCGACATTTGGGTGATGGCTTCTGTGAAAGGGATTTCTACGTGAAGTTTTTCTATAACCTTAATGAATTTCTGATACTGGTTATTGATCTAGGTCTGTTTGAGTCTTTACGGATATGGTATCGGTGGTTTGTATGGAGGGGGTGATACATAAGCTTTGTCTTTAGGTTCTTCTCCTTTTTCTTGACCTTCCTATTTTTCAGATTCCTCTGGTTCCTTTACTTCGTCCGTGGGTTCGGTATATTCCTTAGAAGTTTTGGGTTCACTCAATCTTGAGTTAAATGGATCATCATAAGCGGTCCCACTTTGCAGGGTAATAGCATTGGCTTATCCTCTCGGATTTTGTTGAGGTTGTCCAGGGAACTGTCCTCCAGGCGTAGTCTGGGGGGCTTGGTTTAAAGCTGCCTGAGAGATCTGGGTTTCAAGCATCTTATTGTGAGTAACTATTTGGTCAACCTTGGTTCCTAACTGGGTAATCAGTTCGTTAATGTGAATGTTCTGGTTCATGAACTCTTTGTTTTGTTGGGTTTGAGAAGTGATAAAATTTTCCATAAATTTCTCAAGGCTCGGTTTTGGTGGGACAGGTTGCATAGGTTGATTTGGTCTTGGGGCTTGGTAACCTAGTCTCGGAGGTGCAATATTTTGGATAGGGTTATTGTTCTTATAGGAGAAGTTCGGGTGATTCCTCCATCCAGGGTTGTAGGTATTCAAATATGGGTTCCCTTGGGCGTAGTTCACTTGCTCAAAGTTGGTTTTGTTTAAGAGACTGCATTCTGCAGATTGGTGTCCTTTGGTTCCACATATATCACAATCCGACGAAACTGCAGCTATAGTATTCGGGTTTAGGCACATATGCTCAACCTTGAGGGCCAACGCGTCCATTTTAGCTTGCATCATGTCTATAGAGCTTAACTCATGTACTCCTCCTTGGGCTTCCTTCTTCTCAACTGTCGATCGTTCGACTCCCCATGATTGATGGTTTTGAGCCATATCTTCGATGAGGGCACTAGCTTCAGGATAAGGTTTGTTCATCAGTGCGCCACCTGCGGCAGCGTCGATGGTCCTCTTAGTGTTATAGTGAAGTCCATTATAGAAGGTCTGAATAATTAACCAATTTTCTAAACCATGATGTGGGCATGCTCTTAACAACTCTTTATATCTCTCCCAAGCTTCGAACAACGATTCTCCTTGATTCTGGGTAAATCTGGTTATTTGGTTTCGAAGAACGGCGGTCTTACTTGGGGGAAAGTATCTAGCAAGGAATGCTTTTCTAAGGTTGTCCCAAGTTGTTATGGAATTGGGTGGAAGGGAATCTAACCATATTAGGGCTTTATCTCTGAGGGAGAAAGGGAATAATCTTAAACGGAATGCCTCAGAAGAAGCTTCATTGGTTTTAAAAGTGTCTGCTAATTGGAGAAAGATTTTCAAATGTTGGTTTGGGTTCTCAGTAGCGAGACTTGTGAATTGTCTCTGTTGCACTAGTTGCAACAGGGAGGGTTTAAGTTCGAAATTATTAGCTGGGATGGTTGGGTTTACTATACTAGAACTAGGTTCTTCGTTGGATGGTTGGGCGAAGTCCTTAAGAGGTCTTTGGTTTTGATCTTCGACCATAACTCTCCTAAATCTATGGAAAAATAAACGTGTGCGAGCGTAACGTTCAGGTTCCGCCAGAGGATATACTAAGCTTCCGGTGCTACGAGTCCTTCACATTGACCGGCAGGTAACAACCTAAGTCTAAACAATATAACAACAGGGTACGAAATTTGACGAAATTGGTCCCCGGCAACGGCGCCAAAAACTTGATGCGTTGTTTTTCGCAAGTGTACGAACGCGTCAGAGTAATATAAAAGATTGTCGAATCCACAGAGACCAAATGTCAATCTATTGTTATCTATTGTTATGGTGTTTATCTAAGGTAATCGAAACAGGGTTTTTAAGAGTGCACAATGAAATATAAAGTATTAAATTAAATTCAATTAATGAAGACAGGTTCAAATGTAATTCACATAATCAATTAATAATCCAAGTACTTGCTAATAGAATTACTTATGGGCAGTGTTTCCTACTTTGAAAAGAACCAATTTAACGGGAACTGTCACTTTCGCGTATTCAGAACCGAGTTGTACTCCCTAATCAAACCCTCTTATTGTCCCTTATAAAAAGCCGCGCATTCCGTTAGAGTAGTAAACCTATTTTTAAGAAATATAGTATCTTGACTAAGTTGAAAAGTATTTTGACCTGGATTCCTTAACAAAAAGAGGTTCTCACGAACCAGACTCTAAACTTATAAACGCGTCCGAAAATAGTTTTAAAATCACTTTTCTTTTTAAGTTAAAAACTCCTAATGAACTAACAAAGCGCTTTCGCTGTATTTGAAATAGTTAAAAACAACTAAGTTTAAATAGACGTTGGACGACTTTCGATCTTACCCAACAGAAATTAAGTGCGGGAAAACTTAAGTTGAAAATTAAAATAGCCCTTATGTATTTCTACGAACAATTGTACGGATTATTGGTTCAATTACGATCCTTACATTCTAACCTTCATAGGTTTAGCTAGACATGGTAAAGTAAAGATGCATTTTAATTTAAATAAAAGTAGTGCGAGTGCGGGAAATTAAATAAAAGTAGTGTGGTGCAAGAAATAAATAAAGTAAAGTGGGAGTGCGGGAAAGTAAACAAAATAAAGGCAGTGCGGGAAATAAATAAAGTAAAGTGCGAGTGCGGGAAAGTAAACAAAGTAAAGGCAGTGCGGGAAATAAATAAAGTAAAGTGCGAGTGCGAGAAAGTAAAGTAGGAAAAGGTAAAGCAATAAAACCTGATCCAATCGGAGGGTCGAATAAAGTGCGTAACGAAAATAAAAATGGAGGCAGGATTAACTTCCTTCCAAAGTGCTCCAAACTCAATTACAGACTCGATTACACAGTTGTGGCAACGCTCCGATGTGAAGCGAGTACCACTTTTACACAATACTGATATATGCCTAGTTGTAACTAAGTTTGGATGCCGAAACAAATGAAATCAAGACTCTATTTATAGGCAAGGAAAATAATGGAAATGACAAGGATGCCCCTAAGTTTGAATTTGGGAGGGAAACATCTTTGTTCTTGTGGCGCCCGCCACAACATCATGGCGCCTGCCATAGGAGTAAATTGTGGCGCCCAAGTGGAGATTGTGGGAGATGTGGCAGTTGAGGAGAAGTTAAACTAGGACACGTCATGGTTGGACCCATGACGCCAGCCACAGTGGGAGCCACAAGTGTAAAATGCTGATTTTTTGGCTTTTTAGCTCATTTTCGCTCCTTTTCTTGATCGGGGCTCCGATTAGATTGAAAACCTGAAAACAAAGAAAAACATAGTAATAACATCAAAAAATAACAATAAAACAACTAAAATGCATGCGAAACCGGAGTCGAAAATACGGTGAATTTCAGTGTCATCAGCTTGCTGAGGAAGTCACATAAGATACGCAGATGAATTAGGGCTTCCAAGGCAAACAAGCTTCAAACGCTTGATGGTTTCTTGATCAAAATGATAAGTGAAGATTATAAGGACCCATATATGATGTCTAGAAACAATGTGAACCATCTCTTGATTAATCTCCTTGCATTGAGGGTCTCAAACCCTAATTGTGAGCTTGATGAGGCATTGGTGGATGCACACACTACCTACAAAAGAAACAAAGTTATACATAGACATATTTTTGGTATTTTGGTTAGTAAATAATGAAAAACAAAGTATGATACAATCAAATGTGCTTGGTGATCTCTCCCAATGCAAACCCAATGGATGAGGGGTAAGGAGGATGCCATGGTGTGATCTCAAAGCCAATGCAAATGATGAGATAGCATGAGGGATCTTAGGGTCAAAATTGGGATCTAACAAATTTCACAAGTCACAAAGAGATGAGAGGATGAATCAATGAACAACGAACAAAGGAGGTTCCAAGAGAAAACTTTAAATTTAAAGGGAGCCCAAATACACCAAATATATGAGAGTACAAACCCAACGAGGGAGATTGGATGGTCAGCAGGGATCTAACAAGCCAAAAGATAGGAATAAGCAGAAGACACAAAATAAGCATCACCACTTGACTCGCGCTACCTTCAGACATCACTCTCATATGAAAGGGTATGTCTCTGATCGCAGACTAAAGATCGCTAAAAAAATCTAACTTATAGTAAAAGAGAAATCATCCACCTGAGATCCCATATCCAACTCTCCCCTTCCCATCTCCCGACCTCCCCCATAAATTTGGAGCTCTAATAAAAAATAGAAAGAAAAAAAAGTCTAGGGAACTTAAGATGAAGGGGAATATTCCCAACCCAACTATCCTCCCAGAAGGAGGTAAGGAGACCAGAGCAAACTTTCAGGGAAAGGCCATCCCTGAACCAATCCGAAGAATCATCCAATTTGCCTTCAAGGAGGGAAACTCCTCTCCACCACAAAGAGGCCGACCGGAAACACCTGACTCTCCCTCCCATGATGGTAGACATATAGGAAACCCCATATCTAGCGGTGAGAATATCACACCAAATACTAGAAGCCCCTGAAAGTAGTTGCCGGCTTAACTTGGCCAAAAGAGCCAAGTTGACCAACCGAAGTCACGAACACCAAGGATCCCTGATTTCTTAGGCTTGAAAACATCCACCCAATTGACATAAATCTTGGATTCCCCTTTCTCCCTCAAAATAATCCTTCTTTGGATCTTCACTAACTTCTTCCAAACCTTGACATGCATCTTCACAAAAGATAGGAATTTCATTAAAGACAGAGTTAAGGAGAACCACTCTTCTACCCATAGAAATGTACATGTGCTTCCATGAGAGAATCCTTCTAAGCATAAGATTAACTAGAGGATCCCACGTAGAGGCTAGAAGGGGATTAGCTCCAACCGGGAGCCCAAGGTAATTAAAAGGAAGGTACTCCTTCTTGCAGTGGAGAAACTTACAAGAAAGATCTAAAAAATCCTTATCATTATTCATCCTCGATGAAAGAACTTTTGAAAAAGTTCACACGGAGGCCTGAGGCCAACGGAAACCCTTGAAGAATGGCCTTAATAGTCTAAAGATCATCTAGAGTGGCATCTGCCAGAGTACTTGTGTCATATGTAAAACCCGAAACTCCAAAACTTATATAAAAGATTTAATTCGACAATTTAAGGTGTCATCAACGATCAACACCAAAAACTCATGAAAAACTTGTGACAACACACAACATAAAATCATTCCATAGCAACTTCACTTTAAACATCATAAATAAATTATTAAACTTTAAAACACCAAATTCAACATTAACTCAAAATATAACAAATGCCTCGTTCCTGATGTTAAAAGACCAGAGCACTAAAACCATTAAATTGCGATAAAGAAATAAATAAAATGAAGAATATCTCCAACAAGCCACCTTTTGCACGCATCAACAACTTTACACATGAGTATCTGTAAGATGTCCATGATGGATAACATTAAGCAAAAGGGGTGAGAAATAAACTTTGATACAAATAATGTAAAGAATGCAAAGATAGAGAAACACACAACATGTCATACATTAAATACATAACCAACATCACCATAATCTCACACCCGTTCCACAACAATATGCACATATGTATGCAATGCGACTCACGACATAATATGATACTATGCATGTGGTACCAACTCAACATTTGGTTCTCTCTAGAACTGGGTCCCTCCTTCTGAACCCATGAGCCCACCCTTCTGAGCTCCAAGCCCCCATTTTGAGCTTGGGACAAGCCACTAGTCCCCTATTCTGAACTAGCGAACATGTCTCTTTCAACAACACGACACCATGATGCATATCTATACAAATCAATGCAACAACAACAATAATGCGTATGCCCCCTTCTTCTAACCATAAACAACATGCAATGAAAACACAATAGTAATTCCCACTTGTGAATTACTATCCATCAATAATATCAATAATGTAGACTAACAATGCATAGTTAATCACAATATAATCTTGCATTTCAATAGCAATACTAGTCATGTTCTCAACATGTAACAACACAAAACAACACCATATGTATCTCATACCATAGTTACACCATAGACGACAACATGTAAGCAAGGAAATTACCATTCAACAACAATAATTCGTACATAATTAATTAATTAAATTCATAATAATTAATTAATCAACACCGATACAGGCCAACAATAACTAAACACCCACCAAATTGCAAAACAACCTTGAAATTTTGAACTGACAGCTCGAAACACTCAACAGGGACGAAAACGCCCATTGTGATATCATGAAGGGTAACCCGTCGCCATGGTGACGCCCATCACCTGCTTGAAACTCACAGACTGTCATTATAAAGACTATAAACTTGGAAAGACAAGCCTGGAGATCATGACGGTCTCCCCGCCATAACGCTGAAGCCTGGAGATCTTAAGGTGCATAGTGAGTAACCTGTCATCTGGCCGACACCTGTCACCCTGCACCAAAAGGAAGAAATACAATTTTCAGCCATGAGAGTCCTCTGGAACTCCTATTTTTGATCCCCAATCATTCCAACACGCCTAAAAAATTATACCATATAAAATAACATCATCATAACATACTAAATCATAGTTTTATACAATTTGTTCATCAATTTTATCAATTTCATATTATGTTCAAACCTTCAAAAATTTCAACAATGGCATACAAACATATGCACATAAACATAATCATATATACACATGAATTCAACCATGAAAATTAGATGAACACACCTTTAATCATCAATTTTCAGAACAACATATAATAACAACAAGTCATAACAAAATTCATACAATCCCTAAAGAGAGTAAAGGTATTTCTTCTTTATTCTTTCATGCAAACCACCCATATAGAAGTGCTTTCTCCCCCTTACCTCAAATTCCTAGCAAAATTATGAATTGGTGATGGTTTGTTCTTCCCTCTTCAAGCCCTAACATCCCTTCTCTTCAAAGCTCTATTTCACGTACTGACAACGATTAGGTCTCTAATCCCCTTTTAGCTCAAAAGCCTAATTTAATCTTTTGGTAATATACTGAGGACCAACTTATCTCTTACTCCTCACCATTCCCTTTAATTCTCCTTATTTATACTTTTCACCCAAAACTTTTATTTCTATTTTATTTTAATTATATAATTAAAAACTACTATCCATTTTAATTATTTCTAATTATTTTAATTATTCTATTCACCCACCAAAACTCTCACTACACCCTTCCATGCTCCACATACACATACAACCCATAATATATTTGATTAAACGTGAAACACATACTATTTAATTAAATAAAAGCCCATATAATCTAATTAAATATATTAATCAAATTTTAGGGTGTTATGTAACACCCTAAACCCCGCATATAATTTCAATGCATAATTTAATAAAATTGCAACCACAAAGGGTGCCACTCACATCAAATATATCTTTCTCTGTAACACGAATTGAAAATTTCACATAAACACATGCCATCGTATGCTCACATTCAATTAGGGTATCATCATAGTGGAATCATAATTAAAGCAGTTAAAACTCATATTGAACTCATATCATTTAGTCTAAACTTCAATTTCCATAACAAATAAAGAGTTCAAATAAATCAGCACAACAACTACATCCGTTATAATACTTCAACATAAACATGACATAAGAAGTGAAAGTAAACGTTCCCAGCCCGACATTACATGGTCAGAGCAAGACTCTACTAAAGAAAACGACAAACTATTAGAAGTCACTCCAAGAGCTACCTTCCACTTACTTCATCAATGCTACTCTTAAGTATCTGCACGATACCCATGTAAAGACAACATTTAAACAGAAGGGGTGAGAATTCATGTCAATAATAAACGATATAGAATGAAGAATAAAGTACAACATCTACATAATCACGCATAAAAATATATCACATTCTCACATCCAAATCATAATCAAAATCATACACGACAACATCTCAATTATCATCAACATCGTACAAAACCACATCTCAATTATCATTAACATCATATGTAACAACATCTCATCCAACAACACATCAATAACAACCAATACAAATGCATCACTTATACAATATACTTAACACCTACTCGACATGCATGTGGTACCAAATATGAACACTCAAATTCATCTCACTCCATGATCCCCACCATATGATCAATTCCCTCTTGGAACCAGAGTACACCAAAATCATTACAATCACCATAGGTAATGCTTCACTAATCCCCCAAAATAGGAATTTTCTACTCGCACCCGATCCGTTACCATAGGATCGAGGCTCACCAAAATTGGACCGAAGCCCATACACTAAGATACATGACTCTCAAATAACATGCATTAACACAACAAGGTTCACCAAAAGGATCCCCACACACATCTTATCATTTATGCATCACACCATTCATCATGTAACAATTAATTCATGTTACCACGTGAATAATATCAACAAACATTAGCAACTCATCAATATCTTAACATCATCGACATAATAACATAATTATCACACCACAATATTATAGCAATGCAACGATTCATCAACCAAACGTATAAACCAATACATTTAATAACATAGTAGGCATGTGAATAATATACAAACATATCAATAATCACTACCATGTTATAGGTCTGAGTGTTAGCTTTCTAACGCTTCAACGACATCAAAATTGGACTTACGGAGTAAAAGTTATGACCAAAATCGTTAAGATATGTCAACAATTCATTAACCGAACGTATAAACAAAACATCACCAACATAGTAGACATATGAATAATACTCAATCAATTCACTTATCACTATCACATTATATCTTTGAGAGTCAGCTTTCTAATGCTTCAAACTCCAACCCAAAATGATTCACGAGTTGAAAGTTATGATTAAAACTGTGCACAAAGGCGTTACTAAAAAGTTATTGTTTTTCTAAAATTTCCCACACAATTTTCATCTTCTTCAACCCCAAAAACGTCCATGAAATAATCAAAAAAATTATTTTATCCCTGAAACAAAGTTATATCCCTCTATTTCAGATATCCAACGCTTCAAATGACACTCGATTTGGACTTACGGATCAAAAGTTATGGGCAAAACAATTTCGATCGAAAAACACGAAAAGAGGCTCCAGCGCTGAGCGCGGTCGTGACTGGCATAATGCAGAATTTTCTGTATTTTTAATTGTTGGATGCCTTCCGAACCTCCGATTTCGATTCTGTAAAAATCCAAACGCTTATAAAATTACAACTCATGCAATACTCTAATTATCTTAAGTTAATTTACAGTTTTAACATAATTGAATCATCTAATCATAATTTTAAGATTATGCCTAAAACCTTCGAAAAATTGCAACAATGGTGGATATATGTTCAATCATCAAAATAGAAAAAATACATGCACATAAGGGACACAAAATTCATCATATAATCATCATATAACAACCATCATAGCATCATAATTCAAAATTATGAATCAAAACACCCAACCCTAAGGAGGTTAAGAGTTCCTCCATTCTACCCTTCTATCACACCCCTGATTATTGAAACAAGTTTCCACCCTTACCTGATCTCTAGCAAAAGCCCTCGATCTTGTTCTTTAACCTCAAGCTTTTTCTCTCCCTCTTTGCCTCTTTTGCTCCAATCTCACGTACTGATAAAATCTCCCAAAAACCTAGCTTCTCTCCCAACGTTTGAAATATATAGTAATCTCCTTACTTTTGCTTAATTATTATTTTTGCCCAATTTAACTCTAGCTTCCCTCTTCTTACCACAAACTCTCCTAAAATTCCACAATTGTTCCAGACTCCTATTCTCTCCAATTTCTTATTTTATTAATAATAATAATTAAAATTCTAATTATTATAATCATTTTCTAACTTACTCTATCGTCTCATCGCACCATACTATTTCTACCACACCCCAACAACACATATTCAAATAATTTATTTTAAATCGCACCAACATCTAATAATTAAATAAAACACCGAAAATCATCACAAATCACCAATAATTCAAAATAAAATAATTAAAATTTTGGGGTGTTGCATGTTACAACTCTCCCCCAGTTAGATAATTTTTCCCTTGAAAATTACCTGAAGGAAACAGAGTCGGTTACGATTCTCTCATCAGACTCTCCAGCTCCCATTCATGTTTCCACCTCCAGGTCCTCCCCACCCACCTTCACCAGTGCAATCTTATTGCCTTTTAATTGCTTCACATTGTGATTCTTTACTCTCTAAAGAGATGCCTCAATGGTCAAGTTCTCTCTAACTTGCGTATCGTCCACTTGAATCACATGAGACGGATCATGAATATACTTCCTCAGTTGAGAACATGAAAGACATCATGAATATTCTAAAGAAACAATGGTAAGGCAACTAAGTAGGCCATTTCCCCTACTCTTTTCATAATCTGATACAAACCAATAAAATGCGGCGTGAACTTTAGAGACTTCAAAGCTCTACCAACACTAGTTACTAGAGTAACTCGCAAAAACACTTGATCTCCCTCTTGGAATTCAAGTGCCTTCCTCCTCTTGTCATGATAACCCTTCTGTCGACTCTATAAAGCTTTCATATTCTCTTGGGTCATCATGATATTCTCAGTAGTCTGCTGAACAATCTCAGGTCCAAGCACAACACTATCACCTTAATTATACCAACACAAAGGTGTCTTACACCTTCTACCATACAACGCCTCGAACGGTGTCATTTCAATACTCAAATGGAAACTGTTATTGTAAATGAACTCAACCAACGCTAAGTAACTTTCCCAGTTACTTCCCTGTTCCAAAAGACAAGCTCTCATCAAATCCTCAAAATATTGGATAGTCCTGTATGTTTAACTGCCCATCTGTGGATGATGAGCAGAACTCAACTTCTGCTTTGTACCCATGGCTTTCTGCAAACACTGCCAAAATCTTGATGTGAATCTCAGATCTCTATTTGAAACAATACTCAAAGGAATACCATGCAAACTAGCAACCTTCTCAATATACAACTCAACTAACTTCTACAAAGGATAATTGATCTTAATCAGAATAAAATGAGCTGATTTAGTCAGTCTGTTAACAATAACCCATGCGGAATCACATCCTTTTATCGTCTTTGGAAAACTCATCACAAAATCCATAAAAATGAGATCCCATTTCCACTTAGGAATGCTTAATGGTTGCATTAGACCCAACAACTTCTAATGTTCAATCTTCGACTTCTAGAAAGTCAAGCAAGTGTAGACAAACTCAATTACTTCCTTCTTCATTCTTGACCATTAAAACATTCTCTTCAAATCTTAGTACATCTTAGTAGCACCGAGATGAATACTCAGACGACTCATATGACCTTTCTCTAGAACACGCTTCTTAAGTTCTAGCACATATGGTACATAAACCCTATCTCTGAATCTCATCACACCATTTTCGTCGATCCTGAAATCACCTCTTTTTCCTTGATTGATTAACACTAACTGGTCGATCAATCCCAAGTCGATTTTCTGACCTTATCTGATTTCTTCAAGAATACCACTGGTCAGTTTCAACATACCCAACTTCATACTATCAGGAGTCTCTTCACACACCAAACTCATGTTTTTGAATTTCTCAATCAATTCCAATTCTCGAACCATCAACATCGATGTATGTAACGACTTCCTACTCAACGCATCGGCTATAACATTGGCTTTACCCAGATGGTAACTCAATCCAAAATCATAATCCTTCAGAAGTTCGAGTCGTCTCCTCTGTGTCATATTCAACTATTTCTGATCAAACAAGTACTTCAAACTCTTGTAGTCATCGAACACTTCAAATATGGAACCAAACATATAATACCTTCAAATCTTTAACAAAAACACCACGATTGCCAACTCTAGGTCATGCTTAAGATAATTCCTCTGATGAAATTTTAACTTCCTAGAAGCATAAGCCACAACCTGACTATTCTGCATTAACACACCACCTAGACCCGTCTTTAAAGCATCACAATACACAAAAAAAGGACTCACCTGGTTCGAGATAATCAAAACTGGAGCAGACATCAACTTCCTCTTGAGTTCCTGAAAACTCTCCTCATAGTGCACATCCCAAACATAAGCTTGAACCTTATGAGTCAAGTGAGTTAAAGGCAACGTCAACTTAGAAAAGCCTTCAATAAACCTCATGTAATAACCAGTCAAATGCATAAAACTTCTGATTTCAGTAACAGACTTTGGAGTTTCCCATTGCAACAAAACATCTATCTTTAATGGATCTACTGCAATGCCACCATTAGATATCACATGACCAAGGAAAATCACATCCTTCAACCAGAACTCACACTTTGATAACTTCACATACAACTTCTTTTCTTTCAAAGTCTGCAACACAACTCTCATATGCTTCACATGCTCTTCATCAAACTTAAAATATATCAAAATATCATCGATGAACATAACCATAAACAAATATAGATAAGGATGTAAGTCATATTCATGTATTCCATAAACATACCTAACTCATTAGACACACCAAACGACATCACGAAATACTCATAGTGACCATACCTCATCCTGAACGTAGTCTTCATAATATCTTTCAGTTTCACATGACTTTGATGATAACCTGACTGTAAATCAATCTTACAGGATACAGAAGAACCAACCAAATGATTAATCAAATTGTCAATTCTCAAAAAAGGACACTTGTTCTTTATTTTAACTTTATTTAGTTGTCGATATTCAACACAAAACCTCATGCTACCATTTTTCTTCTTAACTAGCAACATTGACACTCCTCACGGCGAAACACTTGGTCGAACAAACTTTTTCTCAAGTAACTCTTCCAATTGCTTCTTCAGATCACTCAACTCTGAAGTAGACATTCTATACGGCGCCATCGACAAAAGACTAGTACCAAGTACTAAGTCGCAAACTCCACTTCACGCTCCGACGACAAATCACTAATATCATCTGAAAACACTTTTGGAAAATCACAAATTATGGATTTAATTTCAGCCTTCATAGAAGCTAATGTTAGATCTTGTGTTGGGGGTCTGCTTCAAAACATGAACAAGAAGAATATGAAAATGGTATATTGAAAGTGGTAAAAATAAATTCCAAAGTGTGTGTTTACACCGAGCTTTAGGTTCTATTTGCCCCACCAATTTAAGAAAATTGGATGCAAATGGATAACTTGATGAATCCCCTTCAGAATATTTTGGAAACCTTAACATGAATCACACATTCACATTAAACATATTGATCATTGATATTTTACAGAATAAAGTTCTCTTATTTATTCTTGTTCACCATAAAAATAAAAGAATGACTTTGATATAATTTTTGGCACTTGAAATATATAATTTTCGTGTAAAATTTTCATTTTACACAATGTCTCTATTTAAAGAGAAATTCATGTCATTTGGTAAGGGAAACAACTTTTGAAACACTGGTTGTTTACAATTGTTATATGCATTTCCCTTTAGATTCTTTCCAAAACAATGCATTGGTTAAGTGGTTGTCGCTTCAGTCCACTTGTGTCTCTTAGATTAAATGTTTCTGGTTTAAATCCGAATGGGTGCATTTTTTTGCCATATATTTACTGTCCAAAATAAAACAAATAAAAACATAAAATTTCTCCAACTAAGATTTAAACCCAAGTCATTAGCATTGCCATAAACAATTACAACCACTATGCCATTTTCTTCATCAATGGTCATTTGTACATTAATTATATTTTAACAAGTTATGCAATATAACATTTAAATATGTTTTGGAAATTCTCCAACAATCCCCCACCATTTTCAAAATATATATAAATCAATTATTCAGGAAATTTTATGGTTTCAGATAAATGTTTCTTACGATTTGAATAATTACTTAATAAGTTACGTTTTCACTCATCCCCGAATAGGTTGGTAGACAAACTTTGAACCAACTATTCATTAGAACAAGCGTGCATAACTCACACATGAAATATCGGTATAATTGATCTAATTATCAATATGACACATTAAATAAAGACTTGTATCTCATATCCTTTTTATGAGAATTTTAAGAGTCAAGCCCTTGAACTCTATGAAGCGGCACCACTTCATTCTCATATAGGTAGACTATATCAGAAATGCATTCATAATTATGCATTCCAGCAAACATATGATATATGTCTATTAAGAGGAAAACCTCATCCTACCATACTTATTCTTATGGTCCAAGTACTTTTACCCCTTAGGATGTATCTATCATTAAGTACTTCAATTACTCTAATAATGTACTTTCATCATTGAACTCAAAACTTAACGTTAATCTTTAATGAGTTGAGTTTCTATTACTGATGATTAATTAGATATGAGCTTGTTCCACATCTCTAATGATGTCTTCATTAAATTCAATTATATCCAAAGACAGCATATCTTTTCCAATCCTTTCGTTAAAGAATTGCAAGATTTTTCCAAAATTTAATAAATTCAGAATATTCAATTTTTTAGCTAATCATGTACGATTACTGATTACTGTATGTCGATAAATCATGATACTTTTTTCGTATTACTACAGTTATCATTGACAACATATATTCTACATTCTTGATAATTTTGATAAATTATCATCATTACATTTGTTATTTATTTTATCATATACATAAATTTTATGTCATTCTTCATTTGCTAACCTTTATAATTTGAAGTTTTACTTCCACTTAAATATATCTAAAATATATTTAATGCAATAAACTTTTATAGCAATTGACAACCACAATCAAACAAATTTGTCATGACTAACTTTTATTTTATGAAGTGGGTTCAAACATGTAATTCATAAACTCCATATAAATACAACACCATGTGATAAATTCATGTTTCATATTTAACAAAAAACATAATACAAAATAAACAATAATTCACATCATTAATTTTTTCTATAATTTTTCTCCATAAATATTAGGTAACTTACAATAATCTAAAATATACCCAAATTACTTTTAATATCAAGATGAACAAGAAATCATACTTTCATATTATGATACACATATAATATGAGATAAATCATTGTAAATTTCATATACTCTTGCACAGGTTAAAATATAATTTAAAAATTTCATTGATGTTTTTAACATTTTATTTACATCATTTTATGTTACCAATAAATGCACCAAAAATTCAAATTCATGATTTTTTTTGTATCAAATCATTTCATCTAGAAATTATACATTATTAATTATAATAAATTACTTAGACTAAAAAATAATATTTAACATATATTTTTCATTCAAGTATACACCACAAACCAAATATTCTTATATATTCAAACTCACATACTTGAATAATTTATAAATGATGCATACATAACGTTACTGCACATGTTAAACTTAATATTCACTACGCCAAATAAGGGAAAAGAGGGCGCTTATTTTGGCCTATAACAGCGCTTTTAAGCGCCCTCTAAAGTGGCGCTGGCATAGGTAAAGACAGCGCTTTGTTTTCCTGGAGAAAGCGCTGTCTAAAGTGGCCACATTATAGTGCGCTTTCAGAAAAAAGCGCCCTCTGGAGTGGTCCATAAAGGGACACCTTAGAGGGCGCTTTCTGGAAAAAGCGCCCTCTAAAGTTGTCAATGTAAAGTGTTTAGAGGGCGCTTTCAGGAAAAAGCGCCCTCTAAAGTTGTCAATGTAAAGTGTTTAGAGGGCGCTTTCAGGAAAAAGCGCCCTCTAAAGTTGTCAATGTAAAGTGTTTAGAGAGCGCTTTCTGGACAAAGCGCCCTCTAAAGTGTTAGTTATTTTAAAAAAATTTGTTTGAAAAACAGTGGATATTTAATTGGTAACCTGTTCGCATGCTGCAAAAGTGTAAAATTCATATTGATTTCATCCTTTAATCCAATGTTATACACCATTAATCCATTGATATATACAACATGAATCCATTTATATACAACATTAATCCTCCATATATACAACATTAATATATGATTCTTTGATCAACAATATACAACAACATATTCATGATTTAGTAAAAGTACAACAACAATATACAACATATATACAACAACAGCATACAACAACAACATTCCATACATATATGTACAACAATATACAACCTAGCTATATGATTCTTTGATCAACAATGAATTGACACAATTCATCCTTCATTTCATCCAAATGAGCTCTTGAGTAAGATTTGTATTCCTCAAAGTACTACAATTAAGAGAATAAAACATATTCATGATTTAGTAACAAATTAGATGAAATATCCGATAATATTAAAATAAACCCTAAGTTATTATTCCATACCATTTTTGGGATGTCTATACGATTCAACGCAATGATATCTCTCATAAATCTCAATACAAAAAATCCGCAATCGACCGAATTATTTTGCTGAGGACACTACACAGAAAAACAAACAATATATATATAGTTAATTTCTTACAAACACTATTATAAGCAAAAAAACAAACACTATTATAAGCAAAAATAAGATACTTAATATATACCTGAACTCTGACCCAGGTAATGTCCTTCCTATTACGATAATTCTTTTTCGATCTAAATTTTATTATTGCCCTAACAAAATAAAAACGTATATTGAGATCAATCTGACAGACATAATTAAATATACAAATACACACGAATATTTAGGGGAATTTCACTTACGCGTCAACCGTCTTCTTCATACTCGGATATTTACTCCAATCACCCGATAACGAATCGAGATAATACACTATTAGTCTCGAAAGATCCATAGCAACCAACACCCAGTGACCACTGTAAAATAAAACAAAAATTTAGATGAATGAAAATTTTCTACGTAAAAGATATACATAGATTAGAATGAAATTATTAGAAAGAAAATCTAACCCGTTGCCAAAATTAAACGGTAAAAAATACAAACTGGGTGTAGTATTATCGCCGGCCGCCATGAATCTATCGACTAGATCATTCTTTACGGATGTTGGATTTTTCGTTATTAACGTTGCGTTGATACGGGAAGCAGCAATAAAATTGAAACGGTTACACAATTCAGTTCCCCGCATCAATGTTACATACATATACCTTAAATAGAAACATAATAAACATTAGACTACTCATTGAAATGTGTAAATAAATTGTTCAACTAAGTAAATTATAGATTGATCGGAGTACCATATGTATGTATGAATGACAGCGATGCCCAATTCGTCGTGTTCAAAAAGTTGTTGCATGTCCTCCTTTGCAATTATTTCGAAATGAGCAGCTCCGAAAACACCTTCATCAAAATCTATACTACGAATGGCCCCGTGCATAATATCGGACTCATCCACCATTTTCTCAAGACGCATCATAATTTGAGATTTTGTCCCGGACGTCGTTGGAATATCCTTAGCAGCGCTTTTCAACTTTCGACCGGGAACCTAAAAATTCATATAAATTAAATCATGACTTTTTGTGATGCAACGGAATCGTTGCGTATATAATTCAATAGGTATATATATTTGTACCTCTTTTAGAGATGCAACCGACTCGATGCGTCTTGAAATCCCTTTACCAGCTTTATGCGTGGGTCTTGTAGGAGTCTAACATTACCATGTAATAAGGATTGATTAAATATCATAATTGTAGCTGACTTGAAATGTGAATACTAAAGATTCATAATCATTTAGAACATATATACCTCGGCATCTGAGAAAATTAGATCTGACGGCCATCCAACAAAGGATCCGACTGCTTCTCGCATCAACGTTGTCTCTGAAACAACGTCAGGTAATGGTAGAAGCGCGTCGGTATCTAATACAAGGTCAACCGAAACTTTCATATATCCCACCGGGAGGGGATTATGGTGAAGTAATTCACCCGAAGTGTTGTGCACTTTTTCCTTGCCAACCATGCGATAAGTTGGTAACGATAGATACAGTTGACAAGGTGAAATGCCCTAAACCAATAATAAATGTTATTGTTAACGTGTATAAGTGTCAAGTAAAAAAGTGCTATTTTAATTTCATAATAACATATATAATTACCTCGGGAAATTTCGGTTGACAATTCATACTAGCTCGGTCACTAGTATCTTTTGCCTCGGAGGCGCACCTTTCCTCTCTATACCTTGCATTCTCGTTTTGCAGTTGGAGTACTTGTGCCCTTAACTCCGCCAAGGTCTCCATCACCTCTTTGTTGGTAGGATTTTTTGTTTTTGGTTTTTTATAAAATGACGACGGAGTCACACCAAAACCCTTACCCCTCACACGACCGGAATACTCAGGAACATTTAGTACTCGACTAAGTACGCTCCTGCAATCCTGGACCTCGGTTGAAGGTAAGGTTTGGGATAAAGTCTCCTGAAATATTATTAGAGGAGATTAAAAATGAATTATATGTCTAACAAAATTTTCGATATAATTAAAGAAATAATGTTACATATACTTACACATTCGTCATAAACAGTTTGGACCGCTTCAACGACAACCCCATCCTTCCCAACCCGAGCAGCCTTCCATAATACGTGCTCCGGAAGAGATATTGCGTCACTTTTCTCCTCGGCTAGCTACACATTGAATTAGATTATAAGATCATCAATTATAACATATTGTGACAATGTATAAGCTCATAGCATTTGAATATACTCACAATTCTTTGTTGTAACCGTGCATATCCCATACGCCCTTTTTTGTACGGATACGCGGGTTTTGATGCCCTTTTCCGATTTTTGTCGCTTACTTCCTGGATAAAAAAGTTTAAGGCATATTAGAACCAAGTAACTTAACAATTGTATAATACCATAATTAATAGACATTACATAGAATTTTTCGTTTCTTCGTTTGGCGACAAAGTTATCCCATTCATCGGCTGAAATAATCTCGGCATACTTCATTGGCCGTTCTGCTTCAACAAATTTTCCTTCCTCATCCTTGAGAAATTTGTTGGACAAAAAGGATCGAAATCCTCGGAGTCTTTTTCTGGCCAATTGAATACAATATTTTTGCCGGCTTTCATCGATGTGAAAGGATCTCTAAAAAGCATACACATGGAGTGTGTTATTATAAAGTAATATTATAACAATATATGGTCAACAAATAGTCAACAAAAAAACATATAACAATATATGGTAAGTACCTGTATCTCCGACCATATTTTTTCTTTGCCAACCTTCAAGTCCGGACTTCTCCAATTATCACATGTAATCGGAATATGTTGTCGAACAAGGAAACCAATGTAACTTGCCAACATTGAACCGTTAGGCTCAATTAGTTGGTCTTCAGCACTCCAATGTACTTCAAATTTTACACCCTTGTCTCTTGCACGAATGATTGACTTCATAACAGTCAATCCTCGTTTGATTTCTTTTTCAACATTGTTACGTGATCCATTCGCGTCATGGGTATCGTCTTGGTTAGCCATTTTATCTGTAATATAGAAATGATTCAATAAGACCCAAGTAAGACAATGATTCAATACGTGAACACATTCATATACCTTCCATTTCTCTCATGTTACAACAATCTAAACTCTTTTTTTTTATCATTATTGAATACAAACTCACACACACCTACTGCATGCAAAAGACCAATGCAAACTTATGGTGTTTGGAACATGAACAAACTTGCATCCATAATCATCAAACTTCCAAGTACAAGCTCAAACACACTTCAAATGATATCAGTTTTCAATCAGAAATGAAAAACTCAGTTTGCCCTAAACAACATTAATCAACATAATGCACAAAATGTAAAACTAAGTTTAGAAAATGCCCTAATCAAACACATGAAGAAAGTGAACGGTAACGATGGAGAAGAGAAATACCTTCAAGGTGACGGTAACGATGGAGAAGAAAGTGAACAGTGACGGTGGACGCAGATAACTCAGTGAACGTGAACGCATCAGCAGAAAAAGGCGACGGCGACGATGACGGTGAGGGAGGGAGAACGAACGGAGGACGAGAGTAATCGCAGTAGAGAGTAATCGCAGTAGAGAGAAAACCCAGTTACGTAAACGAAATAGCTTATAGAGAGGGAAAATAAAGAGACATGCAGTATATGTTATAATTTTAATGTTTACTAAAGGGGACCTTAGAGGGCGCTTTTGTAAAAAAAGCGCCCTCTAAAGGGGGCCTAAGAGGGCGCTTCTGAAAGCGCTCTCTAAGGCTTTCCAAAAGCGCCTTCTAAACTGGAAATGTACATGGACTTAGAGAGCGCTTTTTTAAAAGCGCCCTCTAAGGGTAACCTTAGAGGGCGCTTTCACTAAAGCGCCCTCTATTGTTGTCCCTCCATTTCCTCATTATTTTTTTTTGGCTTCACTTTAGAGGGCGCTTTGTTACAAAAGCGCCCTCTAAAGGGGGCCTAAGAGGGCGTTTCTAAAAGCGCTCTCTAAGGCTTTCCAAAAGCGCCTTATAAACTGGAAATGTACATGGACATAGAGAGCGCTTTTTTAAAAGCGCCCTCTAAGGTTACCCTTAGAGGGCGCTTTCAATAAAGCGTCCTCTATTGGTGTCCCTCCATTTCCTCATTATTTTTTCGCTTCACTTTAGAGTGCGCTTTGTTACAAAAGCGCCCTCTAAAGTGCGCTGTCTATTCCAATAGTATGCTCCTTATTTTTTCTCTTCACTTTAGAGTGCGCTTTTGTAATAAAGCGCCCTCTAAGGGGCGCTGTCTATTCCAGTTTTTGGCGTAGTGATACCAAACTTGTCGAGAATCTTCCGTAGGTATGTCTCTTGAGATAAGCATAATTTCGGCTTCTTTATGTCTCTTCGGATGTCAATCCCAAGAATCCTGGATGGTTCTCCTAGATCCTTCATAACGAACTCCTTATTGTGTTCAACCTTCACCTTCATTACATCCTCGACATTGTTG